>NC_091991.1:126973196-127299639 GCF_044704955.1 Pristiophorus japonicus | reverse complement strand
TTTTACAAGAAATGGGATATTAAGCTTGAAAGCTCACTTACAAGATGTTCTAATTAAATTGGTTAACAAATATCTCCTAGGTTTTGACAGATAAAGCATGTGGTAATTGTATTATTCGCGTGACTGGGGCCGATTTTCATGGTACATCAGTTCCAAATTGTTGCCTACGTAACAACATTCATCACCTTCCTGACTTGAGCCTTGCAGATGGTGGAGAAGCATTTTGGGGTCAGATGGCAGTTCAGGCATCGCAGAACCCAGCCTCTGCCCTGCTCTTGTAGTCACAGTGTTAACATGCCTGATCCATTAAGCTTGTGGTCTTGAATGACCACCAGAATGTTGATGATGAGATTAGCTGGGACGGATATCTGCCCATTTTTGACATTTATGCCATGTCAATACCTATTTCTGGGCTGTAACATAGACTATAATTGATCCCAGAGAGATTCTGCTGAGGGATGATGAGCAGCTAGGGGCCCAATTAAAAAGCAGAACCACAAAGGTAATAATCTCTGGATTACTACGTGAGCCACGGGCAAATTTGCACGGGGTAAATAAAATCAGAGTTAAACACGTGGCTGAAAGACTGATGTGGGAGAAATAGGTTTTGGTTCGAGGGACACTGGCACTAGTACTGGGGTAAGAGGGAGCTGTTCCATTTGAACGGGATCCAGTTGGACCGTGCTGGGACTAGGGTCCTGATGAATCAAATAACTAGGACTGTAGAAAGGGCTTTAAACTAAATAGCCGGGGGGAGGGATCAGATGAGTGGAAATGTAAAATGTCAAAGAATAAGGAGAAGGCAATAGAGCAGGGTAGCACTGAGGGAAATGAAAACCAGAGCGTGACAGGAAGGGACAGAATATATAAACCCAAAAGTGAATCAGAACATGGGGTCAAAGCAGGAAAAAATGTTAAACAAATTTAAAAGCCATTTATCTGAATGCACGTAGAATTTGCAACAAAATAGATAAGTTGATGGCACAAATAGATACAAATGGGTATGATCTGATAGCCATTACAGAGACGTGGTTGCAAGGTGACCAGGACTGGGAACTAAATATTCAGGGATATTTGACAATTTGGAAGGACAGACAGAAAGGAAAAGGAGGTGGGTTAGCTCTGTTAATAAAAGATGAGATCAGTGCGTTTGAGAAATGATATTGGCTCAGAAGATCAAGATGTTGAATCAGTTTGGGTGGCGATAAGGAATAATAAGGGGAAAAAGTTGCTGATGGGTGTAGTCTATAGGTCCCCTAAGTGTTGGACAGGGTATAAATCAAGAAATAATGGCGCTTGTCATAAAGGAACGGCAACAATCATGAGCGATTTTAACTTTCATATTGATTGGACAAAGCAAATTAGCCAGGGTAGTCTCGAGGAAGTGTTCATAGAGTGTAACCAGGATAGTTTCCTTGAACAGTATGTTGCGGAACCAACCAGGGAGCGGCTATTTTAGATCTGGTACTGTGTAATGAACTTAAAGAAGGCTAACTTTGAAGGTATGAGGCGTGAATTGGCTGAGATGGATTGGCGAATGATACTTAAGGGGTTGACTGTGGATGGGCAATGGCAGACATTTAGAGACCGCATGGATGAACTACAACAATTGTACATTCCTGTCTGGCATAGAAATAAAAAAGGGAAGGTGGCTCAACCGTGGCTATCAAGGGAAATCAGGGATAGTATTAAAGCCAAGGAAGTGGCATACAAATTGGCCAGAAATAGCAGCGAACCTGGGGACTGGGAGAAATTTAGAACTCAGCAGAGGAAGACAAAGGGTTTGATTAGGGCAGGGAAAATGGAGTATGAGAAGAAGCTTGCAGGGAACATTAAGACGGATTGCAAAAGTTTCTATAGATATGTAAAGAGAAAAAGGTTAGTAAAGACAAATGTAGGTCCCCTGCAGTCAGAATCAGGGGAAGTCATAACGGGGAACAAAGAAATGGCGGACCAATTGAGCAAGTACTTTGGTTCGGTATTCACGAAGGAGGACACGAACAACCTTCCGGTTATAAAAGGGGTCGGGGGGTCTAGTAAGGAGGAGGAACTGAGGGAAATCCTTATTAGCCGGGAAATTGTGTTGGGGAAATTGATGGGATTGAAGGCCGATAAATCCCCAGGGCCTGATGGACTGCATCCCAGAGTACTTAAGGAGGTGGCCTTGGAAATAGTGGATGCGTTGACAGTCATTTTCCAACATTCCATTGACTCTGGATCAGTTCCTATGGAGTGGAGGGTAGCCAATGTAACCCCACTTTTTAAAAAAGGAGGGAGAGAGAAAACAGGGAATTATAGACCGGTCAGCCTGACATCGGTAGTGGGTAAAATGATGGAATCAATTATTAAGGATGTCATAGCAGTGCATTTGGAAAGAGGTGACATGATAGGTCCAAGTCAGCATGGATTTGTGAAAGGGAAATCATGCTTGACAAATCTTCTGGAATTTTTTGAGGATGTTTCCAGTAGAGTGGATAAGGGAGAACCAGTTGATGTGGTATATTTGGACTTTCAGAAGGCGTTCGACAAGGTCCCACACAAGAGATTGATGTGCAAAGTTAGAGCACATGGGATTGGGGGTAGTGTACTGACATGGATTGAGAACTGGTTGTCAGACAGGAAGCAAAGAGTAGGAGTAAATGGGTACTTTTCAGAATGGCAGGCAGTGACTAGTGGGGTACCGCAAGGTTCTGTGCTGGGGCCCCAGCTGTTTACACTGTACATTAATGATTTAGATGAGGGGATTAAATGTAGTATCTCCAAATTTGCGGATGACACTAAGTTGGGTGGCAGTGTGAGCTGCGAGGAGGATGCTGTGAGGCTGCAGAGCGACTTGGATAGGTTAGGTGAGTGGGCAAATGCATGGCAGATGAAGTATAAAGTGGATAAATGTGAGGTTATCCACTTTGGTGGTAAAAACAGAGAGACAGACTATTATCTGAATGGTGACAGATTAGGAAAAGGGGAGGTGCAAAGAGACCTGGGTGTCATGGTACATCAGTCATTGAAGGTTGGCATGCAGGTGCAGCAGGCGGTTAAGAAAGCAAATGGCATGTTGGCCTTCATAGCAAGGGGATTTGAGTACAGGGGCAGGGAGGTGTTGCTACAGTTGTACAGGGCATTGGTGAGGCCACACCTGGAGTATTGTGTACAATTTTGGTCTCCTAACCTGAGGAAGGACATTCTTGCTATTGAGGGAGTGCAGCGAAGGTTCACCAGACTGATTCCCGGGATGGCGGGACTGACCTATCAAGAAAGACTGGATCAACTGGGCTTGTATTCACTGGAGTTCAGAAGAATGAGAGGGGACCTCATAGAAACATATAAAATTCTGACGGGGTTAGACAGGTTAGATGCAGGAAGAATGTTCCCAATGTTGGGGAAGTCCAGAACCAGGGGTCACAGTCTAAGGATAAGGGGTAAGCCATTTAGGACCGAGATGCGGAGGAACTTCTTCACCCAGAGAGTGGTGAACCTGTGGAATTCTCTACCACAGAAAGTTGTTGAGGCCAATTCACTAAATATATTCAAAAAGGAGTTAGATGAGGTCCTTACTGCTAGGGGGATCAAGGGGTATGGCGAGAAAGCAGGAATGGGGTACTGAAGTTGAATGTTCAGCCATGAACTCATTGAATGGCGGTGCAGGCTAGAAGGGCCGAATGGCCTACTCCTGCACCTATTTTCTATGTTTCTATGTTTCTATGATTAATAAATCATCTCGTAGTAAAGGATCCTCTAGGAATGAGTGACCAGAACATGGTTGAATTTTAAATTCAGTTGGAGAATGAGAAAGTTGGTTCTCAAACCAGTGTCCTAAGCTTAAACAAAGGAGACTACAAAGGTATGAGGGCAGAGTTGGCTAAAGTGGACTGGGAAAATAGACTAAAGTATGGGACGGTTGATGAGCAGTGGCAGACATTTAAAGAGATATTTCATAACTCTCAACAAAAATATATCCCAATGAGAAGAAAAGACTGTAAGAGAAGGGATAACCATCCGTGGCTAACTAAGGAAATAAGGGATGGTATCAAATTGAAAACAAGGGCACACATTGTGGCCAAAACTAGTGGGAGGCCAGAGGATTGGGAAACTTTTAAAAGCCAGCTAAGAACGGCTAAAAAAATGATAAAGAGAGGGAAGATAGATTATGGGTTAGATTTTCCACAGTTTTTGCATGCTTAATGTACATTTTGTTGCTGAAATGATGTATATCGCCCATTTAGCCACAAAATAGAAAATGACGGGCATTTTCCGGAAATTTATCGGCGAGCATTACTTTCCCTATATGCGTAATGCTGGGAAAAAATAATACCCGCCTGCCCACTTTTTTGGGGCGGAATCATCAGGATGGGAGAAATCAATGCCGATAATATCGGCCAGCGTTACGTTCTGCACGGAATTAACGGCGAGATTCAATAATACCGCCCGCCCATTTTTTTGTGTCGTAAAGAGCACATTTGGCAAAACTAACGCCCAGGAGATCACCCGCCGTCACTTTCACCACCTCGCACACATCGCCCACAATATCGCTCACCCACAAAATGCCCAGCAAAAGTGGAACTGTTCTGAACTAAAGCCAGCGGTGTGGCTGCCATTTTTAAAATCGCAGTTTGTTTCATTCAAAAGGCTGCTTCAACTTCGGGGGAGTTTGCATTGACCCTAGAGTTCTTCTCAGGTGAAGTGACCATCTCACCAGACATATTTTCAGACTCTGGACTATTGGGGGTTTACTCCAGGTGTATTTTAGTGAAGAAATTATTGCTTCTGATCAATCTATATTATACTTTCATTGCAATGGGGCCAGCCATTTCTCAACCTGCATCGATTAATATGCAGATGATGCAGAGTGCAAATGGCTCAATGTGTGATGCACGTCATTATGTCCTCAATTTAAGACGTGCAAGAATGAGCAGGAGGGCCAGACCATTCACACTCCGCATGTACAGGGAAAAGAGGTCCTACCTCGACGTGCCCGACCACACCTGCCTTCGGAGACTGCGTTTCCACAAGGTGGTGATCAATGAAATATGTGAGTTCATCAGGCCACATATGCAGCCTGCCATCAGGACATCAGTGTTGGTCGAGGTCAAGGTTACCTCGGCACTGTCGTTCTACGCGTCCAGTTCCTTTTGGGCCTCTGCGGTCGAGATTTGCCCTCTGTCTCTCCATGCAACCCATCACTGCATTCAGCAAGAAGGATGGACTTTATTAGCTTCCCCATTGTTGTGTATGTATAACATAAGTATATATTCCTGTATACTCAATGTTCCTAAGACCACTGGATGTATCTTCACACTGTATACGCTATGTTTGTACCACCAGAGGGTGCAACTGGTGGAGACATAGGGGTCACCTGTACACTATAGGTAACCAGATATAAAAGGGAGCTCACCACACTGTATCCTCACTCAGGAGCTGTAATAAATGGACTAAGGTCACCACAGTTCAAGTACAATACCTTGCCTTGTGGAGTCATTACTAGAGTGCTTACAGACACAATACCCATGATCACAGAGGCTCAGACTGACTGGGCTGGAGCATTCTACCACATTGCTAAGTTCCCCAGGGTGCAGGGAACTATACAGTGTACTCACATTGCCATGCTGCCACCTTCTCAGTTCCCGGAGTGTGTTCGTAACAGAAAAGGATTTCACTCCCAGAAGGTCCAACTAGTTGTTGACCACAACCAGATCATCATGGCAGTGAATGCCAAATGTCCGGGCACCTTCGATGAGGCTCACATCCTGTGTGAGAGCACTGTCTCTGACATCTTTAAGAGTCAGCCACAAGGATAATGCTGGATGCTTGGTGATAACCGATATGGCCTCGCCACCTGGCTGATGACCCCCTTCCGTGACACCCACACCGAAGCCGAGAAGTGATACAACCAGAGCCACAGAGATACAAGCAATGTGGTCCAGAAAACAATAACTGTGCTTAAGCAGCACTTCAGATGTCTGGACCACTCAGGAGGGGAGCTACAATACAACCCTGAGCAAGTAGGTAAATTCGTGGTCATGTGCTCCATGCTGCACAATCTGGCTATCAGGAGGGGACAAGAATTGCCAGAAGGCACTGATGCTCCAGCTCAGGAGAGAGAGGAAGAGGACAACGAGGGGCTGGATGCTGACCTAGGGCCAAACAATCAGGTTGGCTATGCAACCATGCCCACGACCCCCTCCAGACCACAGGAAAGGGCCCGTGGTGGCTACATAGCTGCAAAACTCTTACATGAGGAGCTGATATCTGAATGATTTGCCTGAAAGAACGTTGATGTGAGTGACAATGCTGACACACTGCTGTTTGTGCAGCTCAGACATCAATGGTGCCCATCACCTTGGTGCCAGTTAAAGTTTACATTGATTGAAGTTAAGTTTTGCTTAAGTCTTTCATGTTAAGGAATCACCAGTGTGTAACGGTCCAGCTATCTGAGACAATACGCAACAAGCTTATGTTCAATAAAACATTTTTAGACCAACATTGGTCTGAAATCATAAGTATCACAGGCAAAAACACCCAACCGCCACCCACACCCCACTTTTTCCACCATTGACATCAATCAAATGTTCAACATGTCCAGCAACACAGAATACAAATGCAAAGCAGGAGCATGGTCCCCTCCCCCCAATAATTACAACAAATTGCATAAACCCAGATGGAGATATAAAAAAGCCATTACCTGCAGACATGCGCCTCACTTTCCTTCCCCCCTCCCCTTCTTCTCCCCACCTCTACCCCTTTCCCTCCTCACTCCACGGCGCCTAGCTGAGGAGCTCCTCAGGTGGTGCCTCATTGGGGGAGATGAAGACAGAGGGGGTGGTGGCATGGTACAGGAGCAGAGGGTGCCAAGGGGGCAACATTTTCTGATGCCGAAGCAGGATCTTGGTCATTGCTCTCATCTGTCGTTTGCAGTGGTGGTGCGGAACTTAAGTATATCGCATCCAGGGCCTCCGCCATCCGTGGAATGTACTCAGTAATGGTGGCCAGCTGTCGGGATATGCCCGCCAATGCTTCGATGAGCTGGTCACCAATGTCAACAGTCCTCCTGGACAACTGTACCATCTCTCCGCTCTCATGTGGCGCTCGTGGCACAGACCTGCCGCATCCATGAGGCCTCCACGGGGTCAGCGCCGTCCTGGGGGCAAATGGGATGCCCTGTGGCGAGGTGCTTGGGGCCGGTACCTCCAGAGTGGAGGCGGGAATGACCAGAGGACTACTAGATGGCCTTGGGGTGGAATGGCTTCTGGAGCGTGGCGATGCAGGTTCCTCGAAGTCGGCGCACTCATCCGTGGAGAACAGACCCAGGGGATTGACGGGCGAGAATCGGAGCTCCTCAGCACCAGATGCAGGAGCGTCCGGAGAGTTGGGCCCCACGCCCCTAACTTCTGGCCTCTGTGGTCTTGCCTGAGGCCATGCTGCTGGCTGAGCTGCAAAACACAAATGAGGTTATTAGAGGAGAAGGGGATGCTAGGGTCACAAGGTGAGTCTAGCGCTACACACAACATATGCACGACAAAAGCACCACCTCTATCAAAATCATCACAGACATCACCTTTCATGACCATCAACACATTTGCATTGCAATGATTTTCATTAGGCCATCATTATTTCTATGACAATTTTAGAAATCATTTATCAGATATGATTGTTCGGATATGAGTGGGTATTGACTTTACATTACACAATGGTGTAAGCTTTACTCATGTGGCATCACTTCAGGGTCTACACATGCTTCCGTGGCTGTCCAGGCTTCCCCACGAGTGCGAGCACCCACTCCTCCGTGTCAGTGATGTTGCTAGGGACTGGTGGCCCCCCCACCTGTTCGCCTCTGCACCGACCTCATCATCGATAGCTTCTTCTGTAAAAGGTGACAGGACGACATGGCATGAGATCATTGCATGATATCATTGCTAGGTACTGTCACAGACACTGATACAACACATAACTAACAAATGTAATCATGATTATTAAGATAATTATCATTCTTCACCTAAAGATGTGCAGCATGACCACAGGCTTTGAGCAAAACATTCCTGGCAAAAGTTGAAGACCTCACACCTGCTGATAATCACTCATGACTGTTACAAATCAAATTATATAAATACAAAAATACATATAAATAAATGTAATATTTTTGCGGATCCCATAAGGTCGTTCCATCGTTTGTGACATTGGTTGCCCTCACGCACCTCGTTGGTCGCCGACGAGACCACCTCTGCTATCTCGGTCCATATCTTCTGGTAGGCCTTTGGGGTGGGCTTCCCACGCCCTCCCTGTGTCAAATCACCCCAGCGTAACTCGACCTCCTGCAGGAGGGAGGCATTTGCCTCATCCGAGAACCTCCTCACTCTTTTGAGCCCTCTAATGTGCTCTTCTCCCACCTCACTGCTCTCTCCAGTGTCAGTCTCCACAGTGTGCTGTGATGCCTCCTCCTCTCCCTCCATTATAGGCGAAATTCAGGGGAAGATGTGGCTGGTAACAGCTAATTTTTGTTTCCCTATTTGCTGTAAAGCTCAAGTCTTCCTCCTTCCTCCCAAAGCAACCACACCACAACCACACACTCCTTCAGTCTCTCTAGCTCCCTCTCTCTCTGTCTCCCCTTCTGCCCATGTCATGATGACCCTTGACCTGCTGAATTGCGGGAATCGAGCGCTGCCACTTTACGTCAGCGAGATTTAACGCCACCGCCCATTTCATATCGCTCGCGGTATCGGCCAATTTCAAAAATGGAGACTAGATGCTTTGAGAATGGGTGAGAAGCCAGCGATCTGAAAACCCATTTTTACCGCCCACGCCGGAAATAACGCCCATTTTTGGGCGATAACCACAAAAGTGTAAAATCTAGCTCCGTGAAAGTAAACTAGCATGAAATATAAAAACAGATTGTAAGAGTTTCTACAGGTACATAAAAAGGAAAGAGTGACTAAAGTAAATGTTGGTCCACTGGAGGATGAGACTGGGGAATTAATAATGGAGAACAGGGAAATGGCAGAGATGTTGAACAAATATTTTGTATCGGTCTTCATGGTAGAAGGCACTAAAAACATCCCAAGAATGGATAATCAAGGGGCTATAGGGAGGGAAGAACACTATCACTAATGAAGTCGTACTTGGTAAAATAACAGGATTAATGGCGGACAAGTCCCCTGTACCTGATGGCTTAGAGTCCTAGAGTCTTAAAAGAAGTGGCTGCGGAGATAGTGGATGCATTGGTTGTAATTACCAAAATTCCCTGGATTCTGGGGTGGTCCCAGCGATTGGAAAACCGCAAATGTAATGCCCCTTTTTTAAAAAGGAGGCAGACAAAAAGCAGGAAACTATAGATGAGTTAGCCTAACGTCTGTCGTTATTTGGAAAAGCATAATTCAATCAAGCAGAGTCAGCATGGTTTTATGAAAGGGAAATCAAGTTTGAAAATTTGCTGGAATTCTTTGAGGATGTAATGAGCAGGGTGGATAAGGGGAAACCAGTGGATGTGGTGTATTTGGATTTCCAGAAGGCATTCAATAAGGTGCCACATAAAAGGTTACTGCACAAGATAAAATTCATGGGGTTGGGGGTAACATATTAGCATGGATAGAGGATTGGCTAACTAACAGAAAACAGAGAGTCGGAATAAATGGGTCATTCTCCGGTTGGCAAAGTGACTAGTGGGGTGCCGCAGGGATCACTGCTGGGTCCTCAGCTATTTACAATCTATATTAATGACTTGGATGAAAGGACCGAGTGTAACGTAGCCAAGTTTGCTGATGATACAAAGATGGGTGGGAAAGCAAATTGTGAGGAGGAAACAAAAAATCTGCAAAGGGATATAGACAGGCTAAGTGAGTGGGCAAAAATTTGGCAGAGGGAGTATAATGTGGGAAAATGTGAGGTTATCCACTTTGACAGAAAAAATAGAAAAGCAAATTCTTATTTAAATGGAGAAAAAATTGCAAAGTGCTGCAGTACAGAGGGACCTGGGCGTCCTTGTGCATGAAACACAAAGTTAGTATGCAGGTACAGCAAGTAATCAGGAAGGCAAATTGAATGTTGGCCTTTATTGCAAAGGGGGATAGAGTATAAAAGCAGACAAGTCCTGCTATAATTGTACAGGGTATTGGTGAGGCCACACCTAGAGTACTGTGTACAGTTTTGGTCTCCGTATTTAAGGAAGGATATACTTGCATTGAAGGCTGTTCAGAGATAGGTTGATTCCTGAGATGAGAAGGTTGACTTATGAAGATGAAGAACGAGAGGTGATCTTGTCGAAACATATAAGATAATGAGGGGGCTCGACAAGGTGGATGCAGAGAGGATATTTCCACTCATAGGGGAAACTAAAACTAGGGGACATAGGGCTAGACTTGCGCCTTCATTTTCGGTGGTTTTCTCAGTGGTACAGAAGTTTTTTGGTGAAAAACCGCCTGGTGAAAGTTTCCTCTTTATTTTTTAAAGCGATCCGCCCACATTTTGAAAGTACCGCTGGGGAGCAAACTGCCCACATGCATCTGCATGCACCACCGAGAAAACAACCACGATCCAATTTTGCCTCAACGGGGACCCATACACACCATCGAGGAAATTGCCCACGAAAAGCTGCTGGAAACAGGGCGGTAGGTGAGTACCCTGAGAAGAAAGGTACATTAAGGTTTTTTAATAATTATTTTTAAATTCTACAACGATTATGTTAAAGTGTCTTGAGAATGTTTTATAACTTTGTATTTTTTGTTCAATTGAAAAATTATTTTTTAAGTTTTCCCCCCTCCCTAGGCCCAACCGTAGCCTCAGACTAAATTTTAAGTACTTACCGTCCATTCCGGTAAGTACTGCCCGTTTTACCGAGTTTTGCCTTTAAACGCCGAGAAACCGTCGAGAATCTTGGTGCAAGATCCATTTTCTCGCTAGGCAATATTTTTTATCTTTATTATGAACATTTTCGCCAGCGTTAGTTGCAGAATTTTAGCGATGTTTCTGGGCGGCAATCGGGCGGTGGGGGGCTTTAGGGAAAGTCTAGCCCAGAGTCTCAGAATAAGGGGCCGCCCATTTAAAACTGAGATGAGGAGGAATTTCTTCTCTCAGAGGGTTGTAAATCTGTGAAATTCTCTGTCCCAGAGAGCTGTGGAGGCTAGGTCATTGAATATATTTAAGGCAGAGATAGACTGATTTTTGAGCAATAAGGTAATAAAGGGTTATGGGGAGCGGGCAGGGAAATTGAGCTGAATCCATGATCAGATCAGCCATGAGCTTGTTAAATGATGGAGCAGGCTCGAGGGGCCAATTGGCCTATTCCTGCTCCTATTTCTTATGGTTTGATTGTCTTATGGCTTGATTGAGGCATTGCAGAGGAGCTGTGTCAAAAGTCAACTATTTGTATTGGTTTGGAACAAGATAATATAAGCACCTCTCTTCAATGAAGATGGAAGCTCCCAAACAGAACGAATGCTGTTTTTCCAATTTAATTTTTAAAATGGTGTGGTCAGTTTTAGACAAAGACTGTCTTTCTTTCTTTGCGTGCCTGTAGTGGCTGTGTAATAGTGTGTAAAAATTGAATTTCCATATTTATCTGATAATAATTGAAGCTTTGGCATGCCAACAAATGCAATATAACTTTTATAATATTTTGCACTGAATCACTATTAATGCAGATGGCAATAAAATTGTTCCTTACATTTAGTACTTTTAGTACTGAATTTTATTAAGTCACAGTGTTCCTCCTTCAGCTTTTTTAAAAGGGCGCTGCCTGCATGAAAGAATATTTGGAATTTGATGGGGCAGAAAATCCTGCACAGCTGTGCTTTAGTTTCATCATGATAACGACAAGCCGAATCATTTTAAACTGACTTATGTCGGCACATTTTGTGCTTAGAAACAAAGGTTTGCCAACTTTTTTCATGAGGATGTTAGGCCATTGAGAATGTTTGTGAAGTGTTACACTGTAACATGTGACTCTAGGTGTTAAGATTTAGTGATAAGCCTACTGGATCTTAGCGTTACATTGTCTGGGTATGTTTGCACCATCTTACAAAACAGTCATTGCAACACACACCTCATTACATTTGTCCATAGTAAACACTGGCGCCCAAGTGTTAGTTTATAATGAGGATGATTTAAACCAGGAATAATCACTCAATCCAAAGTGTTGATATTGGGACAATTCTAACCCGTGTATCTTTCTACTTCTGTTATCAATTTAGATTAGTTTGGATTTAGATACACTTCAGGTTGCCTATCCCTTTGAAAACAAGTGCCCAAATTGACGTAGTTATAAAAATTGTGAATAGGAATTTAAAGTATGAATGATGTTTTTTTTATGAAAGAAACAGGGGTCTTTATGAATGCATTTTGTCTTATTTCTAATGATTTTATTTCAATTTCTGTGTCTTCATAATCAAGTTAAAAGTAAATCACAAGAAGGCAACATAAATGCAGCAGGTTTAGGTACAATAACAACAACTTGCATTTGTATAGCACTTTTAGCGTAATACAATGTTCCAAGGCACTTCCCAGGAGCAAACTTACAGATTTGATACCAGAAAGCCGATAAATGTACTAATGTTACAGTTGCAACAAAAGGATGTTTGTCCTTCAACAACTACTTCCGCATGATTCAGGCCCGAGTGGCTTATTCACAACAAGTTTTAATATATATTGAACAAAGTGTTATAATACAACTGTCTTCAGATTACATTAAATGTCAAGCAAGTAATACAACCTGGCTCCTAGACCCTGGATTGATCAGACCCGACTCTCCAGATGGACTTCTAACTGTCCCGATAATTCTAACTTTCAAAGGGGGAAAATTCAGGACCATAAAATTAAAAACCAATGCGTATAAGGTGGCCAAGGTTAGTGGGAAACTAGAAGATTGGGAAAATTTTAAACGACAGCAAAGTATGACTAAGAAAGCAATAAAGAAAGGAAAGATAGATTACGAAAGTAAACTTGCGCAAAACATAAAAACAGATAGAAAAAGCTTTTACCGATATATAAAAAGGAAAAGAGTGACTAAAGTAAATGTTGGTCCTTTAGAAGATGAGAAGGGGGATTTAGTAATGGGAAATGTGGAAATGGCTGAGACCTTAAACAATTATTTTCCTTCGGTCTTCACAGTGGAAGACACAAAAACCATGCCAAAAATTGCTGGTTACGGGAATGTGGGAAGGGAGGACCTTGAGACAATCACTATCACTAGGGAGGTAGTGCTGGACAGGCTAATGGGACTCAAGGTAGACAAGTCCCCTGGTCCTGATGAAATGCATCCCAGGGTATTAAAAGAGATGGCAGAAGTTATAGCAGGTGCATTGGTTATAATCTACCAAAATTCTCTGGACTCTGGGGAGGTACCAGTGGATTGGAAAGCAGCTAATGTAACACTTCTGTTTAAAAAAGGGGACAGACAAAAGGCAGGTAACTATCGGCCGGTTAGTTTAACATCTGTAGTGGGGAAAATGCTTGAAGCTATCATGAAGGAAGAAATAGCAGGACATCTAGATAGGAATAGTGCAATCAAGCAGACGCAACATGGATTCATGAAGGGGAAATCATGTTTAACTAATTTAATGGAATTCTTTGAGAATATAACGAGCATGGTGGATAGAGGTGTACCGATGGATGTGGTGTATTTAGATTTCCAAAAGGCATTCGATAAGGTGCCACACAAAAGGTTACTGCAGAAGATAAAGGTACGCGGAGTCAGCGGAAATGTATTAGCATGGATAGAGAATTGGCTGGCTAACAGAAAGCAGAGAGTTGGGATAAATGGGTCCTTTTCAGGTTGGAAATCGGTGGTTAGTGGTGCACCACAGGATCGGTGCTGGGACCACAACTGTTTACAATATACATAGATGACCTGGAAGAAGGGACAGAGTGTAGTGTAACAAAATTTGCAGATGACACAAAGATTAGTGGGAAAGCGGGTTGTGTAGAGGACACAGAGAGGCTGCAAAGAGATTCGGATAGGTTAAGCGAATGGACTAAGGTTTGGCAGATGGAATACAATGTAGGAAAATGTGAGGTCATCCACCTTGGGAAAAAAACAGTAAAAGGGAATATTATTTGAATGGGGAGAAATTACAACATGCTGCGGTGCAGAGGGACCTGGGGGTCCTTGTGCATGAATCCCAAAAAGTTAGTTTGCAGGTACAGCAGGTAATCAGGAAGGCGAATGGAATGTTGGCCTTCATTGCAAGAGGGATGGAGTACAAAAGCAGGGAGGTCCTGCTGCAACTGTACAGGGTATTGGTAAGGCCGCACCTGGAGTACTGCGTGCAGTTTTGGTCACCTTACTTAAGGAAGGATATACTAGCTTTGGAGGGGGTACAGAGATGATTCACTAGGCTGATTCCGGAGATAAGGGGGTTACCTTATGATAGATTGAGTAGACTGGGTCTTTACTCGTTGGAGTTCAGAAGGATGAGGGGTGATCTTTTGAAACATTTAAAATAATGAAAGGTATAGACAAGATAGAGGCAGAGAGGTTGTTCCCACTAGTCGGGGAGACTAGAACTAGGGGGCAAAGCCTCAAAATACGGGGGAGCCAATTTAAAACAGAGCTGAGAAGGAATTTCTTCTCCCAGAGGGTTGTGAATCTGTAGAATTCTCTGCCCAGGGAAGCAGTTGAGGCTAGCTCATTGAATGTATTCAAATCACAGATAGATAGATTTTTAACCAATAAGGGAATTAAGGGGTATGGGGAGCGGGCGGGTAAGTGAAGCTGAGTCCATGGCCAGATCAGCCATGATCTTTTTGAATGGTGGAGCAGGCTCGAGGGGCTAGATGGCCTACTCCTGTTCCTAATTCTTATGTTAATATGTTATAGCATCATCCGATAGCACCAGCAGATGGCGGTAATGGGGCGCTGATGCAGCATCACCAGGGCGAGGCGAATCCTACGTTAGACAACATATCCGGCCCCTGGTTGTGCCGCCAGTACAAGGACTTCAACACCGGGCAGATTGTGACGTCAGTGAGCGTGCAATGCTCACTCACCACCCGATCTGAAAAATTGATCGTTGCCAATTACTTTAGCGCCCTGACCAGACGGCGATAGGGAGATAGGGAGAGCTGGCATGCAGCTCCAGGAAGCCAGCTCCAGCGACGTTATTTAAAGGCATCAGCATTAATCACTCCCAGCTGTCAGGGCAGGTTAGTTTCAAAGGTTTCTTGTCAGTTTCACCCACTCGAATAGGTCCTATTGAGTGTTTTCAAGCTTCTTTTGTGTCAGCAGTCTTCTGGCAACTGCAAAGTAGTTACATTTATTGTTCATAAATTCAAACTGCTACACTTGGCAACATTAATGGGTGCTGTACTGGCATGCCACCATGTCCTCTAAGATCTACGGCAGAGGGAGTGTAGGCAGCGAGAAATATGGGAACATATGCACAGTGAGATGAGGAAGGACATCAGGGCTCTCAACAGGAGGCCTTACCCTCCAAGGCTATTCCGACAGCACTTCTTTTACCTTCAATTAAGTGAGGAGCAGTGTTAGATGACTCTGCATCATCAAGGTGGTGGTTACAGACCTCCAGCCTCACACCAGGATGACTTAAATCCCAGATCCCTTTTACTCACCGCATCACCATCATAGCATCCCTGTGTCATGCTCTATCACAGTGTCCTCCTGGGCACAAAGGAGAAATGAGAGAGAGCACAAAATATTGCAAAGTCCATTAATAAATTTATGCTTTCACATATCACACATTTCACATTCATTCTCATAACTAATGACCCTTGTGCCTGTCATAGTTGAATAGCTGTCATTGTGAGCAAGGTGTGAGATATGGGTGTGAGTGTTGGTAGCTAGAGACTGTCAGTGGGTGTGTGCTGGGAGTGTGATGCTTTGGGCAGTGTGTGAAGCTTGTGGTATAGATGGTGGTATGTAACATTTGTTGAAGCATTCAATTACCCTGACTGAGGTGGATCTGCCATGAGCACACCTGTTTCATTCCTCCAGCCCCTTCTCCTTGTTGTGCTTCTCCTTGCTGAGGCAGCTACACAGCCAGCACTGCTGAGAATGAGGTGCTATGGTATCAATGAACCTCCCCTTTAAGTATTGGAAAAAGCCTGTGGCAATGGCGAGTTGCGATTAGACTGCACCCGATATTGGTCCACTCTTTAAGTGTAACGCCAATGAGCTAGGTTTTTAAGACATAATTTAGGACTCCAATCATTTTATTGAATGGTGAGGACGAATTTTGCCTGCAGTCTAAACAATAGCACCTGGCGCTAATTCTCCAACTTTTCTAATGGTACCATCCATTCTAGCCCTCTATCTTTATACTATTTGGCTGTCTTAGGCTGAACATATTCATCTTCCATTCTTACCTTCTAGTTATAAATGACCCCATCATCTGGTCCTGCTCTAGCTGACCATGGAATGGTAGTGGCCTCATTCTCTTATCTTGGCTGGGGACACAATCTGTGTCATTCAGGAATGCATAAGGCCATGTTATCAAAGTACTAGTTATTTATGGCTGTCCAATTCTACAACCAAGAGCGTTTCCCATGTTGAGTATGTGGGTCACCTAGCAACCAGCTTTCTGGTCTAGATAAGGGTTACCCCTTGACCTGAGAGTTACAGCAAAAGGGGACTTTAGCATTTTCTGTTTCTAAGCTCCCTTTGTTCACAAGCATCAAGAACAAGATTCAATCTCCACTCCCTTCCTTCATGTTGCTCTCTGGCTAAAATGTTAAGGCAAAGTCCGCTGGGATATTTGACCATTTAAACCAATTTAAAATATTCCAACAATACGCTATCCACTGCAGTATTTTTGCAAGCATATATTCCCGAGTGGAATAAAAGCTTTTAGTCTTTGTCATTTGTCAAGGATTATTGAAATTCTTGTCATCATTTTTCACCTTACTGCCTGCTTGTATGAAAAGTGCTACAGGTGATTAGTCAGAAACAAACCACTGCCCTTGATTTACAGGTTATTAACTTTTACCGCTTTGGCTGCTGCTCCACAGTAACCTGAGAAGCACACCGAGACCAGCAATTTCACAGCAGAAAAATTAATTTATATATAAAACTCAAAGGTGACATGGTTTTGGGGGGGGAAAAATTGGAACGATGAATCATCTTATGTAATAGCTCACAACAGAGTTTACCCAGTGTGAAGCTGATATATGCGAGATAGCAGATGGTTTGCTGTGATGTTCTATTCACTTGAAATTAGGTCTTCTGGGAAAACACTTGATTGCATTTATTCAATTTAAAATGATTCAGCCCTGTTCTATTGACTCAGATAAAGAAACTAACTGGATGTAATCATTTGAGAACTAGACTTCAAATACTATCAGTTCTATGAAATAGTTTTGAGTTGTGTCCAGATTCGATTAATATTGTCTGTGCTTCTTTCACAGTACTAAACTTTCTACTCGTTCAGCTTAGCCCTGTATGAAAGCCATTTTTTCGAAGAAATCTTTGATTCTCCTGGGAATAGATTGTTTTTGACATTTAATGACCACACCAAGCAGTCTAAGATCAAAGAATAGCACAAAAAAAGGATATAAGTTACAACTCCCACTTCAACCCCCCCTAAAAATGTGGCTTAACCACGACATCAGAAGAGTGCTGTGTCACATCATTGCATCAGGTTATCATTTCCATTCTAATGTCTGCTTCAGTGCCCACATTGGCAATATTAAGGACAGCTTTATACTGTGTAATAATTTACTTAAAATGTAACTAAGGGGATCAAAATCACATTTCTCATCGGATTTCAAAATAATTCGGGAGAATGGGAGATTTTACTGCCAAATGAGATGCGAGTGGTTGGAGAGTGGAAAGCCTACAGAATGTTTGCTGGAAATGGAGTGAGAAAAAGCTTCTGCCTGAGGAAAGTGAATATCAGTCAGGCGGGAGTTTTTACTGTACATTTGAAGCTGCCAAGTAATCAGCTGGAGCAATGGTCACTGAACTCACGCCTCAGCTTGACAGCCATGGTGTGCGCACAGCGGGGATCCTGTGGTCATGAAATTAAAGACAAAACGTAGGTGGGGAAAAAAGGCTGTTAAGCATCTGGCAACTAGGTGTGAATCATTTTAATGGGATTCCCCGCCGCTGTCGGTCGGGTCAGCTTCGCGCTGGCAGACCTGACATTGGGAAAGGGAAACATTCATAGCAGTGTCCCTACCCGCTGTCAAAAACACTCACTTTCCCACCCGCCACTACACCAATCGGGCCCACTGGCCCCCAGCAAAATTCTGGCCTCGGATGCTAAAGAGGCAGAATGAACTGGTAAAATAACACCATCATATTTAAAATAAGCATTCAAATGGATGTAATTAAATTTACATACACTATAATTAGACTTTGTGGTTTTCAAGCTATGCAGATAAATGACCTATGCCTCCCACTGAACAATTTTCACATGGTGTTTATTTGTTGACCATAAAAAGCATTTAAAATAAAAAAAAATGTCATTCAAATTTGCTTTTGATTTTAATAAATGTTGCACTAGGTCTCTGAGCTTCCTCCAAAGCAGCAGGGAAAATTATCGCACACAGTCGTTATTTTAACCAGATTTAGTCACTGACAATTCTTCAATTTACTTTGTTATTGACGGTCTAGTGAGCTACACACACAGCCTGAATGTTTATTCCGATTATTACTTCATCTTAGATAGAAAGTAGTGGAGGAAAAAAATGTAAATTGCTAAAATAAACAGGAGAAATAACCATAAATATACATTGTAAAGAGGAAATCCTTATGAACTTGCATTTACATAGTGCCTAATACATTATTATAATGTCCCAAAGTGCTTTGCAGCCCTTGAATTACTTTTGAAGTGCAGTCACTGTTGATTTTAAGGAAGCTTGGCAGCCAATGTGTGCACAGAATGTAATAAGATATAACCAGTTAATCTTTTTTGGTGGAGTTAGTTCGGGGATAAATATTGGTAGACAGGGCTTTGGTTTAATGTCTCATCTGAAAGATAGCATTTCTGACAATGCAGCACTTCCTCAACACTGAAACAGAGAATCATATAGACCAGAAGGAGGCCATTCAGCCCATCGTGCCTGTATCGGATCTTTGCAATAGTTATTCAATTAGTCCCACTCCCCTGCTCTTTCCCCATTGCTCTACAATTTTTTTCCCTTTAAGTATTTATTTAATTCCCTTTTGAAAGTTACTATCGAATCTGTTTCCATCACCCTTTCAGGAAGTGAATTCCAGATCATAACAGCTCACTTCATGAAAAAATTCTCTTCGTCTTCCCTCTGGTTCTTTTCCAATTCCCTTAAATCTGTTTTCTCTGGCTATCGACCCTTCTGCCAATGGAAACAGTTTCACCCTATTACATAAGAACATAAGAAATAGGAGCTGGAGTAGTCCATTTCGCCCTTTGAGCCTCCTCCGCCATTCAACAGGATCATGGCTGATCTTCTACCTCAACTCCACCTTCCCGCACTATCCCCCTATCCCTTAATTCCCTTATTTCCCCAACATTTATCGACCTCTGTCTTGAATATACTCAATGACTGAGCATCCACAGCTCTCCGGGGTAAAGATTCACAACCCTTTGAGTGTAGAAATTTCTCCTCCTCTCAGTCCTAAATGGCCGACTTCATATTCTGAGACTGTGACCCAGATTCCCCACTCAGGGGAAACATTTTCCCAGCATTAACTCTGTCAAGCCCCTTAAGAATTTTATATTTCAGTGAGATCACCTCTCATTCTTTTAAACTCTAGGGAATATAGGCCTAGTCTATGCAATCTCTCCTCATAGGACAATCCCCACATCCCAGGAACCAGTCTAGTGTACCTTCGTTGCACTCCCTCTAAGACAAGTATGTCTTTCCTTAGGTAAGGAGACCAGATTCTACCAAAACTCTTCTTAATTTGAACATCTCTATTAAATCTTTCCTTAACCTTCTCTACTCTAAAACTTCTCCAGTCTCTCCATAGAACTAAAGTCCCTCATTCCTGGTACCATTCCAATAAGTCTCCACTGCACCCTCTCCAAGTTAAAATTACAGGTGAATTATCTAGTTACATAATGAAGTCAGGTACCGTTGTAGAATTGTAAGTGGTTGTATAACAGTTATTTTTGTTGATGCTGGACAAATGACCGTATTATTATAAGTGTGTTTATTTTTCAGATTAAAACACTTGTTTCATAAAGTGAAATCGTCAGTTAAGCTAAATTGACCTTGGCACCTTAGCGAGGAAGGGAAAAGCCAGACAGAGTTCCGGTCATTAATTGCTATCCAGTGACATATGCTAGAAAGCAGACCTGTAGACATCTGGATAACCATGTCCTTTATAGAATATGGAATTAATCAGTATAACTACACTATGGGCGAAAAATTTGGTTGGGTAGCACCCATTGTTTGGGAGCTACGGGTGCTGAATTGGGGCCAAAATGGCATCCGTGCTTTGTGCACACACTTCTGGTGTGGGCCGTGCCAAATGCTATCTTGATGAGGGAATCGGGGGAGCATGCAATGCTGATTTGATGCCAGCGCTGCCATTTTCATCGTCATCGCTGAGGCTAACACCCTCTCTCATCCTCGCACAGTTGATCTTGCATAACTTCAGTCTGAACTTCCATTACAGCACTCAGACATTGGGTGGCTTCTGCTTGTGCTGCAATGGAAGCTGAGACGCAGGCCATCAGTCGCTGCATCATGGTTGGGTCCACAAGTGAACTAATGGATCTGCCCACCCCTTCCACATTGGAAAGGATGGGCTCCAAACTCTGCATAAAGCCCTGTGCAAGGTTGGAGCTGGACTCCTCCAGGCCCCTTGACATTGCATTCAGGCTTTCTGGGAGGCATGCCAATGCACCAAGCATTTCATTGTGAATACCCATCAGCATCATTCTGTAGGCTGCCCCATCGAAGTCTTCATCTGAGTCCTGTGCAGCAGAACTTGTGTGCGAACTTGCTCTCGGGGAGCTGACACCTGAGCTACCCTTCCCCCCCCAGGCATGGCTACAGACCACTCATGCTCGGTGTCTCACCAGATGCAGAACCAGTGTCTAACCTATCCTCTAAAGTACGCGGAGTGTCAGTATCTGAGCTGGTGGCTGGGTGTGTGAAATCGAGTGACGGTAGATCTTCATCTTTTTCTTCACTTTCCTCTCCCGATTCTTCTTTCACCACTGACTTGGAATGCTGGATTTCTTGGGTGTCTGAAATAAGAAAGGCACAAGGTTGGGCTGTGGGGAGGAGAGGCGGGGGGGGGGGGGGGGGGGAGCAGGAGGTGCATGCTTATACCATGTGCAGCTTATAAATCAAAAGAGATTGTGGGATGGGATGTGAGAAGGAGGATCTTGAATTCTTTCAGCCCCTCTGCTGGCCACGGGCTCAGCCAGGCCCCTCCCTGGAATGGCCAGTACCATCTCCTCCAAGGGGGTGAGGTGATGCAGGCGAGCCTGTCCCCTGCCGGTTAGGTTCTGCCGCCACTGGTTTTGTGCCACCTTTTCCTGCAAGAGAAAGGGAAGTGTGTCAGTGAGTGTAGTGCAATGTGTTTGGGTGATGCGCCTGTCATGGTTGAGTATCTGGCAGTATGCTCAAGTTGTGGGATGTGGGTGTGAGCCTTGCAGAAGTGCTAAGTGTGTGAGGGTGAGGTGAAGCTGTGAGTGTTAGATATGAGTCATGATTGATTGAGACTGTTGGTAGGTGAGTGATGGGGGTGTGGTGCATTGGGCAGTGTGTGAGGCCCATGGCGCAGATGGTGGGATATGGGATTTGAAGATGAATTCACTGACCTTGACCACTCATATGACGTCCTTAATCTTCTTCCTGCACTGAGTCCACATCCTCAGGCTACATCGCTGGCATTTACCACAGTGGGTTTCTGCTCCCACTGCAGTCTGGTCCGTTGCCTGCAGGACCACCTGGCCCCCTGCGGAAAGAGGACCTATCTCCTGGAGTTGACCTCCTGAACCAAGGCCTGCAGTGCCACATTAGGGAACCTTCTTGTCCATTGTGTTCCCAGCCTCTTCAATCACCCGTTGCAGGTAGAAGGCACCTCTCCTTTAAGAAGTGCAGACTGCCTTTAAGTAGTGCAGGCTAGCTTTAATTGGAGCTAGCCTCGCACGAACTGGGCAGCACCGGGAGCCACTCAGCTGGAGAGGAATTAAGCATCCCTGACACCATCCTCATGGCAGCATTTAGCTGCAAGTCCATGATCTTTGAGTGGTGGCTGCAGGACCATGAGGTAGAGCAGCATTCTGCAGCAGAGTAGACTAGGGCCACTGTTGCAATGCAAAGTGCTCTGGCTGTGCTCCCCAGGACGTTCCAGTGCATTTCCGGAACAGCTTCACCCTGGTTTTTACTTTCTGGCCAGGGTTGGTGAGAGGAGGCCCATAGTGAGAGTCCTGTCCAAAGTGATGCCCAGGTATTTTGGATGGGGTTCATGGGTAAGTCGCCTTCTGTACACTGACTGAAAACAAATCAGAAAATCTACACTGATGGCCAAAGATCTTTCCTCAAGGATTTGACCATTTGCTGATTTACCACTGTGGTTTTCCTCATTGTCTCAAAGTTGCA
The DNA here is from genome assembly GCF_044704955.1 of Pristiophorus japonicus. Lineage (NCBI taxonomy): Eukaryota > Metazoa > Chordata > Chondrichthyes > Pristiophoridae > Pristiophorus > Pristiophorus japonicus. The sequence goes on along the minus strand of NC_091991.1, from coordinate 127,277,157 downwards.
CAATATGCATAAGTAAACAGTGCCATTGTCTCGACAACTAGGAAGATCCAGCCACGATCACCTCTCAATAGCTCATTAACACTTCAGATCACCATTGTTAAGTTTGAACCCAGACTGCTGGCTTTAATATCAAAGAATAGTGTGCCCCTGTGAATTAACCCTTTGTAAGCTAAATCTAACTTTATAGTACTATTGTAACATAAACTAAAACAAAATCCCTTCCAGCACATATTGGTAAATCTCAAAATGCTGCTTATTATATGGATCAGAAAGTGATTATCATTTTATTTTCTTGCTGTGGTGGCACGACTAAATTCAGGAAGTCAATGCTTAAGGGTTACATTTTGTCACCATGAACCTATAATCCTAGTTTGGAAGTGTTTTATATGCATACATAGGGGAACGGTAGCATAGTGGTTATGTTACTGGACTAGCAATCCAGAAGCCTGGACAAATAATCCGAGAGACATGAGTTTAAATCCCACCGCGGCAGCTGGGGAATTTAAATTCAGTTAATTAAATAAATCTGCAATTAAAAAGCTTGTATCAGTAATGTTGACCATGAAACTACTGGATTGTCAGAAAAACCCAAATTGTTTACTAATGTCCTTTAGGGAAGGAAATCAACCATCCTTACCTGGTCTGGCCTATATGTGACTTCTGACCCACAGCAATGTGTTTGCCCTCTGAAATAGCCAAGCAAGCCATTCAGTTGTACTATCGTCAGCACTATGGGAGTACCTTCACCACATGGACTGCAGCGGTTCAAGAAGGGTAATTCAGAATGGGCAATAAATGCTGGCCTTGCCAACGATGTCCACATCCAGTGAATGAATACAAAAAAATATATAGTGTGTGAATTAATTCAGCCCCATTGTCGCTACTGAGCCAATAGGCAACAATTCAGTTATAGTTTATTACATTGTTCTACATCTTTTGTTCGTTAAAATTCTTCTAAAATGTGAATTGCAGTAGTTATAAATGATACATTACATTTTTCCTGCTATTCACAAAGTAAAGTAAAAGTTTTTAATCAATGTATTAAGAGAAAAGAGTGGAAAAAAGGGAATGTTTGGCCATTAAAGACAGACAAAATGATATTGTAATTAAAAGTAAAGAAATGGCAGACTTGTTAATTAAATACTTTGGTCCTGATAATAACCATGAGGTGGGGAGGGGGATCTGCAGCTGGGAATATGGGTTTCCCACAGGTTCTGCCGTATTTAACAGCAGGACCCGTTTGAACTTATTTCAACAGGTTTCCCGTCCAGGTAGCAGAGGTAATCTGACATGGGTGGGTGGGGGAGCAGTCAGACCAGGTATTGGTCGATCGTGGGGGGGACAGGGTCGTCCGATTGGGGAAGAAACACTCCTGCTTCTCCTGGCCCACAAGCAATGCTCTAAAGGCACTTAACTGAAGGATCGGGTCTTATATGCTTCCCTCAGCTGCCAGGTTCCCCAAGGCCTGGGAAACACGGCCTGCAACTGTTAAAAACTAAAAATTAAGTTAAATTGGAAGCATACATGCTCCTTGAGATATTTTAGTGACCGAGCCACCTCCTGAGATTGGGTTGGTTGGCCATCCTCCAACTCACCTCCATTAAACCCGGAAGTGGGCCCATTGGAGGCAGGTTGTGGTCGGGCTGCCTTTTTAAAAAAAATTTAAACCCCACCCTGGGGTTAAAATTTGTATCTGTCGTCTCAGTGCAGGAAGAGGATAGAATATCAGCAGTACAAGTGAAACTATAAACAAGTCAAGGGGAGGAACTTATTGGATTTAATATGAGTAAACGACTGGTAATGTAGAAAATAATGGGACTTAAGACAGACAGATCTCCAGGACCTAATGATTTTCACCCCAGGGGATTAAAAGAAATAGGCGAGGAAAGTGCAGTTATAATTTCCCACAGCTCTCTTGATTAGGGAATTGTGCTGTTGTATTGGAAAATTGCAAGTGTCACTCCATTATTTAAGAAGAGAGGGAGAGATAAAACTGGTAACTATCAGTCTTGCGTCAGTTGTGGGGAAGTTACTGAAATCTTTCATCAGGAACAGAGTGACGAACCTCTGATGAGATGATCGTGGAAAGGCAGCATGATTTGTGAAAAGTTAGGTCATGTCTGACTAATCTAGTTGAAATTTTGAGGAGGTCACTAAACCGGATCTATCTCTTTGACCAAGCTGGCTCCTTCTTTGGCTCAGTGTTAATTTTTACCTGATTAGCTGTGAAGACCTTGGGATGTTTCATTGTATTAAAGTTGCTATCAAAATGCACATTGTTGCTGAGTTTAGAAGGTTGATAACTGATCCAATCGAGGAGTTTAAAATGACAAAAGGTTTCAATGGGGTAGATACAGGGAAACTATTTCCTCCGGCAGGAAATCCAGAACAAGGGGCACAATCTTAACATTACAGCTAGACTTTTCAGGAATGAAATCAGGAAGTATTTTAAAGACTGAGAGTTTTTGTAAGTTAAGTGTATTAAGGGATATCGCTTAATGGCAGGTAAATGGAGCTGAGGTACAGATTAGCCATGATCTGATTGAATGACGGAACAGGTTCGAGGGGCTGAATGGCCGACTCCTGTTCCCGTGTTCCTGTATTCACCACAATCCAGAATATGTTGGACACCCAACTGGAGGGTCATCAAATAATTATTTGATCATACAGTTATGCTGCATTACTGTTCCTCTTCCACTTCAGAGAAAAGTCTTGTTACTTTCTCTATTTTATACTGTGGAAGAATAGAAGGCATTGAAGCTTGGTTACTTTGTCACATACTGCTAACTCATTCTTGGCATAATTACTATATCCTTTGATAAAGCCTATTCTCAACGCGCAGATAATTATGAAACCGTTATATTAAGTAAAAGAGGATGCAATACAGACTTAATATAAATTGGTTTATCACAGCAGAAAGAACTATCTTTTCAACTTGCCAGTTTTTTGATGTCTTTATGTTAAAGACTGATAGCTACTAAATGGAATATTTCTTTCATACTGCAATCAAGGTACATTGTTCAAAGAAATAATGCAGATGCACTTCAGAAAGTGAATTATTAATATACATTTTACATAATTCCCACTACATGATTTAAGCGGGCATTAAAATGTAGATTCCCAATGATTATTCAACGTCTATAATGTGAACAAGTTATGATTAATCTTTAGAGCTTTTTCTGTGTACGGTGGAATCAAATGATGTGGAATAAGTTGGGGCAATTCATTAGTTACTAGACTTACATATAATTGGAATGCTTTTACAAGTACTTACCAAGTTAGGGATAAACTCACTAACTCTTGGAATTTGTTCGATACATTTTCATATATATCAATTCAATATAATAGTTAAACATAAAATGAACCAAAAAACTGTGGGCTAGACTTTCCTATGAGCCCCTCAACGCCCGATTGCTTGCTCAGAAAAACCGCTAACGTTTGGTGAGTAACGCTGCTAAGAATTTCCACTTTTATGTTTAAACTAATTAAAACTAATTGCCCGGCGAGAAAATGGACGTTGCACCTTTATTGGTTTTCTCAGCGGTTAAGGGGAAACTAATTAAAATGGGCGGTTCTTATCGGAATGGACGGTAAGTATTTAAAATTTAGTCTGAGGCTGCCATTGGGCCTGGGGAGAGGGAAAACTTTTTAAAAATGTCAATAAAAATTTTTTTTTAAAACGTAAAAAGCATTCCCAATACTCTAGTACACCTAATCACCATTTTAAAATTAAAAAAAAAACCTTTAACTTCCCTTTCTTTGCAGCGTACTCACCGACCACCATGTTTAAGCAGCTTTTACAGGGCGGTTCCCTCGGCGATCTGGACAGGCTTCCGTTGAGGCCAAACTTATGCCCTGGAGATTTTTCTCAGTGTTGCATGTCGGCGGTTTGGTCCCGGCGGGTGTGTTCAGATGTGGACGATACCATTAAAAAAACTAAGGCGGAAACTTTCGCGGGGCGCAAGAACAGCTGTACCGCCGAGAACATTGCTGAGAGCCCGCCGAAAATGATAGGAAAATCTAGCCCATAGAGATAATTAAGCTAACTATAGTGACATCACCGCCACCTCTGTTGGGATCAGTAAACTCACGCAGAGGATTGAATCACTGATTTCAGCCATTATAGTGCGGTAACCCTGCCACTTTATAGGTGTGACCACACTTAGGGGCCGAACTTGGTGCACTCACTGCCCGCTGGAGCCCGCTGCTGCCGAGATTTCTGGGTGGTCTCCCCTCCGAGCGAGTTTGGAGGAGGCCTCCCGCCAGCGGGGAGGGAAAACCGCTGGGAACCGCCTGCTGAGTACGCTGGCGCACAACGCGCGTAAGTGCCCTCCCGCCCGCCGAGTTGCCAGTTTGGTCCGGGCGGTCCTCGGCTGCAGCAGGGGAAAAGACGCATGGAGGCAGGTCTAACCTCAACGGTAAGTATGAAGACCTGCAAAAAAAGGTTAGTAAACTTCTCTTTATTTTATCCCCCAGCAATTCAGGTGGATGGGGTCCCCTGAAGGTTTGGCAGTGTTTTTTTTAAATTTTTTTGGAAATGTTTATTTTCACCTGTTCCCCCCCTCCCTGGGTCTGACTCAATTCTCGGTGGTACTTTGACGAGGATTGCATTTTCCACCGAGATTGGGAGCTCCCCCAGATTCAAGGCGTAAGTCCTTATTTTGCCGCCGGGCGTTCTTTCCAGGACTTTTTCTTGAAAGTTCCGCCCAAAGTACCATCAGGATCTCAGCGGTCCTTTGTGTGGCACTTGGGCAGAACTTAGCTTCCACTAAGTTCAGGGCCATAGAATACTGTGTACAGTTCTGGTGGCCACAGTACAGAAAGCAAATGATACCTATTGAAAAGATGAAGAAGAGGGAAACTAGAATGATTGTGGGGATTCAGGGATTGAATTATGATGAGCGATTAGGTAAATTGGGCATGCTCTCACTGGAAAAGAGAAGTTTGAAAGGTGAAGTAATTGCTGATTCTAGGATTTTAAGAGGCTAGATAATGTAACATGGTAAGGTGTTTCACCTTGCCCAGAACAATAGAACCAGGTGAATAGAAGAGGTGGAAATTCAAAACTATTGAGAGAAAGAAAGAAATACTTGGATTTATATGGTGCCTTTCACAACTACCAGATGTCTCAAAGTGATTTACAGCCAATAAAGTACTTTTGGAGTGTAGTCACTGGTGTAATGTGGGAAAGGCGGCAGCCAATATGCGCACAGCAAGCTCCCACAAATATCAATCTGATAACGACCAGATAATCTGTTTTTTTTGTTATGTTGATTGAGGGATAAATATTGGCCAGGACACCAGGGATAACACCCCTGCTCTTTTTCAAAATATTGCCATGGGATCTTTTATGGCCATATGAGAGAGCAGCTTGGTTTAATGTCTCATCCGAAAGACAGCACCTCCAACAGTGCAGCACTCCCTTAGTACCACACTGGGACGTCAGCCTAGCTTTATGTGCTCAAGTTCCTGGAGTGGGACTTGAAGGCGAGTGTACTACCCACTGAGCCACGGCTGACATTGTAGATTTAATAAGGTAGATAGAGATAAATGATTTTCTCTAGTGAGGGAGTCCAGAACGAGGGAGCATAATCTCAAAATTAGAGCTAGACCAGTCAGGGATGAGGTCAGGAAGCATTTCTTCACATAAAGGATAAAGGAAATCTGGAACTCTCTTCCCCAAACAGCTGTTGAGGCTGGGTCAACTAAAAATTTCAAAACTGAGATTGATAGATTTTTGTTCGGTAATGGTATTAAGAGTTACGGAACCAAAGTGAGTAAGTAGAGTTAAGATACATAGCATCCATGATCTAATTGAATGGCGGAACAGGTTTGAGAGGCTGAATGACCTACTCCTGTTCCTATGTTTCTTCCCATGTTCCTACAGTTATATGATAGAAACATAGAAAATAGGTGCAGGAGTAGGCCATTCGGCCCTTTGAGCCTGCACCACCATTCAATAAGATCATGGCTGATCATTCACCTCAGTACCGCTTTCCTGCTTTCTCTCCATACCCCTTGATCCCTTTAGCCGTAAGGGCCATATCTAACTCCCTCTTGACTGTATCCAATGAACTGGCATCAACAGCTCTCTGCGGTAGGGAACTCCACAGGTTAACAACTCTCTGAGTGAAGAAGTTTCTCCTCATCTCAGCCCTAAATGGCTTACCCCTTATCTTTAGACTGTGTCCCCTGGTTCCGGACTTCCCCAACATCGGGAACACTCTTCCTGAATCTAACCTGTCCAGTCCCGTCAGAATTTTATATGTTTCTATGAGATCCCCTCTCATCCTTCTAAACTCCAGTGAATAAAGGCACAGTCGATCCAATCTCTCCTCATATGTCAGTCCAGCCATCCCGGGAATCAGTCTGGTGAACCTTCGCTGCACTCCCTCAATAGCAAGAACGTCCTTCCTCAGATTAGAAGACCAAACTGAACACAACATTCCAGTTGAGGCCTCACTAAGGCCTTGTACAACTGCAGTAAGACCTCCCTGCTCCTATACTCAAATCCCCGAGCTATGAAGGCCAACATACCATTTGCTGCCTTCACCGCCTGCTGTACCTGCTTGCCAACTTTCAATGACTGATGTACCATGACACCCAGGTCTCATTGCACCTCCCCTTTTCCTAACCTGCAGCCATTCACATAATATTCTGCCTTCGTGTTTTTGCCCCCAAAGTGGATAACCTCACATTTATCGACATTATACTACATCTGCCATGCATTTGCCTACTCACCTAACCTGTCCAAGTCACCCTGCAGCCTCTTAGCATCCTCCTCACAGCTCACACTGCCACCCAGTTTAGTGTCATCTGCAACCTTGGAGATATTACATTCAATTCCTTCATCCAAATCATTAATCTATATTGTAAATAGCTGGGGTCCCAGCACTGAGCCTTGTGACATCCTACTAGTCACTGCCTGCCATTCTGAAAAAGACCCGTTTATCCCGACTCTCTGCTTCCTGTCTGCCAACCAGTTCTCTATCCACGTCAGTACATTACCCCCAATACCACGTGCTTTAATTTTGCACACCAATCTCTTGTTTCGGACCTTGTCAAAAGCCTTTTGAAAGTCCAAATACACCACATCCACTGGTTCTCCCTTGTCTACTCTACTAGTTACATCCTCAAAAAATTCCAGAAGATTTGTCAAGCATGATTTCCTTTTCATAAATCCATGTTGACTTGGACTGTTCCTGTCACTGCTTTCCAAATGCGCTGTTATTTCATCTTTAATAATTGATTCCAACATTTTCCCCACTACTGATGTCAGGCTAACCGGTCTATAATTACCCGTTTTCTCTTTCCCTCCTTTTTTAAAAAGTGGTATTACATTAGCTACCCTCCAGTCCATAGGAACTGATCCAGAGTCGATAGAATGTTGGAAAATGATCACCAATGCATCCACTATTTCTAGGGCCACTTCCTTAAGTACTCTGGGGTGCAGATTATCAGGCCTAAGGGATTTATCGGCCTTCAAACTATCAATTTCCCTAACACTTTTCCGCTTAATAAGAATATCCTTCAGTTCCTCATTCTCACTAGACCCTCAGTCCCCTAGTACTTCCGGAAGGTTATTTGTGTCTTCCTTAGTGAAGACAGAACCAAAGTATTTGTTCAATTGGTCTGCCATTTCTTTGTTCCCCATTATAAATTCACCTGAATCTTATTGCAAGGGAACTACGTTTGTCTTCACTAATCTTTTTCTCTTCACATATCTATAGAAACTTTTGCAGTCAGTTTTTATGTTCCCGGCAAGCTTCCTCTAATACTCTATTTCCCCCCTCCTAATTAAACCCTTTGTCCTCCTCTACTGAATTCTAAATTTCTCCCAGTCCTCAGGTTTGCTGCTTTTTCTGGACAATTTATATGCCTCTTCCTTGGATTTAACCCTATCCTTAATTTCCCTTGTTAGCCACGGTTGAGCCACCTTCCCTGTTTTATTTTTAATCCTGACAGGGGTGTACAATTGTTTTACAGTCATCAACACATCACTGGAGTGTAGCAACTCACACATTTTGAGGACATGGTTCCTTTAAGCTGCTGCAGGCCTTCAGTTCCTCACCCTTGGAAATAATGAATTGCTAATAATACTAGGAGCTCGCCATCATTATTTAAATGAAGCTGACCCCATAAACCACAGCAAGGCCAGCTCATCAAGCGGATGTGACCCACTCTCCGCTAGATTTCCGCTTGGGATTCAACGGAGTCAAGGATTATGGGGAGTGGGCAGGGAAGTGGAGTTGAGGCCAGGATCACATCAGCCATGATCTTATTGAATGGCGGAACAGGCTCGAGTGGCTGTATGGCCCACTCCTGCTCCTATTTCTTATGTTCTTATGTATTTCACCCGATCATAAACTCCAGACTACGATGTTCAATCAGTACCAACACAGAAAAAAACAGCACCAGCTAATAATTCTGTGCCAAGCAATCACGTGAATGATACAGTCAGATGCCACCTTCTGTTGCCGGTTACTCACACACAGTGTGTTCTTAGGCTATACAACAAACACTTTGCTCCAACACAGCTTTTGCGGGTCTACTATCTCCCAATTGCCAAAGGAAGTTTTGCCTGTGCACCTAGACAAGCAGAATTATCTGAATTTGAACTATATAACCAAGGTTTGCTTAAGAAGCCTGATGCTTGGCTTTAAGGACTTGGCAGTGGGGCTATGGACTGGTGCTTCAGACCATATCTGTGGTTCAGTGGGTAGCACACTTGCCTTTGAGTCAGAAGGTTGTGGGTTCAAATCCCACTCCAGGGACTTGAGCACATAAATCTCGGTTGACTGTCCAGTGCAGTGCTGAGGGAGTGCTGCACTTTTGGAGATGCCATCTTTGGGATGAGGATATTAAGCCGAGGCCCTGTCTGCCCTCTCAGGTGGACGTAAAAGATCCCATGACACTATTTTGAAAAAGAGCAGGGGAGTTCTCCCCGGTGTCCTGGCCAATATTTATCCCTCAATCACCATAACAAAAACAGATTATCTGGTCATTACCACATTGCTGTTTGTAGGAGCTTGCTGTGCCTTTCCCACATTACAATAGTGACTACACTCCAAAAGTACTTCATTGGCTGTAAAGCACTTTGAGACATCCTGTGGTCATGAAAGGCGCTATATAAATGCAAGACTTTCTCTGTGACATGAGACTTTAATGGGGTGATTTTAACCTAATCCACTCGGAGGGAAACAAGAGGGTTTGGATCCGACGCCTGTTTTACATCCTGCTCAATCAGGTTGGGTGAAAAACGGGCTTCCGACCTGAACCCACTTGGCGGATTAGGATAAAATACCCCCAATCTGAGCAGTCATGGATTTGTAAGGTTTATGAAGTACAGCTGCAACCAGGGAGGTTAAACACAAGCCCCATGATGGTGAAATTACTGGAATCGCATACTATTCCCTGCTTTCCTGGCAACAGGTGTGGAAAGATGCATCATTTCATACCAACGCAATTGATGCAGTTAGCAACAGCGTTAAACAGTGACACCATACAACACTGAAATCATCAAAGAAGTGAGCATGTTTAATGTAAATTGATGAAGTGCGCTCTAAACTGAAGTGGCACACCAAATTCACAAAATCAGTTGGATTATGAAGGGTTTCATGAATCTCCATCAGCAGTACAAAGATGGTGCGAGCCCGCAGCACAAAAGCAATCTGTAATTCAGCATCAATCATGCACTTTTAAAGAGGGTATGCATCACAGGGGATATCTTCTTATCCAAGCATAAATGGGCGGCTGGTGGGCGGAGTGAGAGCAGTGGTCGCCCAGAGGAGTCGGTGGTGGACCGGTGCCGTTTCCTGGTTTGTGGTAGGTGAGCTGCCAGCACAACACGTGTTCGCTACAGGCAGTGGACCACTTTGGAGGCGGGTAGTCAGGTGGTGCAGACATTTCTCAGGGGCCTGCAGCTTCAAGGGAAAGTGCAGCAATGGGAGGAGTGGAATCTATAGCAGCGACTATAAGCATTTTCAAAATCTTGTTTTATTATTCGTTCCTGGGATGTGGGCATCACTGACAAGGCTGGCATTTATTGCCCATCCCTAATTGTCCTTGAACCGTTGCAGCCCGTGTGGTGAAGGTGCTCCCACAGTGCTAAGATGGAAAAGGCCACAACCTACTGCAAGAAAAATCATCAAACATTCTTGGCAGCTTTACCAGAAAGCAGCTGAGGATCCCTTTAAACATCGTTGCAAATGGCCACCTCCTGACTTATACTGTCTATAATTGGTGGGCTGGAGGAACTGGCAGTAGTCTTGCAATGAGGGCAGAAGATGCCACTGGGGTCTAAATAATGTCGCTTTAGCCCTACTTACATTTATTCAAGAGGCTCTTCAATATTTCCGAAGGGAGCTCTAGCTGCCAGGGTTCATTCCCACCTGGAAATCGGACACACGTAAAACCAGCGGTAAGCGGGTGATATCTAACAGCCACTTTATATTTGGACAGATACTGCCCTGGTGTTGAACACCAATAGGACATTAATGAGGCAAAAATCGCCCCTCACTATATATTTAACTTTGTTGGTTGAAATGGAAATGACACTCTGGAATAGATGGTGATGGGGGTCTGACACTATGAGTATTACATCGATGGAAGTGTAGCTGGAGGATTACCCTGCACCTAAACCATGATACGTCTAATCAGTGAATGTCTGATACTGACATTGGATGAAAAATGTTTGTGAAGAATCCATTCCCAAGCACTGACATCCATCATCTTGATGAACACAGGATTCGCTCAAGAATTCTAAGAAAATAAATTGTGCTGTAGTTATCAGTCCAATCTAAGACCAGAACTATTGGACCATTACAGCTACAGCAAGCAAACATGAGTTACAGTCCTGGGAGACTGGGGGAATGTCTTGTGATTGTCTACTGTGAAAGTTTGCCACTGCTGCTGTGACTAAGCGAGGTAATGTTAGACTAATTCAAGCCATCTCTGAAGCTGAAAAATCAATCTAATTAAAGTTTCTCATTGCTGTGTGGCTTTTTCTCTCACTCTCAAAAATTATAGGACCAAAGAATTATTCTATTAAGCCACTTATGCAATATTATATATTGTAAAATTCTGGTGAAGGTTATAAAATGCACTTCCCAGTGCAGTTTGGTAGGAAGAATAAGGAGGTCACATAGTCCTTGGAAAATAGGAGTCTAAATGGGATAGAGGAACAGAGGGATCTCTGGAGACCGATTAACAAATCACTTAAAGTAGCGATGCAGGTTAGTAAGGCCATAAAAATGCAAATAAAGCACTGGAATTCATTTCCAGAGGGATAGTATTGAAAGTATGGTTAGACCACACTTAAACTACTTATAAAAAGACTATAGCGGCACTAGCGAGGGTTATAGTACACTCCCAGCAGTGTGATCACCCCTTGTTCTTCAAAAGACAAACACATGAGGGAGAAAGGAATAGAAAACGATGTTAATAAGATTAGATGAAGAGGGATGGAAGGAAGCTCGTGTGAATCATAAACATCAGCAGAGACCAGTTGAACCGAAGGACCTGTTTCTGTGTTATACATTCTATGTCATTTTATATAATTCTTACAGTACATAATTGTGGTTTCAGGGTCCGCCTGATCAAATGGTTCCGAAGCAGAACTCTGTACAACTTCTGGGCCTTTTTTGGGCTAAGATTGTGGCATTGACCTCCTGAGCCACCTTGTCCTGTTGTCTATGCATATATTGCCTGGAGGACTTTCTGCTCCCCAAGAGCTGTATGGTATCTTTCCTCCTGCTGACCTCCTTGACCGGGGCCTCCAAAGCTGCCGGGGGCCCTTTCTGCAATCCATCCAACCATGCTGTCCAGTTTCAAATCGCTTCCTGCTGCCAGCAGGGACAGCACCTCCCATTTAAGAGTTGCAGGGAGCCTTAATGTGGTCTCAGTGATGCCCAATCTTTGGTCCACCAAACATGCCTGCTGCCAATAATCAGCACGGATAGCTGGCAGCATGAATCTCCCAGCATCCATGTGAACGGGCATCTTAGCTACACCAATTCAGAGTTTTGCTCAGTTCTTATGCCATTGAAGTCTCTGGGCTGGATTTTCCGGTCCTTTGCGCTCCGGGTGTCGCCCCAGAGCGGCGTGAAAGGTGGCGGTGAGGTCTCCAGTGCCCCGCCGTGATCCTCCGGTCGGGTTTTGCGACGGCGCTGAGCAGCACCACCGGAAAGAGCTGCACCGGGTGTGCAATGCCTCTGGTTGCGACACCGGCAGGAGTCTGGACTTTTCCGAGATCCGTCCACCTGGAAGTGCGCCCGCAGTGACCGCCTGGGAAATCAGTGCAGTCCAGCATAGCCGGCGGCGCAGAGGAAGCTAAAGTACTGCAAAGGTAAGTGCGAGCGTTTGTTCTCTCATTTTTAGCGATTTGTGTTGTGGTGGCGTGGGCAATGCTTTTGGGAGTTTTTGTGTTTTCTTTTTAAGGCTCCCCCCCGCCAAGGCCACTCTCGGCCCGGCAGTGTGGTTCACGAGTTTCCCATCCTTGCGCCACGAGAGGTGCACAACGCCTCCCCTTGTGCTGCACCCCCTGACGCAGGGCCCAGATGCCGAAACTTCCTTACCAAAACGCAAACTATTCCCGGTAATTTCTTCCCTGATCTCCCCCCTCCCACCGCCTCCATTTTTGCCCCAAATGCAGAAAAGCCTAAAATCCAGCCCTATATTAGTATAAAGGAAGACTTGCATTTATAAAGCACCTTTCACGACCACCGGACGTTCCAAAGCGCTTTACACCACCAGCACTATTTAAAAGGGCCATTGTTACGGTTTGTCGTGTTAGGCTACTACAGAGAATTCCTGGACTCTGATGCTACAGATGAGGGCCCAGCAATTCCTTTTTACGATGTAAGCATTCAGGAATTAATTTCTAAGAGGACCAGCTCTTTTATAGCACATTCTAGTCTAGCTACCACAAAGGTGAACATTATGAAGGCCTCGGGTCTTGAATAAGCCTCCATGTGTTCCAATGGCAGGTCCAACAATATACCTGTGCTATCATATCAGCAGAATCTACGTTTGCAAAATGTCAAAATTCAGCCCAGTGTGTTTCTTCAAAAAAATAATGACAATTATCTCATTCAGATATGGTATTGCAGTGGTTATGTTACTGGATTAGTAATCCAGAGGCCTCTATAAATAATCCAGAGAATTTGAGTTCAAATCCTACCGTGGCAGTTTGAGAATTTGAATTCAGTTTAAAGGAAAATTAGTAATAATCTTAACTAGTTTCTGTCGTATCACTCAGTTATGTATAACCACTACAAAGAATAACAAGAATAAAAGCAGACAGACAGCAGACATGATGAAGGCTCCAGGACATTGCTGCAGGAGTTTCTCAGGGCAGTGTCCTTGGCCCAGCCATCTTCAGCTGCTTCATCAATGACCTTCCCTCCATCACAAGGACAGAGGTAGGGCTGATCACCAATAACTGAACAGTGTTCAGTTCCATTTGCAATTTATTAAATAATGAAGCAGTCCATGCCTGCATACAGCAAGACTGGACAACCTCAATGCCTGGCCTAATAAGCAATATTCTTTCTAATTTTTTTTGGTGTGCAGTGTTTGTAACTTTGCTATGCGATATCTTTTCCAGCAGCAGCAGCTGGTGAGCGGCCTGCCTGGGACCGCCCGATTGGTGCAAGGCTGTGCACCTTAGGGGGGACATTACTCATAGTCAGCTGTAGCTCAGTGGGTGGCGCTCTTGCCTCTGAGCCAGAAGGTTGTGGGTTCAAGTCCCACTCCAGGGAATTGAACACAAAAAAATCTAGACTGACACTCTAATGGAGTGCTGTACTGTTGGTGGTGCTGTCTTTCAAATAAGACGTTAAACCGAGATCCCGTCTGCTCTCTCAATTGATGTAAAAAATCCCATGGCACTATTTTAAAGAAGAGCAGGGGAATTATCACCGGTGTCCTGGCCAATATTTATCCCTCAACCAACATCATTAAAAAAGAACAGATTATCTGGTCATTATCACATTGCTGTTTGTGGGAGCTTGCTGTGTGCTAATTGGCTGCCGCGTTTCCTGCATTACAAAAGTGACTACACTCCAAAAGTACTTCATTAGCTGTAAAGTGCTTTGAGACATCCAGTGGTCATGAAAGGTGCTATATAAATGCAAGTCTTTTATAAGTGGCAAGTAACATTTGCACCAAACAAGTGCTAGACAAAGACAAACTCCAGCCATCTTATTACCATCGCTGAATCCCCCACCATTATAAGAAAATAGGAGCAGGAGTAGGCCATACTGCCCCTCGAGCCTGCTCCGCCATTCAATAAGATCATGGCTGATCTGATCATGGACTCAGCTCCACTCCCTGCCTGCTTCCCATAACCCCTTATCCCCTTATCGTTTAAGAAACTCTCTATTTCTGTCTTAAATGTATTCAATGTCCCAGCTTCCACAGCTCTCTGAGGCAGCGAATTCCACAGATTTACAACCCTCTGAGAGAAGAAATTTTTCCTCATCTCTGTTTTAAATGGGTGGCCCCTTATTCTAGGATCATGACCTCTAGTTCTAGTCTCCCCCATCAGTGGAAACATCCTTTCTGCATCCATCTTGTCAACCCCCGTCATTCGTTTCGATAAGATCACCTCTCATTCTTCTGAATTCCAATGAGTAGAGGCCCAACCTACTCAACCTTTCCTCATAAGTCAACCCTCTCATCCCCGGAATCAACCTAGTGAACCTTCTCTGAACTGCCTCCAAAGCAAGTATATCCTTTTGTAAATATGGAAACCAAAGCTGCACGCAGTATTCCAGGTGTGGCCACACCAATACCCTGTACAACTGTAGCAAGACTTCCTGCTTTTGTACTCCATCCCCTTTGCAATAAAGGCCAAGATACCATTGGCCTTCCTGATCACGTGCTGTACCTGTATACTATCCTTTTGTGTTTCATGCACAAGTACCCCCAGGTCCCGCTATAACTGTGGCACTTTGCAATCTTTCTCCATTTAAATAATAACTTGCACTTTGATTTTTTTCTGCCAAAGTGCATGACCTCACATTTTCCAACATTATACTCCATTGGCCAAATTTTTGCCCACTCACTTAGCCTGTCTATGTCCTTTTGCAGATGTTTTGTGTCCTCCTCACACATTGCTTTTCCTCCCAACTTTGTATTGTCAGCAAATTTGGCTATGTTACACTCAGTCACTTCTTTCAAGTCGTTAATATAGATTGTAAATAGTTGAGGTCCCAGCACTGATCCTTGTGGCACCCCACTTATCATCCTGAGAAGTTACCATTGAGTAGAAACTGAACTAGACCAGCCACATAAATGCCATGGCTATGAGAGCAGGTCAAAGGCTGGGAATTCTGCAGCAAGTGGCTCACCTCTTGAGTCTCCAAAGCCTCTCCACCAACTACGAGGCACAAATGGGATATGTGTTGGAATGCACTGCACTTGTCTGGATGGGTACATCTGGAGCAAGACTCAAGAAGATCAACACCCTATACACCAGCTTAAATATCCACCCACTCCCACCGCCGTACTGTGGCTGCAGTGTGTACTATGTACAGCATGCACTGCTGTAACTCGCCAAGCATTCTTTGGCAGCACCTACCAAACCCATGGCTCCCACCTAGAAAGCCAAGGGCAGCTGGTACATGGCAGCACCGACACCTGTAAGCTCCCTTCCATGTCACACACCATCCTGACTTGGACCTATATTGCCCTTCCATTATCGTCGCTGGGCCAAATCCTGGAACTCCCTAACTGTTAGCATTGTGGAAGCACCTTCATGACATAGACTGCAGCGGTTCAAGAAGGCAACGCCTTTTCAAGGCAAATAGAGGTGGGGCTTGTCAGCGATGCCCACATCCCGAGAATGAACAGAAAAACACCTCTTACTGCCTAGCCATGAAGCATCCAAAGAGAGGTCACTGGGGCTTAGAAATTTGAGGCAGCCACCACAGTTGCTGGTGTCACATGCAACTTGGGTTAACGGCTGCTGAAATAGTCACCAGTCCACCTTTTTGCCTTGTTGGGTGATGCTACTTAACAGCAGCGCTATTGGGCGTAGGAAAATTGTGGATGCTGCGGGACCAGCCACCAACTGGTGGAAGAGCGGCGGCCACTTTCTCGACATTATGTCGGGTTAACGGGTGGCGATAAGTAGGGAATTTCTCCCCCTAGGCCTCTCCTAACCAATGAAGCTGTGTTGCTTTCAGCAAAGTGAGAGCTGCGAGGCATAGTACTATTCCCGAGCACCCGCCAAAGCAAACCCAAGGTCACTGTCAGGCAGGCTTGGACAGAGCTGGCTGAGGACCTTGGTTCAATGTAAAAAGATGTATAATGACCTCACGAGCAGTGAGGGTGAGTGCACCTCCTCATCTCTCCACCTCACTCCATAACACCTGACATAACTCTTCTCACCCACTCCCCCACCACTCTCAACTATCCCTCCCCTCCATCACATCCTTCAACATACAATCACACACTTAACCATCTCTCTTGCTCATTCCCAATAAATTCACCTCTTCCTCCTCTCTTCACACCACACATCAGCACCATTCTCTCATACTATCATTGCTCAATCTTCAACTACTCCCATCATTTATTTCTCACTTCACATCACACACACTTCCCTTCACATTCATCACGTTACATACATTGGAGAATTTTAGCTATGAGGACAGATTGGAAAGACTGAGTTTGTTTTCATGATAGTCACATGGCTCTGGGCAGCCAATCAAGGTAAAGTATTTTCTTATTCATAATAATGGGAACTCCGTAATTTGGAGTTACCCCCCAACACCCAAAACACTAATAAAAAATAGAAAAATAAAAAAAAAATTTAACATTAATTTAAATTAAAGTTTTATAAATAATGTCTTATAAAAAATATATATTTTTCCGAATTTAAAAAAAAAATTTTAATTATAGATTAAAATAAACTTGCCGTAGTGGGGAGGGTTTTAACAATAAAATGTGTTTTTTAAATGTTATTTTATTATGTTTTTGTGTATTTTAAAATTCTTATGCCTGTAAAAGTAAGCTATGCGCCTGCTTTTATCAGGTGCAAGAGTTTTGAGGACATTTGCTGGGCAAGATACAGGTAAATATTGCAATCTTGCCCTTGTAAATGTCCTCGCTCCCGAGATGCAGAGGATCTGCTGAGCTGGAGCTTGACAAATCGGAAAAGCTGGTTTTCAGCGCATGCGCACTGTGCGCTGAAAACCGGCTTTTGTGATGCCTTCCCGGGTCCGTACACATTCTGTATGGACCCAAGGAGGCCGGGATTTCTGGGCCCTTATTTTTGTAGCGAGTGGTTAGGATCTGGAATTCACTGCCTGAAAGGATGGTGGAGGCAGATTCAATTGTGGCTTTCAAAAGGGAATTGGATAGGTATCTGAGGGAACAAAATTGCAGGACTACGAGGAAAGGGCGAGGGAATGGGACTAGTTCATGTGCTCTTGCAGAGAGCTGGCAGGGGCTTGACGGGATGAATGGCCTCCTTCTGTGCTGTAACCATTCTATGATTCTATGCTATACCCTCGCCCGGCTCTCTTGACGATGACAGAGATGAGGACTTCGAGGGCCCAGCCATGAGAAGAAAATCGCTGGCCTCACAGACAGCTGCACGAGGTATTGGAAGGCATGCCAAGGATGATGGCTGGGAATGTGGAGCAGTCCACCTCCGGCCTCTGTATGGCACCAAAGTGCTTAGGATCTGGAATGCACTGCCTAAAAGGGCGGTGGAGGCAGATCAATACCCGCCATGGTAACAAGTCAGATAGGCCAGGTTGCAGACAGCAACCTGCTGCTGGGCCCTCACAGGCCTGAGCACCTGGGACTCACCCACCATGAACAATTTAAGGGCTCCCACATGAGCAACAGCAGCCTTCCACCAGCTCTGCTCAGGCCACTTGGGGAGCATCGTATACGGGCAGTAGAATTAGGAAACCCTCTTTAAAGAGAAGCATTATGGGTTGCTCACCTCGGTGAGAAATGATTGGAAGGCATTTGTTATAGTTGGCATTAAAATAGTCATTTTTACCACATTTGCCACTTTGGGTTGTAGTGTGGTTTCATAGCAGCTTCTGAGTCTGCATTGTCATAATGTCATTGGTATGGAAGTTGTCTGAAAGGTTTGAATGTTCTTCAATGCCGGATATAGGGAGTGGGGAAAAATGTAACAGACCACGATGATGCGTGGCGCTCTATCTGAGGCATATTGCAGGAAGGCCCCGAGCGGTCCAGATACCTAAACCTCTGCCCGGGCATTGATCTTGTGTGATCAATAAGGATCCAGGTTGTGCCCTGGCTCCAGTTGTATTTGGGATGCTGAGGCTCAGAGCTATCATCATCCAGATCTACAGGGAGTATCCCTTGTCCCCCAGCAACCATCCTGTCATGTTTCTCACAGGGTCGAAAGTAGGAGGTTGATAAAGTGTCTGTGGTATAAAAATATCATGGCACCTCCCTTGGTGCCTTGCACTGACAGGCATGATGTTGTTCCTGCGATCGGCCACTAGCTGGATTTTGATAGCGTGGTATCCTTTTCTATTACTGAATGTGTTCTGCAGGCTTGTGTTCGGGTGCGCTGATGGCCACATGTGTGTACAGTCAATCACACCCTGCACGTGAGCGACTCCAGGCACTAGCTGGATGTAAATGAGCTCTGTCCTGTTGACTGCTGTGGTCAGTGGGGAAAGTGATGTACTATGCCGGTTACAAGCTTCATGCAGCTGTGAACTGCAGACTGGGAAATGCAGCTGGTGACCCCGTAGCACACTGAAAGGAATGAGTGGCGTAAAAATTCAGGGCTGTGGTGACTATGAGGGCCATTGACATGGCGTGCGCCTCCAGGTCTAGCAAGCAGCAGGCCCTGTTGTAGCCTGCCTGGAGAAGAACAGCCTTCTGCTGCATTGCTCTTCACATAGGTTCAAGAAGATGACTCTTGACCTGTGTTCCTTTTTTTGTATTCATTCCTGGGATGTGGGCGTCGTTGGCAAGGCCAGCACTTATTGCCCATCCCAAATTTTCCAATCCAGTAATGAGCTGCCTTCTTGAATTATTATAGTCCGTGTGGAATGTAACATTTTTTTTTATACAACTGAGTGGCTTGCTGGACCATTTCCGAAGGGAATTAAAAGTCAACCACATTGGATCTGGAGTCACATATAGGCCAGACCGGGTAAGGGTGGCAGATATTCTTCTCTAAAGGGTATTAGTGAACCAGATGGTCACCATTACTGATAGTAGCTTTTTATTCCAGATTTATTTAATTAACTGCATATAAATTCCCCAGCAGCCGTGGTGGGATTTTAATTCATGTCTCCGGATTATTAGTCCATGCTTCTGGATTACTGGTCCGGTAACTTAACCACTATTATACTGTATAGAAGGAAGCCATTTGGCCAGTCGGGCTCTCTGCAACAGCAATTCAGCCAGTCCCACTCTTCCACCCTTTCCCAGTAGTCTTGGGATTTTTTTTCCTTCAAGTTACTTATCCAATTCCCTTTCGAAAGCCACTATTGAATCTGCCTTCACCATCCTCTCAGGCAGCGCCTTCCAGATCCTAACCACTCGCTGCGTAAAAATATATTTCCTTATGTCGCCTTTGGTTCTTCTGCCAATCACCTTAAATCTGTGTCCTCTGGTTCTCAACCCTTCTGCCAATGGGAACAGTTTCTCTCTATCTACTCTGTCTAGACCACTCATGAATTTGAACACCTCTATCAAATCCTCCTCTCAACCTTCTCTGCTCTAAGGAGAACAATCCCAGCTTCTCCAGTCAATCCACATAACTGAAGTCCCTCATCCCTGGAACCATTCTTGTAAATATTTTCTGCTCTCTAAGGCCCTCACAATCTTCCTAAAGTGCGATGCCCAGAACTGGACACAATACTTCAGTTGAGGTCGAACCCGTGATTTATAAATGTTCATTATAACTTCCTGGCTTTTGTACTCTGGGGGGTCGATTTTCAGCAAGGCCCCCGCCCACTCAAGTGCCACCCATAGTGCTGCCGATGGCCGCCAAAGTACCAGATGGTACTTTGGGTGGGATATTCATGAAGAAGATCCCTCGAAGGTCTGCGGGCGGCAGATGGAAGACGTACGCCACCAATCTGGGCGGCAGCAGGCGGGAGGTCTCATTCTGGACGGCAGAGGCGCTTGCCGCCCAAGTGCTGTCGAGGACGGAGTCGGGCCCACGGAGGGTCAAAGTCCTGGAAAAAAAAAACAACAGCAAAAAATAAAAAAAAGTATCCGAAGACCTTCAGGGACCCCATCCAGGTAAGTCGCTGTTGAAAAAAAAGTATTAAAATGTTCACTTATCTTTTTTTCAGGTTCTTCAGGCTTATCGTCGGGGACAGACCAGCCTCCTCGCAGCGGCCCACCCCCGTTCTGCCGCCGAGTCCCGCCGACTCCCGCCCGCAGGAAGCCGGGAGCTCGGCGGGCGGGAGCTCAGTTGCGTCACTCAGCCGTCCGCTGACATCAGTGGGCGGTTCCCAGCGGCTCTTCCCTCCCGCCCGCTCCATGCCACCCCGAAAGTGGCACTGGGCGGATCTTCAGGAAGAATGTCGGCAGCAGTGGGCAGCAGTCAATGGCAGCGGGCGGTGAGGTGCTGAAAATCGGCCCCTATGTCTCTATTTTTGAAGCCCAGGATCCCATATACATTTTTTAACCGATTTCTTAACCTGCCCTGCCACCTTTAACAATTTGTGCAATATACCCCCAGGTCTCTCTGTTAATGCACCCCCTTTAGAATTGTACCCTTTAGTTTATATTGTCTCTCCTCGTTCTTCCGATCAAAATGTATCACTTTGTATTTTTCTGTGCTAAACTTCATCTGCCACATGTCCGTCCATTCCACCAGCCTATCTATGTCCTCTTGAAGTCTATCACTGTTCTCCTTACTGTTCACTATACTTCCAAGTTTTGTGTCATCTGCAAATTATGAAATTGTGCCCTGTACACCCAAGTCGGAGTCATTAATATCTATCAGGAAAAGCAGTGGTCCTAGCACCGATCCCTGGGGAACACCACTGTATACCTTCCTCCAGTCTGAAAAACAACCGTTCACCACTGCTCTCTGTTTCCTATCACTTAGCCAATTCCGTATCCATGCTGCCACTGTCCCTTTTATTCCATGGGCTTCAACTTTGCTGGCAAGCCTTTTATGTGGCACTTTATCAAACACCTTTTGGAAGTCCATGTGCACCACATCAACCGCATTGCCCTCATCAACCCGCTCTGTTACCTCATCAAAAAACTCTTGTGCCCAATCCCCCTCACCTGTTGTCTTCTGATTGGCCCAGCTGCTGATGGTGATGGTTGCTGAGACTGCTGCTGCTTTACATCCGAGCCAGGGTGTCCCTGGAGATGGAACATGCGGTGTTCACCGGGCTGGAATGCATCATCACCCCCGGCAACCAAATTTTAATTTCATCATTTCATTTAAGTTTAAAGTTTAATTTGCTTAATTTTCTGGTTTTAGTGCCCCCCCCCACCCCCGCTTTTAGCCAGGGGGCACTTGTATAATTTGTGTGTTGGTGCCCTCAAAAAAAAAGGGCACGGGAAGAAATTTATTTTGGAGTGTGACCCCCCCTTGCAGGGGGCATTTGTTTTAAGTGCACAACTAAAATAGTTGAGACTGCTGCTGCTCCTCCACCTCCTCCATGTCCTGCTCCCTCTGGACTGAAAGCTTTATTTTTAACGTAGGGGTGCTCAGTCCAATCTTAGCACTCCGACCACCACCCTGGGTGAGATTAGCTAACGCCGCACAGACTGGAGTTTGATGCTCAGTTCTGTACTTTGGAAACGACTTTGCCAACTAAGACATGTGAAAGCCCCAGAACGTTATTCGAAATTGAATTCTCCACAACAGAAGTTTATCTCGGGCTGAAAATTGCCCTCTGACCCGTTTGGGGAGGATATTTCGAATGAAATGGAAAATTATCGCCAGAATAGATGGGGCGGAGAATGGATTGAAATTCGGCCCTTTTGTTCATAAAAATGACCAGGGCAGTGTTGGGGGCAGGTGGGAGTCGGGAGTGGGGTGGAAGGCAGGTCGTGTAATTTAGCGCCGCGATGACCATGTCAGCGCGACACCTATGATGTCAGCGCGACACGGACATGCCGCGTCGCGCTAACACATAGCAATGCCCCGCCCCTTCAGTTAAAGGGGAGGGACGCTGCGAGGCCTCCGCGGCACCCACTGGGCCACCAGGGAAGGGTTCGGCCAGGACAGCGGCCCAGCACCCAAGAGGGGATGCCAAGCTGTCTGTTGCCGGCCAGGCTAAAGCAGCGGCTGCCAGTGTCGGCCGACTGCAGAGTCTGCTGACAATTAAAAGAAAATGGCCATGGTGGCGCGCCTTCCCCTTTAAAAGCGGCCACGCCGCCCAGCCACCGGCGGCTTCCCGCCTTGCGAAGCTATCAGTGACACCGACCGGCAGAGGTCGCGCTCCTGCAGGGCAATTTAGCTGGTGGGCCGTAAGAGGTCGCCCGGCCAACAAAGGGTCGGAGCGCCAGTCGGTGGGGGGGGGGGGGGGGGGGGAAGTCGGGCGCGGCGGAAACCTGTACAATTACGGATGGGTTGCACCCTTCGCTGCCCCTGGTCGGAAATGCCTTACAGCCCAGAGGGAGTAATGGGCCTTTAAAAAGGGTGCAATTTCGGCCCCGACACTTTTTAAAATTTTGTGCAAAGTTGCAATTTGCCACCATCTATCAGGAACATTTCACTCTGACTGATCAGAATTCAAATGAAACAAAGTGAAGCCATAATGGGTTGAAATTATAATCAAAACAGACAGGGTGGAATTGTAGCCTTTTCTGACCTTGACGGTTCAAATCGTCCCACTCCCTGGTTCTAGGGCTTGGAATTATTTAGGGGATGTGATAGATGTAGACAGACAGCTGTTTGGTGCAAGGACAAATATTTTATCAAGAAAATAGCACACCACACTAATTAACTTAATAGCATATAACAAAATGTACAGAAAAAGGGGGAAAATGTCAACGCAATGGGTACAGAGGTTATGCAGTGAAAATAAAACACCTCCCACCACTACACTAACTAAGTTAGGCTCTGAAATATCAGGGACTATGCTCACCAAAGGATTTCTCCACAGCTTAGACCAGTTGCACACTGCTTTCTCTCTCCTCGATCTTGTGGATTCTTTGGCTGGTTGCGGTGTTTTCGGTATTAGCACTGGTCGACGTTTTGATGGTAAATACGTTTTTTTCCTTGAGTCAGCGCTGGATGATTGTTGGTTTTTCAGTGACTCCGAGGCTTCTTGTTAGGTTCTTGTTGCGTTGCTGTAACCTCGTGTGGCAAGTTAGATGTGTCAAAGCCAGAGTCAAAGAGCCCAGAGTCTAAGTGTTTTTCCAGAGTGTTCTCGGGTATGTTTCTTCAAGTATTTCCTCAGCTCAAAAGTTACCACCAAGCTACCAGTAAGGCCCCCAGTTATACCTGAGAGGCTGCTTAAACTTTCGCGCCAAAACTCGGTGCACAATTAATTTTTGATGACTGCTTTTGTGCGATTTTGGCAGGCTGATCACTCTATTGTGATCCCTTTGTGAGAATTTTGGTGGGCTGATTGAGCATTAGCATGATACAAGATTCCCAAAGGTGTTGATGGGGTTTTTGAATGGTGCTGTTAGAATGTAATTAGGTCTGGATACTGTCCATTGTGTGTTTTGCATATGCCAGGGTTTTTCTGTATAACCGTTTTAAGAACTATTAAAATATGTATGTATCTGGGTCCCTGGTAAGTGGGCTTTTGTTAGACTGCTAATGTCTCTCTGGGGCCTGCCTCCCAGGTGGGTTAGCAGCCCTATAAGGATCCCATTTCTCTATGCAGACCCAGCATACAATTTAAAGTGCCCAAACTCAATCTAAAAGGCCCTAGTTTAGTCCAAAGGTGCCTAAGAGTGAGATATTTGTGTCCACATTTTTTCTCCAAAAGTCTAACACAATTCCCTTTTAAATTCCAGACCCATGTCCATTGAGTAGAGGGTCCCAGAATTTTGTGAATCCTACAGTCCCGCCTTTGACACTATTCCCTTATAGTGTCACCGTTGGTGAACAAAATTCCTAACATCCAAACCTTCCCTCAATTACCTAGTTGAAAAAAAAACCTCGAAAAATTACATTTCCCTCACGAATACAATACATCAAGTATGCCTTTTGTGTTACAAGTTCTATTGGCAGAGGGGATCCAACCCCCCCGCACCCCCCCCCCCCCCCCCCCCCCCCACTCTTACATGTCATACTTCAATACATTTCAAGATTCTTCAAAGTACCTTACAAACTTTCAGAGTAGACTCAAACATTACAACATTTTAAAGTACGCTCCTCTAGGCGTATCTTACAGGCGGGAGGTCATTAACCAAACATTCAGGTTACACACCTCTTCTATACAAAATTTCCTTTTTAACCCAAACCCCTGCGCTTGTACAGCAGGTGGGTTGGGACTTTAAATTTAAATAGAAATCCCTGTGATTGTACTGCCATACCTCATATCTCTGTTCCATGTTTTACTCCCTCCCTCCACACACATGCCTCGCAGCCTATTCAGGGCTCATTGAATACCCTCTGGTGCCGGGATCGGCAGCCTTTTTCCCTCTTCCTGCAACTAGTCCACAGTAAATACACTACAATGACAAGCTGACACAAAACAAGAATATGGGAGGCAATCCGAATCCATGGAGGGACTTCTATGTTCTCCATCAAATCCCACCAGGGGAGAACTTTTATCTCTGTGATTTCCCTCCCAACTTGCACTGTTTTCTGTTCTAGCGTGTAGAGATGTTTCTGGGACACTTTCACTACCTTGAGCAGAGCAGTGAAATATTCGGACAGAGGGGGATTGTATACCTGAAATGTGCAACGTAATTTTGCAAGTTTGTTACATTGCTCCTGACAGTGAGGCGAATGGTAGAGGTTCAGGAATGGGTAATATTCGTTCCTGGGCCACTTGAACTTCTGCCTCAGGTTTAAAACAGAAACTGCTTTCACTCACCAGGCACCAGATGTAGGGTCCGTGTTGATAGTGGGGCACACTGGTGGTGACACAATATGCCCCACCCCCTATGTATGCCACTTGTGGAGGAACGAGGTCTTGTGCCATCACCTCCATAGTGCAGTTGATAGGCCGTGTGCCAGCAGCTTTAAACCCGCATTGTGATCTTGCATAGGCGTTCAAGTGCTGCGGGCACATTATTACATGTGCACCCCGGCTCCGGCACTCTGAGAGGTCAGTACCTGTCCTAGCATGCTCCCACTTTACGACATAAGGTGGGACCGCTGTGAAACGAATGTGTGCCCCTCCCTATATTCTCCACTCTGTAAACAGGTGCTGGTCAGGATGTCTCACTCATGACTGGCATCCTGGCCACTACCCCCATAAGTGTATGGTTGGACCGTCCGCAGTCTACTGGTACAGGGTAGGCTCAGAGGCTAGATGGAGCTGACACGGACTTAGTGAATGACTATACGTGTGGAGTGCTGCGAGGTGACCTTGGCTCAAGTCCTCCAGGTTGTTGCGGCCCTCGCCCAGCAACCATGCCCCGTACAGCACGCACACCTCATTCTGTGCCGCTTGATCCGAAGCATTCCGATCCTCCCGTACCAGTGCATTCACAGTCTTTGCAGTTCTTAAATAAGGTCTTTTAAATGAACCATCATAGCCTGGTCCTCATGTAACTCTGAGCCTACCACTGTATTCTCATTCCCCAGTATTTTGCGTAACTGATCCTTAATTTGAATCTGGAGTTCCACGTCGTCCATGCTGTTGACGACTGAGGACCCAGTGTTATAAGCTGTAAAAATATCGTTCCACATCCCCCTTCTCTGCCTCCCTGTACCACTATTTTGCTCTGCGGGGAAACTGTACAAATGTTCTTTATCCACCTCCCCAAAGTCTAGCTCGTAGAAACGTCGAAACATATCCCGAAGTAGAGCTTGATACAATCGCTCTGTCTCCTTGGGGCACCATGCCAATAAGTGGACTTCTGTCAGATTTATTATTACTGATGCCACTGCATGGTGTACCCCCTCATATAGGATTTTTCCTGTAGGTATTAAAACTAGCCTGTTCCCTGGTCCCTTGGTAGTTGTGGGACACCTCTCTAGTATGGTCTTAGCTGGCGGGGTGGTCGGTGGGGGCCCTCTAGGGTGTGCGACTAATTCTGTGGCATTTATTGGGGTCGGGGGACGTGGGATCACACAGGCGTATAGGCTTTGGTCCCACACCATCCCCTTCCCTGAATCCTGCTACTGTCTAATGAACATTATAGAGATGCCTGCTGGACAGACCTTCTCCAGCCCCCACATGCACACATACATTCCTTGCTCTGACTCCCACCATATATCCCAACATACTCTCACTCCGTCTGGGGCACTTGTAATGGTCCGGTAAGTATCATTGTTAAGTCATTCCTATCCAGCTTCCTGGTCCCCCACATCCTTGCTCAGCTTTCTGAGTCACCACAACCTACCCAGGGGAATCTGTTCTCTACAACTCAAACACACTCTCTTTCCTTCCGTCACGCTAACCCGGGAAGCAACAATCTATACCCTTGGGCATGGGAGGGACGTCTTCCCCTAAGTAAACCCAGCCTGGCTGGGGTATTTGGTCGAATTGGACCCCAGTCATCCTGGCCACCTTCCTTCATGGTGATAGATGGCGACCTCACTCGTGCCTCGAGTACCATCCCCGGTAGTAACAATGGGCGCTCTTCCACCCGAGCACCCAAAGATCCGGGACTCCTCGACATCACCTCTCTTGCCGGTGCTTGCCCCCAGTAGGGCGAGTAGGAACAGGATACCTTCCATCATTTCTGGCTTTCCTGGAGGGGTCATAAAACAGTCAGCATTGCCTTTGAGAAAACGTTCTCTGGCTTGGCTACAAGGTAATCTTATTCAAATTTAAACTTGAAAGCTCTAAAATCCAAAACCAAACCACTAACTTAAAACTCAAAACCCCTTTAACTTAGATACTAACTTAAACCAAAGCTATATACAGCGCCACCCGTCTCCGGGTTGCCAGGTTACATCCTGGATGTCCTGTGCCTTCTGCGGTATCTGGGCAGCGTTTGTAGCAGGGCCCATGGCGTCCTAGGCCATGAGACCCGGTTACTCCTTCTCACGGGGTCTGTAACCGGGGGGGTTTCTGAGTCCCATACTATAGGTGGGATGGCCCTTCCCTCTATGCAGTGAACAGCGCCTAACCCTAAAGCTAGTGGGACTACTGTCTCTCCTGTTGGTTCCCCATAGTCGGAACCTATATCCGATGGGGCTACTACTTCCCCCACAGACTTCCCATAATCGGGTTCAGTGCCTGGTGGGGCTGTTATCGCTGTTGTGGGCTCATTCCCTTCAGAGGCTACGACTGGTGGGGCTGCTGCCTCTCCTGCTGGTTCCCTACAGTCGGGCACTGCAGGCCTGGGACCTTTTGCCCGTAAGCGGTCTCCCGCAGACTTTGCCTCCTGGAGTCCCTCTCAGGACGGAGCAGTCTGCATCGTAGCGTAGGGGACCATGGGAACCTGGGCTGCGGGGTGCGGAAGGTCCTTCTAAGGCCTTCGAGTGCCTGGGGCTTGTACGAGGCCCAAACTATAGGTGGGACAGCCCCTCCAGTAATGCAGCTCACGGCCCCTACTTGTACGGCCTGTGAGTCTGCCCCCACTACCCCTGCGGTTCCCCCACAGTCGGAGGATGCCAGCTGGAGGCCCTTGTCCTGAGGATGGCTCACCCCTCCCTGCTGCCCTTTGTGCTTAGCTGACCCTGGGTTGTACAGTTTGCACTGGTTGATGTGGAACCATTTTGTGCGGTGGGGCAATTTGACAGCATACACTATGGGGCTTGCTTTATCAACAATATTCTATGGCCTCATGTAAGTGCTTCAAAAATCCCTACCCGCGCGAAGTTCCTTACCATTGGCTGATCCTCTACCGCCAATTCGTGGTGTCTACGGTGTTCCAACAGCAATCGGTTACTCCTGTGCTGCCTCCCCATGTTACCAGCAGCCTGCCAGTGAATCTGTTTGAGGTGTCCCGGCTCACTTCCCTGAGTTGGCTATCAGTAAGCACTGGGGCTAGCATATGGGTGGGAGTTCGCATCATCCGGCCAGTCATAAGCTCGCGCGGGGAATACCCCGTGCTTTTCGACGGGCTGGCCCGGACCCCCATTAGGACCAATGGCAAGACCTCCACCCATGCCTTGGGTGAGTCTCCTGTCTCCTTTCGCGGCCTCTCCTTTATAGTCCGATTCAGTCTCTCCACAGGGCTCGATGACTGCGGGTTGTGGGTGACATGCCATTTCCCCTCGAGGCCGAGCACCTTAAGAGTGGCTTGCATCGCCTTCCCGGTAAAATGACTTCACTGGTCGGACTCCACATACTGTGGAAGTCTCCACTGGGAGAACACTTCCCTAACTAAAATTCTAGCTGTCCCTAGTGCGGTCACTGTGTGGCACGGGAAGGCTTCCACCCATTTGGAGAAAACATCTACCAAAACCAGGCAGTATTTGTATCCTCCCTGGGTGATGGGTAAGGGCCCGATGTAGCCGATCTGAATCGACTGCCATGGTCCCTCTACCCTTCTGATATGCCCCATGGACGCCTTCCTTTTCTGCGGGTCAGGGTTGTTGGCTGCACACACCAAACACTCCAAGCAAAACTGCCGGGCATCCTCCCTGAGTCCCGGCCACCACCCTGCCTGTTCCGCCCGTTGCCAGGTGGTCTCAGGTTCGGGGTGTCCGGCTCCTGGACCCTCGTGGGCCAGTTGGAGGAATTCCCTTTGGTGCTGCTGCACCACTGATCCCCATGGAACAACATGCGTTCCTTTACAACCACTTTAGCTGCGCCATACGGACCCTTTACTTTCTCCCCCTTGGCTAGCAAACTCAAAGACAGATCTTAGGGCGGAGTCCTGCATCTGAACCGTTTTTAAGGTCCGGGGCCAATGCTACCCTTGCACTCCCTTGTGTCCTGTCTCTGCCCCTAATTGCTGCCATGGGTCCTAAATTGTACGGGTCCCAGAAATTGCCCATACGAGCACCCTCTTTAGCTAGAGTGTCTGCCCGCTGGTTACCCTCCCCACGAGGTTCGACCTTTGATTGGGCCTTTACCTTATGTATATACACCTGTCCTTTACTGCCTATAGACCGCATGATTCTCTCCAGCAATAGTTTGGTTGCTAAGGGTTTCCCGTCTGCAGATATATACCCCTGATGGGACCAGATGGCAGGTATTCTGTACACGAATTGCAGGTAAACATGCTATCTGAACAAATCGTGTACAGGGTAGGGAACTCCTCGGGGTGGGTCACAACGTACACCACCACCAACAGTTCAGCATGTTGGGCGCTCATGGTGCTCAGGAGCTTACTCGCCAGGGCAATGCCTGCCCGTGGGTCATAGATCCCGCAGTCCATGAGTCGCTCGCCTGCCGACACTGTGCTGGAGCCATCAACGTAGATTTCACGGCTTGTGGGATGTATCCCAGCCCGAAATCCTACATCGACGTCCCATACCCCTTCTATGGGACACCTATGGGCCACCCCTGAGTAGATCATGTTGGTCGCTAGTCTAGGCTCGCAAAGATCTTTCACCTTTAAGTCCATTTGGGAGAGAAGTAGGGTCCAGCGAGCAATGCGGGCACTACTCACTGTCCCGTCTTTAATTCCCCCATCTAGGAGCATTTGGGTGGGCGTGTGATGGGTGAGGAGCGTAATCGGAGACCCTCCTGTAAAGATAAGGGATTTTTTTACCGCCCAATGAGTGGCGAGGAGGTGTCTCTCGCAATTGGAGTATGCCTCCTCCACATCTGTGAGGACCCTGGAGGAGTAGACCACTGGTCTGAGCTGACCATGTCGCTCCTGAAGCAGCACTGCGCTCAGGCTATCCCCACTGGCTGCTAACTCCAGGAAAAACTCCTCATCCCCATCAATAGCCCCTAAAGCTGGCGCAGTTTGCAGGTTTTTTTAAAAATTGAGTGAACGCCTCCTCACAGCTTTTATCCCAGTTCCACTCCACTCCTTTGTGAAGGAGTCGGAGAAGGGGGGGCGCTGCTGTGGCTGCGTAGTCCTCAATGAAATCCCTGCAGTAACCGGTAAGCCCGAGGAAAGATCTTGCTCCAGTAACAGAACGGTGGTCTGGCAATTCCTGCACTGCTTCTCTCCTGGCCTAATCTATAGCCCTCTCACCTGCGCGCACAGTCAGCCCCAGGAATTTTACTTCTGGCTGGCCAATCTGCGCCTTTTTTGGGTTGACTTTAAAACCCTCTTCCTTTAGCAGTCCAAGCAGTTCAGCCAGCAGTGGGCCGTGCTCCTCACCCTTGTCGACGAATAGGAGCAGGTCATCCACATACTGTACCAACTGCTGGGGCTTGCTGAAGTGTTTTAGACAATTGGCCATGCATTGGTGGAATATACTGGGGCTGTTATGAAACCCCTGGGGAAGGCAGTTCCACGTGTATTGCTGGCCCTTGAAGGTAAAAGCAAATTTGTACTGGTCCCCTCTCTTTAACGGGATGTACCAAAAACTGTTTGAGATATCCAGCACCGTGAAGGCATGCTTCTAATTAGGTCGGCGACTGCAGCGACTGTGGGCGCGCAGGCTGGGATATTGCGGTTGAGGACCCGGTAGTCCACAGTGGCTCTCCATGAATTGTCCGGTTTCCTAACCGGCCAGAGTGGTGAGTTCACGTGGATGGCTATCGGCCTCAACACTCCCTGTGTGACTTGGGAACCCAGGGCAATCTCTAGGTCTGCCTCCGCCTCCCTAGGGAAATGATACTGTTTTTGGGGCCTGGCCATGGGATCCCCATCTACGCTAACCTCGACCCCTGTTACCCTTCCACAATCATGCTTGTGGGTGGCGAATGCACTGAGATTTGCCCGCACAAACACCTGATACTCTCTGGGGGTACTGCTTACCAGTAACTCGAGGTCGTAATCTTTTTTTGGCTTTACCGTGCATAGGGTCCCTTTGCCTTGTATCCCTGGGATCACTACAACTTCTTTCTCTTCCCCCGTGCACACCGCTCCCCATAGACAATGATTTCTAAGATCCACTAGGACCTTGTGGCCAATAATGAAATCTGCACCTCGGATCCCTCTTCCCTCTTTCTCCCACTTCATTAGGACACACGTCCACTTGGTGTGGAGTGCTCCTAAGTCAATTGATAGTGGAATGGAGAACGAGCCAGCCTGCTCGTTACCTGTGAACCCTACCAAGGAATCCGGGACTCCGTTCGACAGAGGTGAGGTGGTTGGGTTATCCGCATTGACGATGGTGCTGGAAGCACCAGTGTCTAGCAGATAGGTCCTTTTAACCCTCTCCACCTCCATCTTCACGCAAGGCCATTTCCACTCATCATAATATAAAGGGCACAGGTATACAGACTGTGCTGGCTCTAGTCATGGATCAGGATTAGGTGGGACAGATGGGGTTGCGTCGGTGGCTACAACTACCTTCCCTGAGCCCATTATCATAGTTCGGAGCACGGCCACAATCTAATCGAAACTGCCAGAGGGATTGTGTGCCACAGGTCCAGACTTTTGGGCCGGGGCTGTTAAACCTATTGTGGCAGGGGAATCCTTTAAGGGTGGGGATTCCTTTCCTGCCCTATCTTTCCAAGGATTTCGGCAATCCTTACGCCAGTGTCCACTTTTTCCGCACTCATAGCACGTACTCTTTGAGTCGGAAGGGCTCCCCCTCCTTCCTGGTGCCATTCTCTCCTGGAATTACTGGGCCGCATCTCGTGGACCTTTCCTTTTTGTGGGGCCTCAACTGTCCCTGTACCGTTGCGGTAAGCCAGGGTTAACTGTCTAACCACTGACTCCTCGGTACCAGTGGGGTCTCTGGGGTCGAACCACAGCTTGGCTTTAGCCTTTACTTGTGGCAGGCAGTTAGCCACTAGGCTGCGAAGCCAGTGAGCTGTTGGTTCCCGGTCCTGGTGTTCCCAGTCGAGATCTCCTCCACACGCTCTCTCGTAGACGGGCCACAGCCTGTCTGCAAAAGCCTATGGAGTTTCGCCTGCCTGTTGCAGGGTTTTCTCAACCCGGGAAAACGGACTTCCATCATTTAGGCCCAGAACCTCGAACACCACTTCTTGGATCGTAGCGTATGTGCTCTGCCTCTTGCTCTCTCAGAAAGGGCCTGGTATACCTTGCGATCCAAGGAGAAAAGCAGCATTTTAGCCTGTTCGGCCTCATCGCAGCCGTTTATACCGGCTGCCTGCTCTATGTCCATAAAATGGACCGAGAGGTCCCCTTGAAGGGTTAACTTTTCTAAATGAGCTACCATTGCCTGGAGCTGCTGGGTTCCATGGGGGTTTACAAATTGGCTCTCCAGGGTCCCTTGTCCCTGACCACCGTTGCCGGCACCATACTTTTGTCGTCGGATCGGGCACATCGGCCCCGGTCCTGACACCCCTTGTATTTACTCGGTGCCGTGCTCTCTCTGTACTGCTAGGCTTAACCTCGGTAGGGCTACAGGCCTTGGTTGGACGCCCCTTTCTGCCTCCCTACCCCTTTCCCGCTCTACTCCCCCTTGCTCCTGCACGTCTCCCTTAAGAGCGCTTGGGCTTATCAGGCATACCAGCCCCTTAGCATTAGATAGGGCCTGGGTTAAACTTTTTATCTTGGCCTCACAGGGCCCGTGATCCTCCACCCCAAAGTCCTTGCTACTGGCTACTTTATAGGCTGCCTGCACATCCTGTATCCTCTCCTCCTGTTCTCTTATTACTTTTGTTAGGCGGGCATTTTCTTCCCGCAGGTCTAGCTCATTCCTTTTTGCCTCTGTTACTTGGCATTGGAAATAGTTCTGCTTTTTCCTGTGGGTCTCCTCTAGCTGCAATCTGCTATGCTTTTGTTTAGTTAATTGCTCAAATATTTTCTCCCCTGCCATAGCCCTTACGGCTGAGTGCTCTTCAGATTCCTGGTGCTCTGCTACCAATTTCTTGACCTTCCTATCCAGCAACTGGATCTGACTTTGGTAGCAGACCAACCAAATAGCCTTCTCTATTGACCTTTTGTGGTCCTTGCTCTCGGTCCACTTAGCAGCTGCGTCCACTGGACGCTCAGCCCATATCAGGCTTATGACCCACTTTTTGGTAATATTTACTTTATTAAATATATATTCGGAGATTCTTGCCTCCATTTTTGTTCTTTCCACCAGAACCGAGTCTACATCCTCACATCCTTTGTACCAAGCTCCTACCTGGCTCGCCATTATGTAGGGGGTGGTGGGTTTGTCAGCCTTTTCTGACCTTGACGATTCGAATCGTCCCACTCCCTGGTTCTAGGGCTTGGAATTATTTAGGAGATGTGATAGATGTAGACAGACAATTGTTTGGTGCAAGGACAAATATTTTATTTAGAAAATAGCACACCACACTAATTAACTTAATAGCATATAACAAAATGTACAGAAAAAGGGGGAAAATGTAAACGCAACGGGTACAGAGGTTGTGCAATGAAAAAAAAACACCTCCGACCACTACACTAACTAAGTTAGACTCACCAAAGGATTTTTCCACAGCTTAGACCAGTTGCACACTGCTTTCTCTCTCCTCGATCTTGCGGATTCTTTGGCTGGTTGCGGTGTTTTCGGTATTAGCACTGGTCGACGTTTGGATGGTAAATAAGTTTTTTTCCTCGAGTCAGCGCTGGATGATTGTTGGTTTTTCAGTGACTCCGAGGCTTGTTGTTAGGTTCTTTTTGTTGCTGTAACCTCGTGTGGCAAGTTAGATGTTTCAAAGCCAGAGTCAAAGAGCCCAGAGTCCAAGTGCTTTTCCAGAGTGTTCTTGGGTACGTTTCTTCAAAAGTGTTTCCTCAGCTCAAAAGTTACCACCAAGCTACCAGCAAGGCCCCCAGTTATACCTGAGAGGCTGCTTAAACTTTCACGCCAAAATTTGGGTGCATAATTGATTTTTGATGACTGCTTTTGTGCGATTTTGGCAGGCTGAACAATTCTAATGTGATCCCTTTGTGAGAATTTTGGTGGGCTGATTGAGCATTAGCATGGTACAAGATTCCCAAAGGTGTTGATGGGGTTTTTGAATGGTGCTGTTAGAATGTAATCAGGTCTTGATACTGTCCATTGTGTGTTTTGCATAGGCCAGGGTTTTTCTGTATAGCCGTTTTAAAGAACTATTAAAATATGTATGTATCTGGGTCCCTGGTAAGTGGGCTTTTGTTAGACTGCTAATGTCTCCCTGGGGCCAGCCTCCCAGGTGGGTTAGCAGCCCTATAAGGATCCCATTTCCCTATGCAGACCCAGCAATCTAAACTCAATCTAAAAGGCCCGAGTTTAGTCCAAAGGCACTTAATAGTGAGATATTTCTGTCCACATTCCTCCTCCAAAAGTCTAACACAGTTCCTTTTTAAATTCCAGACGCATATCCATTGAGTAGGGGATCCCAGAATTTTGTGAATCCTACAGAATGATGGGCTGCATAGACACTGAATTAGCTGCTGCGTCAAGGGTGGGCTTGGTTTGGGCATGAACTATAAAGGAATACAGCAGTAATGCATTTTGTATTTCTACCTACTTAAAATGGAAAATTAAAATTCAAAGAAATCTCCTGTAATTAAGTCAACTGTTATGTTTATTAATTATTCAACCTGCCTCTTTTTGGTGCTTTGGAGCTACTATGTAATTGCCTCCTGCTGATCTGTCCCTTGGCTGTCTAATACTGAGGTAAGATAAATAAATATTTAATGTTTATCTAATTGTCAAAAAAAAATAACCATTTTTTCCCCCCAGCTCGCTATGATTTTGTGTCAAAATTAGTTGATTTATATCACAGCAGTTTCTAGTTTTTTTCTGGCACATTTCTCACATCCAATCCTTCTCCAATCTTTCAGACTCCTGCTGTTAACATTCCCAAGGCCACTTAAACTCCCTGCACAAATGCAATCCGGATCTTTTACAGGGATATGCAAATATCCTAGAGCTAATTGATAACATCAGAATATTCTGGCTACTTCCTCCTGATCTTCTCAGCGATCCATGTCCTGAAAGCTGACGGCAAAGTGATAATATATTCCAGCAAGCAGTAGACTAGATGGACTGCAGTGTCCGCTCGATGACGCTAGCCTTTCTGGCGCAATTTGGCTGAAATCGTTGTAACCGACGCATAAGATCGCGGAATTTAAAGCGCAATTTGCGTTTAGCGCGACTCCACGCCCCACGATCTTTTGTGCTAGTTTTTAAAAACATCCCTTGGACGAAGGCCCCACCCACAAATCTGTCCAGACCCCCCCCCCGGGTAAATTAATCACCATTGTGAGTTTCCGCTAATTGCACTCGTTTAAAGGCCTTCGAGAAGGCTCCAAAAATTAAGCTGGTTCTTTTGGGTGCAAGGACACTAAAAGTTATGTTTTAAAAGCTTTTATATATGATTTTTGTTTTAATTTACCAAGAAGCTGACTATGTACACCAATATAACTAGAAAATAGTTTAAAATATTTTTTTAAAGTGAATTTCAGTCATTTAAAATCACATTACTCAGCGGCAACCTGAAGCATTGAAGCACTGACCACACTTGATCAGCTCCGCTGGGCAGGCCACATTGTTCGCATGCCAGACACGAGACTCCCAAAGCAAACACTCTACTTGGAACTCCTTCACGGCAAACGTGCCAAAGGTGGGCAGCAGAAACATTACAAGGACACCCTCAAAGCCTCCCTGATAAAGTGCAACATCCCCACTGACACCTGGGAGTCCCTGGCCAAAGACCGCCCTAAGTGGAGGAAGTGCATCCGGGAGGGCGCTGAGCACCTCGAGTCTCATCGCCTGGAGCGTGCAGAAATCAAGCGCAGGCAGCGGAAAGAGAGTGCGGCAAACCAGTCCCATCCATCCTCTTCCTCAATGACTATCTGTCCCACCTGTGACAGGGACTGGGGGGTTCTTGTATTGGACTGTTCAACCACCTAAGAACTCATGTTAAGAGTGGAAGCAAGTCTTCCTCGATTCCGAGGGACTGCCTATGATGATGACTCAGAAGTGGTGGATTGACACTGTGATTAAAATTGCTTATCTTTTGCGGTAAACTTATTTTCAGCTGTTTTTCTTAATCAAACTTCACCAAGATACCACTTTTAAATATATGATGGAAATTTTTTTAAACAAAATTTAAAAAAAAAATTTTAAACGCTGTCCGATGGCGCTGGTTCATGACAGATTTTGTGTTTGCCGATATACAAATAAGTTTGAGCGGAAACTTGGGGGGAAAAAACACTTTTCAAAATGGGCGAACTTTGCGACAAAATCAACGATTGCTCCCAAAGCAGAAACTCTACCCTGGTACGCTTGGGGAAGAGTGCTTAGAGTGGCTTCTCAGGTGCTCTCTAGCTCCACTTGTGAAAGTGTCCTATCTTTTAACTACTGACACTTCTTTGTTCCAAAATACAATTTTTATTTTCTTCTATATAAATCATTTTACCTGTTAACTAGAAACTGCAGTGTCTGCCCTAGACATTAAATTACTTTTCAAGTTCCACTCTAGTGCACCATCAACTTATTCAAATGAACATTCAACCTGAAAACATAAATTGCAAGATCCAAAGCTTTCTCCATCCTGGACCTCTGCCCAAAAGATTCGATAAGCTGCAGGACCAAAATGAGTGCTGAAGTCTTCGCTTATGGCTACAATTCCACCAGTATTCATCAAACAGAGTCCGATGGAATTTACAGAGATGGTGTGGGGCAGATACATGTCATGGAGAATTGTGAGCTGTCCTTCAGTATCAGCCATGGCTCAGTGGGTAGCCCACTCGCCTCTGAGTTAGAAGGTTGTGGATTCAAGTCCCTCTCCAGGGACTTGAGCACATAAATCTAGGCTGATACTGCAGTGCTGAGGGTGTTGCACTGTCAGAGGTGCCAGCTTTCAGATCAGATGTTAAACCAAGGTCCAATCTGCCCTCTCAGGTGGACGCAAATGATTCCATGGCACTATTTCGAAGAAGAGCAGGGAAATTATCCCTGGTGTCCTATCCAATATTTATCATTAAAACATTATCTGGTCATTATCACATTGCTGTTTGTGGGAGCTTGCTGTGAGCAAGTTGGCTGCCGCGTTTCCTACATTACAACAGTGACTACACTTCAAAAGTACTTAATTGACTATAAAGCACTTTGATATGTCTGATGGTCGTGAAAGGTGCTATATAAATGCAAGTCTTTCTTCCTTCAACCTGCTGCAGTTAGAGCTCTGAGCATCACAGACTGTGGCTCCCTTTGTTGCTACTCTTGGAGTGGGTAGACAGATCATGTTCCCAAGATCTATGTAGGCTTTGTGAATCATCTAATGAGATGGTGTACAGTATTGAATAAGTTGGAGGAAATGTATATTCTGCAATTTAGACAATAAGTGCATTGATTAGTCACAGATTTTTACATTCATTGCTTTTATGAAATTAAGATGGGACCAATAATGCACTCTGCTTTTCGGATGCCATACACGAGTGGAATACAGGCCATGAGGCAATGTCAGCTCATTAATATTGGACTGCTTCCAGAACACATTGCATCAGGGTCAAGGAGTGCGTCTGATGCTAGTAGCTTTTAAAGGACTGTTGGTGAACCTTAAAGTGGTACTGTTACAAAAGAAAGAGAAATGACAAGGCAGCAAAAGAGTAAGGAAGTCTTACTACAATTGTACAGGGTGTTGGTAAGACCACACCTGGGACCAAAATTCATCAGGACGTAAGGTCCACCCATTTCACAGCAGTATTTCAGCAGTGCATCGTTTAAAACTGCCAGAATACCGCCGAGACCGAAGAGCGCTGGTTTGGTGAACATTTTTTTTCCGGTATGTGAGCGATATGTGGTGTGCAGTGGGCGGTATGCAGCATTACAGTCGATCAAAATCGACTTTCTTTTCGATGGACGGTGCGGCACTGTACTGCACATGCGTGAATTTATTTTTTTGCTTTTTTTTCACAGATACTTTTCCCCTGCGATTTCGGAGGTCAGGGGTCACCTGCGCATGCGCAGAGAGTTGAAGTTAAGAGAGAGAGAGAGAGAGAGAGTGAGAAGGAGCAGCAAAATATTCGAAGGTCAGTTGTTTTCAGCAGAGATTCCAGAGTCAAATAATATTAATAACAAATAATAATTGTACATCAATAATACATATTTTATAAATAAAAAATCATATAATAAATATAAATATAATGGAAATGCTGAAAAAGAAGTCGAAGCGCAGGAACATCGAGATGGACGGGAGGTTGAGGGAGCCCGCCTTCGACGAGACGGAGTTACCTGCCCCGCTGGAGACTATTGCAGACAGGTACTCCGAGCTAACGAAGGGTAGTCGTGGAAAGTACCCCTCCCCCCCCCCCCCAATGGAGTGCAACAGAATATGGGATGAGATCAGGGAGGCTGTCTCCTCCACAAGTACGCACTGGAGAAAGATGCCATAGGAGGTGGAACGACCTTGTGAGGGTAGCAAGAGTAAGTCATGATTTTATTTATGCACCCCCCATGTGCCATGTTCCATGTAAATGTAGGTTCTGTGTCACACGGATGATGTTATTTATCCCAAGGTTACGGTGATGTATTTGTGCTTTCAGGCAATGACAAGAGGATCAACGCAATGTTTTAACTTGTATGTGTGTGTGTGTGTGTGTGTGTGTGTGTGCGTGTGTGACCCTGTGTGTCTGCGATGTTAAATGGATTGAACATTTTTACTTTCATTGACTTCACTTTCTGCAGAAGAAGACATCTGTAATAGCAGCGGATCAGCAGCATACGGGGGGAGGACCTCCAACACAAAAACCCTTCACAGAGATAGAGATCCGTGCCCTGTCGCTGGTCGGGGATAGTAACTGTGCCACCACTGGCATTGGAGCTGACCCATCCACACAGGATGGTCACTTCAATACAATCCCCGGTCTGTGTTGTGGTCGTGTAATGTCATGTAATGTAACTGTAATGTTGGCCTCATGCAAAGTAATGTAAGTTTATTGCACTGTAATGTTGGGCTCATGTGATGTACTGCAATGTTGGGGGCATGTAATACAATGCATATATGTATTGTCTGTCTGCGATATGTAATGCAGTAATGCAGCAGTGGTGGATCTTTAAGTAAGACTGCGATAAGTCACTGTACTATGTACTCATGTAACCCTGACCCCTCCCCTGGTGCCAAGCACTTTTAAATGTTGCTTTGTACTTCCATATTTGGAGGATTCAGACCAGACCTCCGCAGAGAGACCAGACAACAGACCCACTACCTCCACCTCTGGTGTCACCCAGCCCTCTCCCGACTGCACCACTGGCAGAGATGATGAAGAGGAAGAGGAAGAGGAAGAGCCGCTGATCCTGGAGCCAGTGGAGATGGAGGTGCAGGTGGAGACGGAGGAGGATAAATCAGCTCCATGTGGGCCAGCTGGAACATCCTCCACCACCGAGTCTTTATTCAGGGGATTCCCCCATGGCTCCTCTGATTCTGTGGGACCAAGTGGTGTGCAGCAACACACCCCCAGTGTTCCAGCGCCTTTGCCACAGCGACGGAAGTTGGTGCAGAAAAGGTCAGTTGCTGCAAGACCGATAGGCGTGTACCAGGACATGGTGCATCTGTCACAGGCCAGCATGAACATAGGTCGAGAGCTGCTCAAGGCCATGGCTACAATAGCCAGAAACATCGCGGCACTATCAGAACAACAGTCGACAGATATGTCACGTTTGATCACCGCGATGGAACGAACCACTGACTCCGTCGATGCTATGCGTCAATCGATTGAATCGGGACATGGCGCGGAACCTCCCTATGCCGTAGTAGTCGGGTCGACAGCACCTGAGGGTGGGGAGCTGCCAGCAGCTTCCAGCCCTGAAGCCGTGCCTTCCGGATCACGAACTTCTCCTGAGGCCCCGTTCATTGCGCCTGCAATGTCTCACCCGCAACGACAGCAACAGCACTCGGGATGCACTGCTGCATGCTGGCTTGATACCACCACAGGGAGGTCCGGGCTCAGGGGCAGTGGGAAAGGGAAGGGTGGGAGTAAGAAAGGGGAGCGCGAGTCCGAAGGGTGGTGGAGCACGGGGTCGAGGTCGAGGTCGAGGACAGTAAAGGGTTCTTTGTTGCAGTCAAGTGTTCATTGTTAATTTAAAATAGTTGCAGTTTGATTTTTAAAAGTTTATTTCAAGTTGTTAAAGTTGTTAAAGTTGTTACAGTTGTTCAAAGTTATAATTATAAGTTTTACAAAGTTTTACAATTGTTGTATATTTTTTACATTTTTACATAAACGCTTCAATTGAATTTAAGCACTCTTGGAAAGTGTCAAACATTTAGGACAACAATCATCAGGGTACCACACACTGTGCAGGAAAAGATGAAATGCAGCTCTCCACATTCAAGCAAAGCATTCATTTATGAGCTGCTGACGTAACAATTTTGCTGTGGCATTCACTCTGCGTGCCCTCCGCTGTGGTGTTGGTGGGGGGGGGGGGGTGGGGAGGTGGTGCCATGGATTCATCTGGAAGCTCCTCCTCATCCTCCTCCCCCTCATTTTCCTCTTCTATCTCCTCCGTCTCCTGCACTCTCTCCCCAGGTGGTCCCGCAGTCCCCTGTGGCAATTCCTGTCCCCGCATGATTGCTAAATTATGCAACATGCAGCACACCACTGTGAACTGAGCAAGCTGCCCAGGGTGGTATTGCAGCCTGCCTCCCGAGTGGTCCAAGCATCAAAAGCGCTGCTTCAGCACTCCAATTGTCTTTTCGATAATATTACGTGTGGCTATATGGCTCTTATTATATCGTCTGTCTGATATTATATATTCTGCCTGAGGGTTCCACAGCGGGGTCAAGAGCCAGGTGATGAGGCCGTACCCTTTGTCCCCAGCATCCAGCATTTACATTGTGGTTCAGACTTGAACAGGTCAGACACAGTGCTCTCACGTGAAATGTGCGCATCATGGAAGCTCCCTAGAAAGTTGGCATTCACTGCCATTATGCGCTGCGTATGGTCGCAGACGAGCTGCATGTTGAGGGAGTGGAATCCCTTATGGTTTTGGTATATCTTTGCCTCCTGTAATGGTGCTCACAGGGCAATATGGGTACAGTCAACAGCACCCTGCACCTTGGGGAAGTCGGCAATGTGTACAAATCCCAAAGCACTGTCACTCTGTGCCTCCCTGGTCATTGGGAAGTTTATAAATTCCATCCGGTGTGCATACAGTGCTTCGGTTATCTGTCAAATCAATGAGTAGCGTGCTGAGAAATGCAGCATATGTCCCCAGTTGATGTCCGAAAAGAGCCACATGCATAAAAGGAAAGTGCTGCAGTCACCTTCACCTCGACAGAGAGTGCAGTAATGTTGGTGGTACTGGGCTGCAGGTCTGCCTTAATGAGCAGGCACACCTCATTGATCACCTCTTTTCGGAAGCGCAGCCTTCGAACGCACTGTCGATCGGTCAGGTCCAAGTATGAGCGCTTCTCCCTGAAAATCCTTTGCGGGTAAGGCCTCCTCCTCCTCATCAGTCTGCGACTGCCTCCATTACCCTGATAACTCTACTCAATAAACCTTCTCCCATCTGGATCCTGCATTAGACAGGTAATCAGCAATACAGGCTGAGATAGTACAGGCCTCATTCTTTTTAAATTTCCAGAGTCTCGCAAAGATCCTGAGATAAACTCAAATGATTTTTCAATGAAAAAAATATAAACTCAAATGCCTTCTATCTTAATAATGTACTCAGTACCATTAAAAATACCTTTCCCACTGTAAATCGCACTGTAAAGTCACAGTTCACCTCAGAAATACTGAGGTGCTGCTTTAGCTGACTGTTCCCGATTTCAAAACGGTGGCACCGAGCACTGCCACCCATTCCTGTCCACTTAATATCGCATAAAAGCACTTTTTCCAGGATGCTCCGGATTTGTCGGCAGTATGTCATGAAATTTGCACTTTTTGGGTGATATGCGGGCGGTTCTGCATGGCGGACAGTGGTATGTCAATGATGAATCTTCCGCCAAATGGTACGTTGGCGGTATGTACCTGTTTTTTGACAAAACTTGTATTTTTGGTCGGTAAGCAGGCGGTAAGTGGGCAGTAATGGGCGGTATGTCGATGAATTTTGGGCCCTGGAGTACTGTGCACAGTTTTGGTCTCCTTATCTGAGGAAGGATATACTTGCCTTGGAGGTGGTACAACGGAGGTTCACTAGATTGATTCCTGGGATGACAGGGATGAGAGAGCTGTCTTATGATGACAGATTGTGTAGAATGGGCCTATACTCTCTGGAATTTAGAAGAATGAGAGGTGATCTCGTTGAAACATACAAGATTCTGAGGGGGATTGGCAGGGTAGATGCTGAGAGGTTGTTTCCCCTGGCTGAAGAGACTAGAATGAGCGGCACAGACTCAGGATAAGCGGAAGGCCATTTAA
This sequence comes from Pristiophorus japonicus, assembly GCF_044704955.1. Classification (NCBI taxonomy): domain Eukaryota; kingdom Metazoa; phylum Chordata; class Chondrichthyes; family Pristiophoridae; genus Pristiophorus; species Pristiophorus japonicus. Next base: position 127,234,794 of record NC_091991.1, on the reverse strand, counting down.
AACCGAGATGAGGCGGAATTTCTTCACTCAGAGGGTTGTAAATCTTTGGAATTCTCTGCCCCAGAGAGCTGTGGATGCTGTGTCTCTGAATATATTCAAGGCTGATAGGTAGATTTTTGGAGTCTAGAGGAATAAAGGGATATGGAGATCGGGCGGGAAAGTGGAGTTGAGGTCGATGATCATCCATGATCTTATTGAATGGCGGAGCAGGCTCGTGAGGCCGCAGGGCCTACTCCTGCTCCTATTTCTTATGTCTTATATCTGAAACCTACTGCTTTCAATGAAACAACTTTGGAAATCCGACTGCAGGAGCTCGTATGGAGAAGGGTGATCCTATTTGGAGCTGTAGACAACCCTCAAAGAACCACACCAGAGCAACCTGGGTTCAGTTGGCAGAAACAGTTACTACTGACTCACCTGTGCACCAAATCTGGGAGCAAGCGAGGAAGAAATGTGCTTATCTCAGGAAGTTAGTGAAGGTAAGTATTCTTCACATTTTACTTAAATTTATAAGGATGCCTTATTATATAATGCCTTAAAACATCACTGTAAGCTTGATTACACGGACAATACATAACATTCTGCCAAATGCAGATACACTTTCCAAATCCATGGGTCCATGTTTCACCGGGGCACTTTGCATTGCTGCCATAACAACACGCTTACCCTGTGGCACTCTGCATCACCCAGTCATGTGCAGTCGCAAAGATTAACACAGTCTGGGGTGGTCTGTTGGTGAGTGCAAGAGGGAGCACGCTGAATTGTTGAGCATTATTGAGGAAGTAGAGGAACCACAAGCTGCTGATGTTATCCCAGCTCTAGGCCTCTGTCGGTTGCTGAGTTCGGGGATTTGGGCTTCACAGAGTCTGCCCACAAAAGGTCGGCAACTCAGCTATTCATGCTGTCAATTGAGACTCTGCAAAGTAACCTCTAGAGTTCAGGTCAATAGTCCACAATCGGCATCTGTAGTGCTGCGTGACCTCCTGGCTGAGTTACAGACCACCATGAGAGTGTTGCCAGTCTGCTGCACTTTGCAGCAGTGCCCCACTTGGCTGAGGTCCTTTAGTTCGAAAATAACTTCCTCAACAACTGTAATGACTGAGGCCGCAGAGACCTTGAGCTCCAATATACAATAGTCCATCTTTCCCTGCATTCAACATGTTGGGGAGACAGATATTGCAGGGCTTGGAGAACAACACAGCTGCCTAACATCTATACCCATACAAATAAATACCTGGCCAGGCTGAGGGTGTGCCCAGCAACAGGAGCTGGCACAGATGGAGAAGATGTCGCTCAGAACAAAGCCACTTTTGTATCATCCAGTTGCCCCATTCAGATGACTGATGACGTGTCACATAGCATATAGCCCCAGGCAGCCACTTTATTAATATTTGTTGCACATTCTGGAGAGTTGTACAGCGGACATCTTGGAGAGTTAAGGGCTAACAGTTGAATTGCTTTGTATTGTGGGGCAACAGGCTTGCCAAGATAAGCATGATGGCTTTGAAGTGTTGTGAGAGGAATGCATAGCTTGTCTTCTGATACAAAAAGTGCTTGCTTAAGGAAAGGAAATAAGTGACAGTAATGGCATCAGCGATGAGTGATTAAAGTGCAACTTTAGAGGCTAGGGAAATAAACATGGGTAGAGGGAACCATTAGCTATCGTATAGAAACATAACAGTTAATAAAGCCCGTTCTTCAGGAAGTCTTGTTTAAGGAAATGTCTTTGGAGTAAGCAACTACAACTGTTTACATGAATAGACTCTCTTCAAAGTGTTTGGGAATAGATACGCCATGGGGTCTTACCTGTGATATGCACCTTTGATGTAGGCAAAATGTGATGAATAAAGGAGCACCCACAGTATAACAGGGTTCACAATACAACATAGCACCAGAGCCAATGTTTTTAGCATTAGCACCATTGAGAATTGCTCAGAGTTAGTACTGGTAAATCTATATCTCCAATAGTGTTTTTTTATTCATTCATGGGATGTGGGCATCGCTGGCAAGGCCAGCATTTATTGCCCATCCCTAATTGCTTTTGAGAAGGTGGTGGTGAGCTGCCTTCTTGAATCGCTGCAGTCCGTGTGATGAAGGTACTCCCACAGTGCGACCCAGCGATGATGAGGGAATGGCGATATATTTCCAAGTCAGGATGCCATGTGACTTGGAGAGGAACTTGGAGGTGATGGTGCTCCCATGCACCTGCTGCCCTCAGTGCACTTTTAGAAATGTGTCAAGTGCCTTTTTGTCATTTTTTAAAGTTCCTTTTTGTTCTAAATTGCTTTTTAGGAGGAAAACCAGTCATTATCAGATAGAATGCCTATCAACAATGGAAAGACAGTCCTTTTTTTCTTAAAGTTAATTTGTACCTTTTTATCTAAACGTTTAAAGGGTGAACAATAGGGCCCTGTTACCATAGCAATGACATTAATATTATTATCACTGGCAGTTAATCTCAATTCTATGGTACTAAACGCATAAAGTGCATAAGGTTCACATTTGGTCAGAGACTGTCCACTTACATTAAAGAGAAACATGTTTTCCTTCATTTTCAGTGGTTTCAGTAGATTTTTGTCAAGCACCAACTCTCGATAACAGAACCCGTTTGATTTTCCTCCCTTTCAAATTATTGGGAAGAAAACCTGGGCAGCTCTGTAAGGAGCGTACACGATCCTCCCCACAAATGTTCCAATCTGTCCTGCGCCTAGACGATGTAACGCCCAGGCAGCAAAGACAATAATCCACTCGGGTAGTGTAAAATTTGGAGGGGCCGAAATTCGGTATTGCCCGCATTGAGGCGGTGATGGCGCTGGGGCGTTATCGTTAGTGCCGGGCAGTGTCTACTGCCTCAAAGTGCAATATTCAGTTGATTTGCCCCAAGACGAGAGTGGAGAGCTAAGAGAAGCGTTCCACACTAATCTTAGGGTGCTAACGGAGCGGTAGTGCAGGAGGCCGACTCAATTTTTTGGTGCCTGAAGATGAAAAAGAAATCGTGGTGAAAATTTCAATGAACTACACCCACACTTCCCCACTGCTACAACAAATAAAGAGACCTTTGAAAAGTGAAATATCAACACTTAGCTCGCTCTCCGGAGGATATCGCCCCGGGATCAACTGCTTGCCTCTGCCGGTGTCGGCGCCGGGTGCTACGGCAAGCGAAAGAGTGAATTTAGTAAACGCGGGACTATGGCGGCGTTGCACACTTGGTGATGTCATCGAGTGGGCGGCACTAGCGAGCGCAGCACAAACTGTTAGTGCCGCTGCTAAACCTTCACTGAAGTTCACGGTAGGCGCTGACAGCACGGCTCTCAGGCGGTCGGTGTTTAGCGGTCCCTTAGCTCCCCTTTATGACGCTAATGGGTGGCGCTAAGCAGCCGAATTTCTACCCCTTGCACTTTTGATACTTACAGTGGGATAAATGGAGCTTAGCAACAGAGATAATCAGCCTATGAAGACTTCCTTGGCAATACATATACAGGTGGTCAACTTTAACTCAAGGTGGGATTGGAGTGTGGTGACCAAAAGCAGAGGGTGCACCCAAAGGTGGAAAATGGAGCAAAGTCCAGCCAATTTTAATGGCCAGGCCCCAATTTGATTTTCTCTCCTGCCTGAAGCAGTAGAATGACATCAAGGCCAGTGGGCAGGAGGGGAAATTGGAGCAGGAGCTGTTTGATGCCAGGGAACCACGGGAACTGTCTGTAGCATAAGATAACTGCTGGGAAGTAGGGGGATTCCTTAACTGAAGCAGCGCAGGGGAGGGAGAGGGGAGGTAGGGACAGGGGAGGCCCAAAGATTCCTTTCGATGCCCAGGGAAACATTCCTGCTCCTCCTGACCTCCAAGGAATCTTTCCAAAGAATAAAAAATATGTTACCGCGGCCTTTTCTGGTCACTCCTGTCAGGTTTCTCTGGCGGGTTTGCCACCGGGCAAGCTTCCCTCCAGTTGCATTAGAAATAGCATTGTGGCATCATTGGGTCAAGACGTTAACATTTCAATTAGGCCTCTGCCTCCCTGTAGCGACAGCCTCGGCCGACTTAAACTCTTCTGATGGAAATGGCACCAGACAGGAACAGAGCGGGCAGGTAAGTCAACTTGCCCGGTAATAAACTCTCCCATACACCATTCCCAGCGGGTAGGGGCGGGCGTAAAATCAACCCCATATTGTCCTTCAGACAAGCGTGTTTTCTAAAGCGTTCAGTTTAGTTTAGAAAAATTATTTTGGGCTGTGCCAAATATGCCATAAGCAGATGGTTTAGAAATGAGTTAGAATTGAGTACCATAAACACACGAGTGAATTTTGTCAGAGTTTCCGCCGCTTCATCATTAATGCTGGTGAAAGTTTGGCAGAAACAACAAAACCAACTTGCATTTATATAGCGCCTTTAATGTAGTTCAACGTCCCAAGGTGCTTCACAGGAGTATTATGCAATAATAATTTGACACCGAGGAAACATTAGGACAGGTGACCAAAAGCTTGGTCAAAGAGGTAGGATTTAAGGAGCGTCTTGAAGGAGGAAAGAGAGGTAGAGAAGTGGAGAGGCTTAGGCAGGGAGTTCCAGAGCTTGGGGCCCAGGCAACGGAAGGCACGGCCACCAATGGTTGAGCGATTATAATCAGGGATGCTCAGGAGGGCAGAATTAGAGGAGCGCAGACATCTCGGGGGATTGTGGGGCTGCTGGAGATGTCAGAGATAGGGAGGGGCGAGGCCATGGAGGGATTTGAAAATAATCCCAAGGACACTTGTAAACGGGGAGATCCATCAAATCTCTGGCAAAGTTACGGCAGCACAAGAAGCTGCAAAGAAATTCACCCCATTGTTATGTTTTAATTGAAGGACACCTGGTAATGAACAATATGGATGGCAATATGGTGCGCAGTCTGATTAAGGAAACTGTTATGATGTCTGTAATGCAGTTATGAATTATTCCATGAGGCAATGTGTTGTACTCAAATTGTAGTGACCTTGGTCCTTTATTCATAACTCCAGAGTGAGGCACAAGCATGGTGAACAGCCTTTTATACTGGGCCCTGCACCCCGATGCAGGTGACACTCAGGTCTCCCATCGCAGTGCCCTCTGGTGGACAGCCTCTGCCACAGGGGCAGGAAACGCCAGTTTCCACCAGTTGCACCCTCTAGTGCTGCCAGCATAGTATATACACAGTGTAAACCTTATTGATAGTACATCAGGTCTCCATCTTATGCAACTATACAGTGACTACACGGAGAGTATATCTATAGTCTGCATATATAACAAACAGTATGTGAAAATGTTGCAGCTGTATTGTAATAAACCCTATAATCGAAACAGCGTCCATTCACCAGCCAGAAGTGCTTTGAATCACTCATATTTTCATCCTGTCCACACACGGGAATTAAGATAAAGTTAAAGTGGTCTACAAAATTGCATGTATTCATTTGTCACTGACGTAAATAAATTACGCTGATAGAATTGCTGCGTGTTGTGCTCAAAGAGGTTTTGACATTTCAGAAATGGGAGCAGCTTTGTGCGTATAGGCAGTATGTTAATAATTAATAGCAAATGATGTGGATCATCTGTAGATCTAATGCAGTTAGACAGTCCTTTATTCTTTATTAGATCTCTTTTCTTCTATTAAAGCCTAGTTTAATATGTTTGTGCAACTTGAACGAATGTGGTACATGATTTTTACTGCTGCAAAGTATGATGGCCCAGAAATTGGGCCGCATACCACAAATATTTCAGGCTCTACGTGGCCACCCGAGGACCCAAAATGGCTGGATCGGTGCGGGTGCACACTTCCAGCCAGAAATGGCCGACCGCCATTTTTGTGCAGGAGATAGAGGTTGCTTCAGGAATGCATGCCAGCAGGATTTAAAGCAGCCAGAAAATGATGCAGATGAGGGTCCTGCGCAGGGTGGGCTCACCATTTTGGAGCACCCCAGCTAGTCAGCTGCCACGTGTTGACCTTGCTCAGTACATCAGGAAGCTAACGGACATGGAGGCCCCCCTCGCCAGCGCCATTTAAAAGCATCAAGCAGTACAGTAACATAGTGGGTATGTTACTGGATCGATGATCCAGAGGCCTGGACTAATGATCCCGACATGTGAGTTCTAAACCCTAACACAGCAGCTGGGGAATTTAAATTCAGGTTAATTAAATAAATCCGGAATAAAAAAGCTAGTGTCGATAATGGTAACCATGAAACTACCAGATAGTTGTAAAAACCCAACTGGTCCACTAATGTCCTTTAGGGAAGGAAACCTATCATCCTTACCCGGTCTGGCCTGTATCCATCTTTCAGATGAAATGTTAAACCGAGGCCCCGTCTGCTTTCTCAGGTGGACGTAAAAGATCCCATAGCACTATTTCAAAGAAGAGCAGGAGAGATATCCCCGGTGTCCTGGCCAATATTTATCCATCAATCAACATAACTAAAATAGATTAATGGGTCATTATCACATTGCCATTTGTGGGAGTTTGCTGTGCACAAATTGGCTGCTGCATTTCCCACATTACAACAGTGGCTCCATTTCAAAATGTACTTCATTGGCTGTAAAGCAGTGGTCATGAAAGGTGCTATATACTTGCAGGTCTTTCTTTTTTCTTTCTATGCGACACCAGATCCACAGAACTGCCCTCTGAAATGGCCCAGCAAGCCACACTGTTGTACCAAACCGCTACGACAAAGAGTGCCCTCACCACAAGGACTGCAGCGATTCAAGGTGGCAGCTCACCACCACCTTCTCGAGGGCAATTAGGGATGGGCAATAAATGCCAACGATGCTCACATCCCATGAACAAATTTTTTAAAAACTTACAGGTTAGTTTCTGGTCCAGTACTTCAGGCTCCTATTTGGCTTCCAGGTGTTTGTTTCTCTCTGGGTTCCAGCACTCTTCAGAGATCACTTTGTGTACATAGATAGAGGTTTGGCTCCTTTTGCACTGCAGGGACAAATTGCCCTATCTCAACTTGACTGAGGAGCAATGTAGAAGGTGCTTTCACTTTACCACAGAGGCAGTTACCGAGATATGTCAGCTGCTGCAGCCACAACTGAAGCCTCAAACCAGGGCATGGACAGCACTACTTTTGCTGTCAAGGTCATTATCGCACTTAACTCTTACACCACTGGTTCATTTCAGGCTGAAGCAGGTGACATCAGCAACACATTATGGTTTGCAGTCCACTGAACTATCAAGGAGGCCACTGTGGCTCTCTACACCATGAGAAACACTTACATCTCCTTCCCTACTGACAGAGAGAAACAGATCAAGAGAGCACAAGGTTTTGCCTGCTGGGCAGGCTTCCCAGTGGTGTAAGGTGCCATGGGCTGCATGCACCTTGCCGTGCGTGCTTCTATCAGCATGCTGGAATGTTTAGCAATCAGAAGGGATTCCACTTCCTCAATGTACAACTGGTTTGCGACCACAGGCAGCAATTCATGCAGGTCCCGAAAGCAGTCACGGCTCTTTCATTCCATTTGGATTTCCAGAAGGCATTCGATAAGGTGCCACATAAAAGGTTACTGCACAAGATAAAAGCTCACGGGGTTGGGTGTACTATATTAGCATGGATAGAGGATTGGCTAACTAACAGAAACAGAGAGTGGGGATAAATGGGTCACTTTCCGGTTGGCAAACAGTGACTAGTGGGGTGCCGCAGGGATCGGTGTTGGGTCCTCAACTATTTACAATCTATATTAATGACTTGGATGAAGGGACCGAGTGTAATGTAGCCAAGTTTGCTGATGATACAAAGATGGGTGGGAAAGCAAGTTTTGAGGAGGACACAAAAAATTTGCAAGGAGATATAGACAGGCTAAATGAGTGGGCAAACATTTGGCAGGTGGAGTATAATGTGGGAAAGTGTGAGGTTATCCACTTTGGCAGGAAAAATAAAAAAGCAAATTATAATTTAAATGGAGAGAAATTACAAAATGCTGTAGTACAGAGGGACCTGGGGGTTCTTGTGCATGAAACACAAAAAGTTAGTATGCAGGTACCGTAAGTAATCAGGAAGGCAAATGGAATGTTGGCCTTTATTGCAAGGGGGATAGAGTTTAAAAACAAAGAAGTCCTACTACAACTGTACAGGGTATTGGTGAGGCCACACCTACAGTACTGCATACAGTTTTGGTCTCTGTATTTCAGGAAGGATATATTTGCATTGGAGGCAGTTCAGAGAAGGTTCACTAAGTTGATTTCTGAGATGAAGGGGTTGATTTATGATGAAAGGTTGAGCAGGTTGGGCCTATACTCATTGGAGTTTGGAAGAATGAGAGGTGATCTTGTTGAAACATAAGATACTGAGGGGGCTCGACAAGGTAGATGCAGAGAGGATGTTTCCCCTCGTGGGGAAATCTAGAACTAGGGGGCATAGTTTCAGAATAAGGGACCGCCCATTTAAAACCGAGATGAGGAGGAATTTCTGCTTTCAGAGGGTCGTAAATCTATGGACTTCTCTGCCCCAGAGAGCTGTGGATGCTGGGTCATTGAATATATTTAAGGTGGAGATAAACAGGTATTTGAGCGATAAGGGAGTGAAGGGTTTTGGGGAGCGGGCAGGGAAGTGGAGCTGAGCCCAGGATCAGATCAGCCATGGTCTTATTAAATGGTGGAGCAGGCTCGAGGGACCAAATGGCCTACTCCCGCTCCTCTTTCTAATGTTCTTATGTTCATTCTGTGCCAGTCCTCCCTGCCACCTTTATTCGAACCAGACCTCCAAGTTACAGATGAAGTTCTGAGGAAGGGTCACAAACCCAAAACGTTAACTCTGTTTCTCTCTCCACAGATACTGCCTGACCTGCTGAGTATTTCCAGCGTTGTCTGTTTTTGCTCCAAGTGACAGGCTGGCTATTGGGCAACAAAGGTCTGCACACATGCCTCATAATTCAAGTTAGGAGCCAATGCACAGCTGTACAACAGGCCTAAAGTAACCGCCATGTTGCCGCAAGGAATATATTCGAGTAAACAATCGGCATACTCAAGCAATGCTTATGCTGCCTAGACCATTCTGGAGGAGTCTTGCAGATCATCCGAATGGGTATCTAGATTTGTGGTCATCTGCTGCATGCTCCACAACTTTGCCATCATGAGGGACCAGCCCTTACCACCACCTGCAAACCAAGAAGTACAGGAGGAAGATCAGGAAGAGGAGGAGGAGAGGCAGCAGTCAACAGAGCCCCTATCTGTCCAAGCTCTCTACAACCAGCTCATTGAGGAGCAATTCAACTAAGTCAGCCCTCCTTTTCCCCGTGCACCAATAGTCCCACTACCTCCCTTCACTCCACACTCATTGGTCTTGCCTTCACTTCAATATGCAAAGATAGATACCAACACCAAATCCAAATGCAATTCCAAATTTACCAACTAAATAATCTCAACCTTTACATAAAATATTACTTTTCATACTTGTACATTCTCTTAGTGCATGTCTTTTGTATTTCTTTGAGCTTAGTGCTCCAACAAGATGTTTCTCCAATGGCTACAGCTTCGGAGGCTGTCGAGATTGCATTGAGGTCACTCCCGATGGCCTTGGAGGATGACCTCGAGCAACTGTGGGCTTTGAGGGTAGGCCTTAGGCTGCACCATCTTGGCCAGGGCTATTGCAGTTTGGGCCGGCGAGTTGAATGACACCAGCAAGGGCACTGGCAGAGCGGCTGGCTGGGGAGCAGACATGCTGTTATCCAGAGAGAGGGGGTCAAGCCGCTCCATGAGATGGCGCCTCAGCACTCCTAGGGCTCTGCTGGAGAACAGAGAGCATGGGTGTTGGAAGCCCCTTTTAACAGTAGCCGCCAGAGATAGATGGCAGCCATGGCCGCAGATGGTGCTCCATCATGGCGGATGATAGAACTGACTCATTCCATGTTGAAAATAATGATCTCTCCGCTCTGCACAAAGCCGTGCGCTAAACTGGAGGTGGGCTCTTCCATTCTCCACGACATTGTGCGCACGCTCTCCGGCAAGCTGCCCAAAGCACCAAGCATTACCTAGCGTATGGGCATTAGCCTTCTTCAGCAGCCTGGTCCATCGAAGTCAGCATCCGAGTCCTTTGCCACAGAACTAGTACACAAGCTCGCACTCTGGTGAACTAGCACCTGTGATGTGAGGGAGGGCAGGGAAGAACAGGCGTGCGTTAGAAGCATCTGCAGCTGGTCGTGCAGAGCGTGTGGGGTGAGGCCGAAGTCCGCAGAGACAAGAGGAATGGGTAAAAAGAAAGCCTGCTCGATGTGGCCTCCAGCATTGCCAGCAGCGTTGGCCTTCACTCTACTCCTTCCCATGACTGTCAGTACCGTCTTCATTGGGCGAAAGGGTGTATCGGCATGCTGGTCCTTGTCCAGTGGAAGCCTGTTTCCTGGTGCTATGTGCCAGCTTCTCCTGCAAGAGAGGGAGAAGTGTTTAAGTGGCAGTCTTGTGAGATGATTGGGGAATGGGGCTGTCATGGTTGAAGAGCTGCCAGTGTGTGTGTGAGTTGTGATTTCCGGGTGTGAAGTTTGTAATAGTGCGGAGCATATGAGGATGAGGTGAAGAACATTAAGTGAAGAGTGAAGTTCTGTTTGGAGCAGAGTGCAGGGTGGCGGGGGAGGGGAGTTCGGCGAGTGTTGCATTTAATGAGGCTGTGAATGGTGAAGCTATGACGGAAAAGCCATTTAAACAGTACACTTACCTTGACAACTTCAGTCGGATCATTAAACTTCTCCGGCACTGCATCTATGTCCTGCGAGCAATGCTCCTGGCATTGGCCTTGTTGGCAATCACCTCCCACTGACTCCTTATCAGCAGCCTGGAGAGCTTCCTGCCCCTTGGGGGCAGTGGGAAATTTGTCCCTTCTCCTCTCCGCTTCCTGCACCAAGGTCTGCAGTGCAGCATTAGGGAACCTTGGTGCCTGCTCTTTCCCAGCTTCAGCCATTTCAATGATAGATATTGTACTGTATGCACCTGTGGGCATGCCCACAAGTTTGTAGAGCTGTGGACATCATCACCCCCGGCAACCAAATTTTAATTTGATTATTATTATTTAAAGTTTAATTTGTCTATGTTTGTCGGTTTTAGTGCCCCCCCTCCCCGCACCTTTTTAGCCAGGGGGCACTTGTATAATTTGTGTTTTGGTGCCCTCGGAAAATAAATAAATAAATAAATAAGCAAGGGGGCACCTGGAAAGGTTTGGAGTGTGCCCCCCTTTAATCAGGGGGCACTTGTTTAAAGTATTGCAACTAAAATAGTTGTAGGGCTGTGGGATTGAGAGTGGCTTAGCCAGTCACATGATGTTCACAAGCCTCAATAGAAACATAGAAAATAGGTGCAGGAGCAGGCCATTCAGCCCTTCGAGCCTGCACCACATTTCAATAAGATCATGGCTGATCATTCACCTCAGTACCCCTTTCCTGCCTTCTCTCCATACCCCTTGATCCCTTTAGCCGTAAGGGCCATATCTAACTCCCTCTTGAATATATCCAACTGGCATCAACAACGCTCTGCGGTAGGGAACTCCACAGGTTAACAACTCTCTGAGTGAAGAATTTCCTCCTCATCTCAATCGTAAATGGCTTACCCTTATCCTTAGACTGTGTCCCCGGTTCTGGACTTCCCCAACATCGGGTACATATTTCCTGCATCTAACCTGTCCAGTCCCATCAGAATTTTATATGTTTCTATGAGATCCCCTCTCATCCTTCTAAACTCCAGTGAATACAGGCCCAGTCGATCCAATCTCTCCTCATATGTCAGTCCAGCCATCCTGAGAATCAGTCTGGTGAACCTTCGCTGCGCTCCCTCGATAGCAAGAACGTCCTTCCTCAGATTAGAAGACCAAAACTGAACACAATATTCCAGATGAGGCCTCACTAAGGCCCTGTACAACTGCAGCAAGACCTCACTGCTCCTATACTCAAATCCCCTAGCTATGAAGGCCAACATACCATTTGCCTTCTTCGCCTCCTGTTGTACCTGCATGCCAACTTTCAATGACTGATGTACCATGACACCCAGGTCTCGTTGCATCTCCCCTTTTCCTAATCTGCCACCATTCAGATAATATTCTGGCTTCGTGTTTTTGCCATCAAAGTGGATAACCTCACATTTATCCACATTATATTGCATCTGCCACGCATTTCTCCACTCACCTAACATGTCCAAGTCACCCTGCAGCCTTTTAGCGTCCTCATCACAGCTCACACCGTCACCCAGCTTAGTTTCATCTGCAAACTTGGAGATATTACACTCAATTCCCTCATCCAAATCATTAATGTATATTGTAAATAGCTGTGATCCCAGCACTGAGCCCTGCGGCACCCCACTTGTCACTGCCTGCCATTCTGAAAAAAGACCCGTTTATCCCAACTCTCTGCTTCCTGTCTGCCAACCAATTCTCTATCCACATCAGTACATTACCCCCAAAACCATGTGCTTTAATTTTGCACACCAATCTCTTGTGTGGGACCTTGTCAAAACCCTTTTGAAAGTCCAAATACACTACATCCACTGGTTCTCCCTTGTCCACTCTACCAGTTACATCCTCAAAAAATTCTAGAAGATTTGTCAAGCAGGATTTCCCTTTCATAAATCCATGCTGACTTGGACTGATCCTGTCACTGCTTTCCAAATGTGCTGCTATTTCATCTTTAATATTTGATTCCAACATTTTCCCCACTACTGATGTCAGCCTAACCGGTCTATAATTACCCGTTTTCTCTTTCCTCCTTTCTTAAAAAGTGGTGCTACATTAACTACCCTCCAGTCCATAGGAACCGATCCAGAGTCGATAGACTATTGGAAAATGATCACCAATGCATCCACTATTTCTAGGGCTACTTCGTTAAGTACTCTGGGATGCAGTCTATCAGGCCCCAGGGATTTATTGGCCTTCAATCCCATCAATTTCCCTATCACAATTTCCCGTCTAATAAGGATTTCCTTCAGTGCCTCCTTCTCACTAGACCCTCAGTCCCCTAGTATTTACGGAAGGTTATTTGTGTCTTCTGTTGTGAAGACAGAACCAAAGTATTTGTTTAACTGGTCCACCATTTCTTTGTTCCCCATTATAAATTCACCTGAATCTGACTGCAAGAGACCTACGTTTGTTTTCACTAATCTTTTTCTGTTCTGGACTTTTGCAGTCAGTTTTTATGTTCCAAGCAAGCTTCCTCTCATACTCTATTTCCTCTCTCCTAATTAAACCCTTTGTCCTCTTCTGCTGTATTACAAAATTCTCCCAGTCCTCAAGTTTGCTTCTTTTTCTGGCCAATTTATATACCTCTTCTTTGGATTTAACACTATCCTTAATTTCCCTTGTTAGCCACGGTTGATATACCTTCCCTGTTTTATTTTTACTCCAGACAGGGATATAGAAACATAGAAACATAGAAACATAGAAAATAGGTGCAGGAGTAGGCCATTCGGCCCTTCTAGCCTGCACCGCCATTCAATGAGTTCATGGCTGAACATTCAACTTCAGTACCCCATTCCTGCTTTCTCGCCATACCCCTTGATCCCCCTAGTAGTAAGGACCTCATCTAACTCCTTTTTGAATATATTTAGTGAATTGGCCTCAACAACTTCCTGTGGTAGAGAATTCCACAGGTTCACCACTCTCTGGGTGAAGAAGTTCCTCCGCATCTCGGTCCTAAATGGCTTACCCCTTATCCTTAGACTGTGACCTCTGGTTCTGGACTTCCCCAACATTGGGAACATTCTCCCTGCATCTAACCTGTCTAACCCCGTCAGAATTTTAAATGTTTCTATGAGGTCCCCTTTCATTCTTCTGAACTCCAATTGTTGAAGTTCATCCATGTGATCTTTAAATGTTTACCATTGCCTTTCCACCGTCAACCCTTTAAGTATCACTCGACCAGTCTATTCTAGCCAATTCATGTCTCATACCATCAAAGTTACCTTTCCTTAACTTCAGGACCCTAGTCTCTGAATTAACTGTGTCACTTTCCATCTTAATAAAGAATTCTATCATATTATTGTCACTCTTCCCCAAGGGGCCTCGCACAACAAGATTGTTAATTAGTCCTTTCTCATCACACATCACCCAGTCTAGGATTACCAGCCCTCTAGTTGGTTCCTCAACATATTGGTCTAGAAAACCTTCCCTGATACACTCCAGGAAATTCTCCTCCACCGCATTGCTACCAGTTTGGTTAGCCCAATCAATATGTAGATTAAAGTCGCCCATGATAACTGCTGTACCTTTATCGCATGCATACCTAATTTCTTGTTTGATGCTGTCCCCAACCTCACTACTACTGTTTGGTGGTCTGTACACAACTCCCACTAGCGTTTTCTGCCCTTTGATATTCCGTAGCTCCACCCATACAGATTCCACATCATCCAAGTTAATGTCCTTCCTTACTATTGCATTAATTTCCTCTTTAACCAGCAACGCCACCCCATCTCCTTTTCCTTTCTGTCTATTCTTCCTAAATGTTGAATACCCCTGGATGTTGAGTTCCCAGCCTTGGTCACCCTGGAGCCATGTCTCCGTGATGCTAATTACATCATATCCATTAACTGCTATCTGCACAGTTAATTCGTCCATCTTATTCCGAATATTCCTCGCATTGAGGCACAGAGCCTTCAGGCTTGTCTTTTTAACACACTTTGCCCCTTTAGAATTTTGCTGTAATGGGCCCTTTTGATTTTTGCCATGGGTTTCTCTACCTTCCACTTTTACTTTTCTTCTTTCTATCTTTTGCTTCTGCCCCCATTCTACTTCCCTCTGTCTCCCTGCATAGGTTCCCATCCTCCTGCCACATTAGTTTAACCGCCCCCCCCCCGCCAACAGCACTAGCAAACACTCCCCATGACATTGGTTCCGGTCCTGCCCAGGTGCAGACCGTCTGGTTTGTACTGGTCCCACCTCCCCCAGAACTGGTTCGAATGTTCCAGGAATTTGAATCCCTTCCTTCTGCACCACTCCTCAAGCCACATATTCATCTGAACTATCCTGCGATTCCTACTCTGACTAGCATATGACACTGGTAGCAATCCTGAGATTACTCATCATCTTGGTAGTCTGTCGTATCCAACAAAGACTTTGATATGCTAATCATCAATGGCATGTGTCTTCAAGTGGCTGTATAGGCCAATTCTGGATGCACATAGTCTCTTGCACGTCGGACAAGGGAAGTTCGATGTGCCTGATGCTAACAGTACTGCCACCTGATGTCATCTATCTCTATCCCGCAGGCGTTGACATCGGCTTTCTTCGAAGGTCTGGCAGGCAGTCCTTGTGAGGGTTCGCCACTGGATTTTATTAGCTGCTGTATTCTTGAGGTCCTTTGGTCAGATGCCACAGTACTGGAGGTTAGCCTTGATGCAATCTTTGTAGCGCTTGCGGGGGCACCCCTGGTGTCTTCGACCTTCACAGAGCTCGCCGTGAAGAAGCTGACGAGGGATCCTTGACTCATCCATGCGGATGACATGTCCAGCCCACCGGAACTGGGCTCGCATGATCATCACCTCAATGCTAGTTGATTGTGCTCTCTCCAGAACCTCAAAATTTTACACCCGGTCTTGCCAGCTATGTGGAGTATAGATCTGAGACTGCGCATATGGAAAGCTTCCAACTTTTTGATGTGACGCCTGTAGGGTGTCCAGGTCTCACATCCATAAAGGAGAGATGAGAGAACTACTGCTCTATACACCAACAGTTTAGTTGACAGTCGGATGTGGTGGTGACTCAACACCTTAGTGCGCAAGCGACCAAGTGCCTGGCTGGCTTTACACATCCTTGCATCAATCTCCTTGTCCAAGGACCCATCACTTGATATGGTGCTGCCAAGTTACTTGAAGCTGTCCACAGACTTTAGTTGTATACTGCCGATGGAGACTGTGGGAGCAGGTACTGTGGTGCCAGGGGCAGACTGATAGAGAACCTCGGTTTTACTAAATCCTCAGCCAGTTCGGTTCGGGAGATCCACAATGAGACAGGTGGATGAATTGGTAATGTGTCGTGTGATTGCAAACCTTTGCTAATAAACCAACTAGTTCTTAATAGCAATGTGTGGCTTTGAATTCTTAGGCAAAGAACTCTTGAAACAAATACATTGCAGGTATCACATTTCTTGGAGCCAGAATCCACTTCTCTTTTAAGAGGTGCTGGCTGCCTTTAAATAATGTTATCTCCTCCTAATATCTGCCCCCTCAGGAGGGGTGCAGCCAATGAACAGCATGTGTTGTGCTAGTTGCAGGCACAAATCATTGAAATGAGTTGGCAGCACAGATTTGCCGCGCACTCCCATCAACTGTTTCCCAGATCTGCCCGTCCAATTGGTTGGGTTCACATTGCCCCTTAAATATATCGACATTGTCATCTGCCAAATGTGCACCCATCGTCCAATTTTTTTACGACTTAAAGGGTCCTGACACTGGCACTAAGCGTTGTGTTATCCATGAACTTGCGAACAGTTCCACTAATGCCTTCATTCAGATCCTCCATCTAGGAGCATGAGAGCAATTACCTATCTAACCCAGGATCCGGCCTCTACTCCCCCAGCCAGTGGACCCGCGTAAACAAGAAGTTGAATGACCCGGTGTCATTTTCAGCCCACTATTGTCCCTTTAACGGCAGTTAAAAAAGTTAACATTGGTCCGATTTTATTGTAATCGGTTCAAGTATTTCTGATTAAGTCAGATTAGCTCTGGCACATGATCAATTAGCCCCCTTGGCTTTGTTCCAGCATGTTGTTATGTCGGAATGAACACTCAAATTGGTGTGACAATAAACAACTGCTTTGATTTCCAGACCCCCGGGAAAATTCCGCTAACCAACAATAAAAACAATGCCAGTTCTGACGAATGGTCATCGACCTGAAACGTTAACTCTGTTTCTCTCTCCACAGGTGCTGCCTGACCTGCTGAGTATTTCCAGCATTTTGTGTTTTTACTTCAGATTCCAACATCCGCAGTATTTTGCTTTTGGAATCAAAACAATGGTGCAGAGAGCTTGGAGTGTAACCGACGCACTGTGTTTACTCCCATCAGGGCGCCATCTAGTGTTCAGTTCACTATGCAATTAGCATGCCTATCACACGCATCCGTCCTTCTTTTGACTTTAGGGGCGTACATAGCTTCCTTTTCCCCAGAACGATTTTACAAGTATTCAATTTATCATCTGTATTGGCACTATCCCCTGGCAAGCTTGATCAATCGACCCAAGTCCTCTGCCATTATTGCAAATTTAGCCCTCTTGAATACAGAAGTAACATTAGATTTATGGCTAATTATGTTTGGCTGATTAGATTGAATCTGATAGTATTGTGGTCACCGCTGCCCAAGGACAATGCTAAAACCGAGATCAAATACCTAATTATCTCAAGATGGGTTTTATATCTATGAGTTCCCACCTTCCAGGATATGGGCAGAAGAGTTTTGGATGAGCTCAAGTCTACGGAGGGCACAGGCTGGCTAGGACAGCATTGAAATAGTCACGTCTGGAGGTATCAAAGGCAGGGATGAGGGTAATAAGGTACAGTAATAAGGGATCTCAAGCTGATTAAAGCACTTATGTGTGCATCATGGTTTATCAAGCTCTCTGTTCTCCATTCCAATATAAAACACCCCAGAATTTTCAGTATTACCGCATCGGTCAGCATTTAAAATAATTGTGATGTAAGGCAAATTGTCACTAAAGTAACCAGTTTAACATAAATTAACATCAGCAGTATTCCCTTTTGCATATTCTGGGGATTTCCACTGACTCGGTCTCTAATGAATTTACTGGTCTGTTTTTGTGCAATTTGTCTTCATATCTGTAATACACTTTCACGCCAGCAATTATATACATGACTGCCATTTGGATGACTCTGATAGGGATCCACAAAATTACTTTTAATGCTGCTCTTTTGCTGTTACCATGTCACCTCCATACACATTTTTTTAAGTATTTGTGACACTCAATCTATCCGTTGTTCATGACTTACAACATTTACACCAGTCTCTAGCCTTGCCTACCCTCCCTATTTATTTCCAGACCGCTTTTTAAAATATTGCCAACAAACCTATGGCAAATAATATTACAATCTGTTGCATTATGTTTGTTATTTTTTTAAGTAGCCAACATGTATTAGAGATTATCTGATCAGATTGTTCCTCAAATATTAATATGGTTATTAAACTAAAAAAATCTCTATCGTAAATGTATTTTCTTCAATAACCAGTTTCTCTTCCTATATCTAAAATTAACTTCTGATTTCATTAAACTCTTTCAATTATTCACATACAAATAAAGATAACTTTTTCTCTGAAAAAATGAAGGTTCCATCAAATTTAGTTAATTCTACACGATTGAGATTGCAGCGAGGAAAAAAAAGAATTATGCATGATGTTTAAATATATCCCTTTTACATTATTCCTTAAAACTATAAATCATCCCAGGTATTATTTAGACACATTGACTAAAATGTCAGTAATGGTTACAATTTTTTGGCACTAATAAATAAGGGTTTTATTTCGGATGAAAATCATTTTGCATTTTACGGTTTCAATCTATTGCTGAATTGTCCTTGCCGAACACTGCACTCCTGTGAACCTTCACTGAATTTACAATGAGGGTTCTCTTGGCTGACTGACGTCTGATTCAATTCAAACTGATAAGAGGCCAAATCTAAAATTGTGCTGTGCTGATTGGCCTAGGTAGCACATATATTTCTGTAATCAGTTTTTCCATAGTTTAGTTTTTGCCCTGTAATATTTATATTGATGTGTTGTTCGCCTCGTCACATCTTATCTGCCATTTTGTTTTTTAATGCAGGTTACATTCTGACCAAGTTACATTCTGTTATCTTGACAGCTCCATTATGTTGAATTTGATTTAGATTGATTATTAACAGCTAGTTACTGCCAATGCTTATAGTGTCACCCTTTTTCAAAACAAGCTTATCTGTTATAATAAAATTTGACTAAGGTGCTCAGTGATCCAGTGTCGCTGCATGACAGTGAAATGAAACCGAAAAAGGGAACATTTGAATTTTCCTCATCTCATTTCCATATGACTACAATGGTTCAAAAGCTGTGAGCCGGAGGTGTTAGATTAGGTTTCTTCTTTGGGTTTAGAGCCTAACCTAAAACTGGTGCAAATCACTTTGCAAGAGAGATTGCAAACCAGGCACAGTTTCCCACTCAAATCCAAACTCAAAGTAATGATTTTATAAAGTCTAATTCTGAGAGGCAGCCAGTGTTCAATACTTCACACTCACAGTAATGTTTTCCTTTTATCTATCACATGCGGCCCATACTCCTTAGGGGATGAACAATGAAATATTTAACATTTTGAATTTTATTATAACCGCGATGTGAGATTCCAGACTTCAGCAGTAATTTCATTGTGACAAGAGTTTCATTTTATTCAGTTACCCAGTGGAGTATGAGTTTTCTTCACATTTCACCCCATTCACTGTAACTGGATGCTAGTTCTCGAATGTGGCCATCGTGTGGTTAATTAACCACAAGATAAAGCAAAGGTTTTGTTGACAGTCTACAACATATGGAGCTGTATGTTTCGCCTAATTATACATTCCAATGTGAAACCTTAGTAATTGGTTGAGAGATCTTTGAGTTCATAACACTCAGTACTCCCTTGTTAGAATACATCACGCTTTTAAGAATTGCGAAAATAACACATCTTCAGTCTGTTGGTTGCTAATTGGATTGTGCTTTGAAGAAAAAATGTGTAAGTTGTAACTGAAGGGCACAAGCGCCAGGCAACATTATCAGGCATTGTGGAATGCTGATAAACTGTTAAAAAGCTGACAGCCAGAGGATTGGAGGTGACACTATGCTCAATGCAAGTAAAACCCCACTAATGAATGTAAAACCAATAATTTACATATATCTGAAATAAAGCAGCTAAGTTGCAAGTATCTAAAAGTTTATGCACTTGGTCTTGTCTGTAAAATAATAGACCTTTTATCTTTATTTTCTCCCTCCACTTTTCTCCCCTTGCCATCTTTTCCTCAAGGCCGAGTCGGGTTCCATAGGCGGTGGTAGCCTGCAGTGCTTCACGCAAGCACTCAGTCATTTTTCGATACTGACATCAGCTCTGCTATAGTGCAGTGTTACACTACACCTTCACCATTAAGCCAGATTACCTGAAGGTGTTGGGAATATGGTTCGGAGCGGACGGGGCGTGCGCCAAAAACTGGGAAGAGTGTATCGCCAAAGTGAAGCAAAGACTGGGATGGTGGAAGCTGCGCTTCCTCTCCATGGCAGGAAATAACCTGGTCATCAGGAGTGAGGTGCCCTCGGGGTTGCTGCACGTGGCACAGGTCTGGCCCATCTCTCGCTCCTGTGCCGCGGTAGTTACCCGGGCCGTCTTCCACTTTGTCTGGAGGTCCAAAATGGAACGTGTCCGCAGAGACACGATGTACAAATCTCTGGACAGTGGAGGAAAGGATGTTCCGAACGTGGCCCTCATCCGGATGGCCACCTTTGTGTGCGGCTGCATCAAGCTGTGCACAGACCCTTGGTACGCAAACACCAAGTGTCACTACGTGCTGAGTTTCTACCTGTCCCCATTGTTGCGAAGGATGGGCCTGGCCACGCTGCCGCAAAACGCCTCCACCAGTTGGACAATGCCTGTCCACCTGTCCTTCGTGGAAAAGTTTTTCACAAAAAACCCCTTTGAGCACAAGGCCACAAAACAGTGGTCAACACGTAAAGTCCTGGACGCCCTTCAACAGAAGGAGAGGGTGGACCCTGTCGGGTGGTTCCCTGAGCGGACTGTCGAACTCGTTTGGCAGAACGTCTCATCGCCAGAGCTGTCACACAAGCACCAAGACGTAGCTTGGTTGGTGGTGAGGAGGGCCTTATCCGTCAGAGCGTTCATGCACAGCCGACGTCTCAGCAGCACGGCACGGTGCCCCCGAGTCGGCTGCGGGGCGGACGAGACTGTCACCCAACTCCTTCAGGATTGCGCCTTCGCAAGGCAGGTTTGGAAAGAGATGCAGTGGTTGCTGCCGAGGTTCATCCCGAGCAGCTCCGTAACACAAGACTCTGTGCTCTACGGGCTGTTCCCAGGGACACACACCGAGACAGACATCACCTGCTGCTGGAGGGCCATCAACTCGGTCAAAGACGCTCTTTGGTCTTGCCGAAACTTGCTGGTCTTCCAGAGCAAGATGTCCACATCTGCGTGTTGCAGACTGGCGCAATCCAAGATCCAGGATTACGTGCTGAGGGACGCACTTAAAATTGGTGCAGCCGCCGCAAAGGCACGGTGGGGAAGGGCCACAGTTTAAAGCCCTTCTGCCACGGTAAACCTGGGGGCAGGAATCAGTACAAAACTCCCCTCGGGCCGTACTTGTAACTTCTTTTTTGTGTACATGGAGCACCATGATCTGTAAACACCTATGTAGTGTCATGTACAATGCAAGGGCTGTTTCGTAATGCACGTTGAAAAGAAAAAATGTAAATGTACCGTTACCCATTCCGTGTACTGTATAGTGACACATGTAATTTAATTTGTCGAATGTACTACAATGTATCCCGTATTGTATCGAATTGTACTTGAAATGAAAAGCAAGGAAATGTATCAAACAGAACTGCCGTCAGCACCCAAATGTAGTGTATGGGATTTCTGACCGCAGCTAAATGTACTGAACTGCTTTTGAATGTACTGTACAAATTTTTATATGAATAAAGTATATTTTGAAATAAAAAAGAGTGTTACACTACACAACCTTATCCATCTTTGCAGCTGCTGTGTCTTAAAGTTTGAGTTTTTAATTGCTTTGCCACATTGGGAGAAATGCCCTTTGTAAGCTGAGCTTGCCTTGCTGGTGGCCAATATAAGGAAATGAAGAACAGTGTGAGCTAACGGGGCTTTACCAATATGTGATATATTCCCGGCTAGAAGAAAAATCTAATATGGGCAATTCGGCTCTACGTCTAGGTTTCTCTAGCATTCAGGTTCAAATATTAATTCAATTAATAACACGGCATGGCAATATAGCTACAGCATGTTCCAAGAAATGTTTTTCGTAATAGTGCACATTTGAAAAGATCAAAAAGTGTCCTGGCAAGTGTGCTCTGGTCCTGGGAATAGACTTCACACTGCGCCAGAGCAGCTGCTTGAAGGGCCACATATTTCCAAAAGCTCATTTTGTGCTGTAGCATTTGAAATCAGTCACACCTGTGTAACTGCCTGCCTGACCACCCTTAAAGAATAGCTGAGTATAATTAATTGTTGAAAGCAGACAGCCTGGAATAATGTATTGCTTCAGTGACACTATTCTCATCAAAACAAGAACAATTTGCATTTATATAACAGTCTTAATTTAGAAAAATACATCCCAAGGTGTTTTAAAGAGGCAAGGAAAATAAATGCAATGGATGCCAAGCCAAAGGAAGAAATATTAGGAGGGATGATAGAAACTTGGTCAAGCAGGATCTTAAAGGAGGAGAGTGAAGCGAAGAGTTGGAGCGTTTATTGAGGGATTCGGCCCTCCCTGACCTCTTCAGGCAAATGAATCAGAGCTACAAATGGCATCTGCCATGGCTGATAGAAACATATGGGCCCAAATTTCACCAGGAGTTGCTCCATTTTTTTGGAGCAACTTGATTTTTCTGGAGTATCTTTTTAGTTGCAATTCTGGCCATTTAATTTGTGCCAGTGTAAGTGAGTTAGTAATTTTTCTTTTTATTTTAGTTTTTTTTGCAAAAGGGGGCATTACCAGCCACTTACGCCTGTTTTGGCCATTTAAGTAAGTTTAGCCAGCTAAAAGTTACTCCAAACTAACTTCGGCCAGCGTAAGTGGGCACTCTTGTATGTTCAGAAAAACCTTGCGGTGACTTAAGAAATCAGTGCAGGCAGCCAGAGATGGGAGGGGGGGGCAGGGAAGGGGACCTTGCAAAGCACTAAACACAACATTAAAGAAGCATAAATACATTTAAAGCACAACGCACTAAACAAAGCACTACATTTGCACCAAGCACAAAAAGTAATAAGCAATTAATTAACAAATAAAAAATAAAAGGAGCCCTGCACCTAAAGCACCAAGACCAAAGTAATAAACAATCAATCAATCAATAAATAACAAATAAAAAATAGAAGACCTACCTTAGGGAACGCAGCGGGCCACCAATGAGGGAGCCCATTCGGCCAGGGCTAGGGATGGTGTGCTTCGGGCCCCTCCCACACAACCTGCAGCACGCACTCACAGATTCGGCCTGTCAGGAGCTACTGCACATGCACGCAGACTCTAGCGCGCATGTGCAGTGGTCCCAGCACTGTTTTCATCACGGGACCTGGCTCCGCTCCCAATCCACTGGGCTGCACTACGCCACCACCGAGGAGAGGCTGGGGAGTGGCCAGAATCAGGAGAAAATTTGGAGACGGACAAAAGCGGCGCACCTCAGGTGAGGGCGCCTGAAAAAAGGGTTGGGGAAATTTGAGCCCAATGAACATAGAAATTTACAGCACAGAATGAGGCCATTTTGGCCCATCGTGTCCGCGCCAGCCGACAAAGAGCCACACAGCCCTCGGTCAACAGCCCTAAAGGTTACATATAAACCTATGAACAATGACAGAAAGGCAAAGAGCACCCAACCCAATCAGTCCGGCTCACCACAACTGCGACACCCCCATACTAAAACATTCTACACTCCACCACAACCGGAGCCATGCCATCTCCTGGGAAACCAGATAAAAACCCAGGCCAATTTAGGGAGAAAAAATCTGAGAAAATTCCTCTCCGACCCATCCAGGCAATAGAAACTAGTCCAGGAGATCACCGTGGCCGTATTCTATTCCCTGCAGTAGTTACCATTATATCTGCTCCGTCCAACAAAAGGTCATCCAGTCTAATCCCAATTACCAACTCTAGGTCTGTAACCCTGCAGGTTACTGCACTTTAAGTGCCCATCCAACTAACTCTTAAAAGTAATGAGGGTTTCTGTATCCACCACTTTTCCAGACAACGAGTTCCAGATCCCCACAAACCTCTGCGTAAAGAAGCCCCCCCTCAAATCCCCTCTAAACCTTCCACCAACCACCTTAAAACTATGCCCCCTCGTAATAGACCACTCCACCAATGGAAATAGACCCTTACTATCCACTATGTCCAGGCCCCTCAATATTTTGTACACCTCAATGAGGTCTCCTCTCAACTTCCTCTGTTCCAATGAGAACAAATCCAGCCTATCCAATCTGTCCTCATAACTAAGATTCTCCATTCCAGGCAGCATCCTAGTAAATCTCCTCTGCACCCTCTCCAGTGCAATCACGTCCTTCCTATAATATGGTGACCAGAACTGCATGCAATACTCCAGCTGTGGCTTAACCAAAGTATTATATAATTTAAGCATAACCTCCCTCCTCTTATATTCTACGCCTCGGCCAATAAAGGCAAGCATTCCTTATGCCTTCTTAACCACCTTATCCACCTTGCCTGCTACTTTCAGGGATCTGTGGACAAGCACTCCAAGGTCCCTTTGTTCATCTACACTATTAAGTGGCCTACTGCTTAATGTTTATACCCTTTCCTTATTAGCCCTCCCAAAGTGCATCATCTCATACTTCTCTGAATTAAATTCCATTTGCCACTGCTCTGCCCACCTGACCAGTAGATTGATATCCTCTTGCAGCCCATGACTTACCTCTTCATTATCAACCACACAGCCAATTTTAGTGTCATCTGCAAACTTCTTAATCATAATCCCTATATTCAAATCTAAATCGTTGATATATACCACAAAAAGCAAGGGACCCAGCACTGAGCCCTGCAGAACCCCACTGGAAACATCCTTCCAGTCACAAAAACATCCATCAATCATTACCCTTTGCTCCAAGCCAATTTTGGATCCAACTTGACACTTTGCCCTGGATCCCATGGGCTTTAACCTTCATGACCAGTCTACCATGTGGGACCTTATCAAAAGCTTTGCTAAACTCCATATGTACTACATCATACACATTACCCTCATCGACCCTCTTGGTTACCTCCTCAAAAATTCAATCAGGTTAGGCAAACACGATCTTCCCTTAAAAAATTTATCCTACTGTCCCTAATTAATCCTTGCCTTTCCAAATGTAGATTTATCCTGTCTTTCAGGATTTTTTCCAATAATTTTCCCACCACTGAGGTTAGGTTGACAGGCCTGTAATTACTTGGCCTGTCCCTTTCTCCCTTCTTAAACAAGGGTACCCCATTAGCAGTCCTCCAATCCTCCGGCAACATGCCCAGATCCAAAGAGGACTGGAAAATGACGGTCAAGGCCTCTGCTATTCCCTCTTTTACTTCGCTCAACAGCCTGGGATGCATTTCATCCGGGCCTGGGGACTTATCTACTTTGAAAGCTGCTAAACCCCTTAATACTTCCTCTCTCACTATATTTATTTCATCCAGAATATCGCACACCTCCTCGATAGCAGTATCTGCATTGCCCCTTTCCTTTGTGAAAACAGATGCAAAGTGTTCATTAAGAACCTTACCAACATCTTCTGCCTCCACACAAAGATTACCCTCATGGCCTCTAATAGGCCCTTCCCTTTCTTTATTTACCCTCTTACGCTTAATATATTTATAGAACATCTTTGGGTTTTCCTTAATTTTACTGGCCAAGAATTTCTTGTGCTCTCTCTTAGCATTCCTAATATCCTTTTTAATTTTGCCTCTTAATTTTCTATATTCCTCTAAAGATTCTAAAATATTTAGCCGTTGATATATGATATAAACATCCCTTTTTTTCTTAATCCTCCACTGTAAGTCCCTAGACATCCAGGGGGCTCTAGAATTATTTTTCCCAGCCTTCTTCTTTAAGGGCACATGTTTGGCCTGAGCCTTCCGGATCTCCTCCTTAAATGCCTCCCACTGTTCCCACAAGTAGCTGTTTCCAGTCCACTATGGCCAAATCACTCCTTAACTTAGCAAGATGACACCAATCTGAACCGAAGTAGAAGAAGGCTATAATTAGGCACATGCAGCCACCAATTGCCTCACCATACCGCTCCTCTGGTTGAGGTCATCAGCCATACAAATAGGGGACATGGTTGATCTGATGGCAGCTATCGGAGGGAAAATTGGGGTCGGAGCCCTCCTGTGGGCGAACGCCTCCGACCAAGCTATTTTTAGTGAAAATACCTGGTGGTCCTGCAGGAAGATAGGTTTGCCCTCCAAGGCCTAGTTTCGTAGTCCAGCGTGCGGGAACATGTCTTCCAGGATCGTATGCGTATCCTGGGATGATGTGAGCCTGGACCCACCAATCACAACGTAGTATCCTCATTGATAGTAATTGGAGCTGCCATTACTATCAATGAGAACACTCCTAAAATCAGATAAAACACAAATATAAATTTAAAAAACATTTTAATTAATAGAAATTGCATTCAATTAAATGTTTTAGAGAAAAAATATATTTTTTAAGGTTTTGTGAAAATGTTTTAATGGTATTAAAAATAAACTTACCTTCATAGACAGGGTTTTTAATATAAGAATAAGTAATAACATTAAATTTTTCTACGTTTTAAATCTCTTACGCTGGCTATACGCTTTTACCAGGCGTAAGTGTTTGAAGGACATTCGTCGGGCATGAATTGAGCAAAAAGCCCAAATCTCCGCCCACAAATGTTCTTCCCGTGGGGATCTGTGCGATCTGTCAAAAGCTGGTTCTCGGCACATGCGCATTGCAATAAAGGCCAAGATACTATTGGCCTTCCTGATCACTTGCTGTACCTGCATACTATCCTTTTGTGTTTCATGCACAAGTACCCCCAGGTCCCGCTGTACGGCGGCACTTTGCAATCTTTCTCCATTTAAATAATAACTTGCTCTTTGATTTTTTTTTCGGCAAAGTGCATCCTTGCCACTGGACCAAGACCTAGCTCTGTCAAGGCACCGTGTGGTGGCTGGTGTGCAACGGCCACTCCATGTTAAAAAAATCCAGGCACAGGTGTCTTCCACCCTTCAAGATGTAGTTCGGGATCTGGAATATTAGGTCCTTCATTGAAACACCTGTGAACTCATCCCTTTTTGGCGTGGAAGCAAGTCAACCTCGCTTCGAGGAGTTGCCGATGGTGATGATCCCTTCCTTAAATACGGAGACCAAAACTGTACGCAGTACTCTAGGTGTGGCCTTACCAATACCCTGTACAGTTGTAGCAGGACTTCTCTGCTTTTATACCCCATCCCCTTTGCAATAAAGGCCAACATTGCATTTGCCTACCTGATTACTTGCTGTGCCTGCATACTAACTTTTTGTGTTTCATGCACAAGGACCCCAAGGTCCCTCTGTACTGCAGCACTTTGCAATTTTTCTCCATTTAAGTTATAATTTGCTTTTCTATTATTTCTGCTAAAGTGGATAACCTCGCACTTTCTCATATTATACTCAATCTGCCAAATTTTTGCCTACTAACTTAGTCTGTCTTTATCCCTTTGCAGATTTTTTGTGTCTTCCTCACAATTTGCTTTCCCACCCATCTTTGCATCATCAGCAAACTTGGCTACATCACACTCGGTCCCTTCATCCAAGTCATTAATATAGATTGTAAATAGTTGAGGACCCAACACCGATCCCTGCGGCACCCCACTAGTTACTGTTTGCCAACTGGAAAATGACCCATTTATCCCGACTCTCTGTTATCTGTTAGTTAGCCAATCCTCTATCCATGCTAATATATTACCCCCAAGCCCATGAACTTTTATGTTGTGCAGTAAGCTCTTATGTGGCACCGTATCGAATGTCTTCTGGAAATCCAAATACACTACATCCACTGGTTCCAACTTATCCACCCTGCTCATTACATCCTCAAAGAACTCCAGCAAATTTGTCAAACATGATTTCACTTTCATAAAACCATGCTGACTCTGTTTGATTAAATCATGCTTTTCCAAATGTCCCGCTACTGCTTCCTTAATAATGGACTTTAGCATTTTCCCAGCGATAGATGTTAGGCTAACTGGTTTATAGTTTCCTGCTTTTTGTCTGCCTCCTTTTGTAAATAGGGATGTTACATTTGCAGTTTTCCAATTCGCTGGGATCACCCCAGAATCCAGGGAATTTTGGTAGATTACAACCAATGCATCCAATATCTCTGCAGTCACTTCTTTTAAGATCCTAGGATGTAAGCCATCAGGTCCCGGGGACTTGTCTGTCTTTAGTCCCATTATTTTACTGAATACTACTTCATTAGTGATAGTGATTGTATCCCTCCCTATACTGTACTGTTCCTCCCTCCCTATAGCCCCTTGATTATCTACTATTGGGATGTTTTTAGTGTCTTCTACCATGAAGAACAATACAAAATATTTGTTCAAAGTCTCTGCCATTTTCCTGTTCTCTATTATTAATTCCCCAGTATCATCCTCTCGGGGACCAACATTTACTTTAGCCACTCTTTTCCTTTTTGTGAACCTGCAAAAACTCTTACTATCCGTTTTTATATTTCGTGCTAGTTTACTTTCATAATCTATCTTCCCTCTCTATCATTTTTTTAGTTGTTCTTTGCTTGGTTCCACCACCACCTCCCCTCCCCGGGCTTCTTTTGAAGCTGCTGGAAAGCCTAACGGTTCTCATCCCTTATACAAGTGGCTGGTAGTTCATTTCGGCTTCCACCCTACTCCACCCACCCCGGGCTTCTTTTAAAGCTGAACCCCGAGCCTCTGTGTCCGGGCGAGGGAGCGATTCTTCCGGCCGACGTTCCGACCCTCGAGCCTGGTGAGGAGACGTTCGGTGGTGACGTGGTACTTCGAAAAAAATCAAAAATTAAGGAATTGCATTAGACTTCCATTTTTTCCCTTTTTGATTTTGAAAAAAATTAAGCTTCATGCTGGACATTCTTTGCCTTTTTGACTCCCTGCAAACCTTCATCTAAAAACAACGGCGTCTTTCTGTGCTGATTTTTTAATGTGCGCTGTGTTTGCTTAAGTGCCCAGAAGATTTTGTGGGAGTGATCACATACACCGTCCTAGGAAAAATGTAAGTTGGCCAAACTTGCCTAAATGTGAAAAACTGGCACAGATGTAAGAGAAATTTGGCATTAGGGGTACCAGCGGGCAAGGGTTAAAGTGCTGGTCCCTGCATAAGGAGGTAAAGGCTTTTCTTCTCACGTCTTGTATCTCTTTTCACGCCTTGTACATTCCAGCTCCAAGGCTCCAGAAGGTACTGTTATGGGTTGGGATACCAGATAGTATTCCAACATGGAATGTCAATAGGAGAGAACCTAAACAGACCGCTGATAAGGCAGTGAGAAGAGACCAGAGAGACTTCATGGCACCAAAAGAAATGTATAACAAATCCCAACGTAATGATACCACTCTGGGAACGGTCTAAGATGGTCACGAGATCATGGCCTGTCAGTCAGAGCTCATGACCTGTCAATCCGGAGTAGTACTGATAAGGCAGTCCAATTAGGGAAGTAGCGCTGATAAGGTAGTCCAATTAGAGATCTAGGGAGGTCTTGTCCGGGAACAGAGGGGTTTTTGAAATGTATAAAAGTTGTATGATTGTGCTGTTCGGAGAGCATCCCCACTCACAGGCGGCTGTGATACGGGTTGTTCCCGGACGTTCGAAATAAAGATCCTTATACTTTGCCATCCGTATCTGTCTGCTAACTTCGAGTATCGCTACGTGGGCTGGGGCGAGCGTCGACCCTCTATATCAGTGGGCCCGCTCGTGGGAAAAGAAGCCTTCCCATCTCCCCCAACATTTGGCGCTGCGAGCAGGGTACGGACTTCCCAAATGGAACAATGACCCAGCTGTTGGGGTGAGTATGTTTTAATTTACCACCTTCAAGTTAGAGCTGTGGCATTGTAAACCGCAAGGGAAGGACATCCGTACAAAAGAACCATCTGTAGTGAGTCCCGGAGGGACGGAGACGGAGGACAAGGATGATCTAGGGGTGAAAGGGGGTCAAAAGATGCATCCTAAAATGCGCGCGTGGAGGTAGCACGACAGTGCGATCAGGGTACGATGCAAGGGAAGATATAGAGGGAGAGAGAGGTCTATTGACCCGAAGCGGTACGAGCGCACGGTGCTGGGACGAGAGAGAGAGGGAATAGAAACAACGTCCCTGAGCAGTGACGGGATATATTGACCCAAAGCGTGCAGTGGTACGTGTGTATGGCGCAAGGGAAGACATATAAATAGCGTCCTGTATACCTGACATGAATTTAAGGGAGTACCCACGACCCTCATAGCCCGAAGAAGATGGGTAACTCGGCAAGTAAAGGAACAAATGGAACTGGTGAGGGAATGGTGACCCAGGCCATTAAACAAGGGAAAAGGGGAGAGGGTAACCAGGGACCCGAAGGGTCTCTATTAGAATTACTAAGTAACAAATATGCAACCTTAATGGAAGGGATGAAGCGGAGAGGGTGGCAGCCCACGGATGCCCCTGATAGGCAGAAAAAATGGTGGGATAGTCAGACCAAAAACAAGGCTAGAATGGCCCAGGCAATTATCCTCACCTGCTACCGGGAACTAGTAAAGGAAATAGATACCCATGTTGAGCTGATTCAGAAATTAAACACGAAAATAGCAACCTTAGAAAGGGGCGTAAAGGAGAACGGTCAACCCCTACAGTGTGCACCAGCAATATCCAACCCCAAGGCAGCCCCGATAGCCGCTCCACTGTACCCCTCCCTGGAGGAAATACCAGTAGGAGAGCCTCCAGATGGTGGAACACAGAGAGAGCCCCCGGCATATAATGAATACGTACAGGCAGCTCCCGTACACACGACTACCACCCCTGCACACGGACAGCAACCCGCTCACGTCACTATACAAGAAGTTCCCCTTACCCCGCATGAGAGACAGACACTATTAAAGGATCTACCCACACCCAAACCTAATAGCAGAAATACAGACTTCTGGCAAAAGGTTGAAGAAATGTTCGATGCGCATAACTTAACCTTAGGTGACATACACAGTTTGGTAAAGGCCAAAACCGGTAGTGTAAATTGGCAGAGGGCTACCCTAAACGTGCAAAATGGTGGCTGGATGACGATAGGGAACCGGACCAAGCCACAGCGGTTGCTAGACCTAAAACACGGGATGGATGGATGTTGGGGATCTATAAGAACTAACTGGAGCAGAATATTAAAGATAACCCAGAAGCCAAACGAAACTGCAGGCGAATATGGGGAGCGGAAATGGCTTGAGTGTAAGGACCACTCCGGTGTAAATGACCCCGAGAAGGATGACGAGGCATTTCTAGAAATGTTTAAGGATGGGCTGGGGGAGGCGCATCAAAAGGTAATTAAACTAGGATTTAAGATAGGGGATGACTATGATGAGATCTTAGAGTGGGCACAGAATGTAGAGGAGCTAAAGGCTGAGCAGAAGGAGAAAGTGTCAAAGATGGTGGCAACAGCATTAGCAACAGAAGGAAAGGAAGGGAATGGGGACCTCCGCGCCGCCCCCTTGACATGTTACACGTGCGATCAGGGTGGACACACTAACAAAGAATGCCCACGAAAGGATGCCAGAAAGGGGACGTTTAGGTGCTATAATTGCAATAAACCGGGACACATGGCAAGAAACTGCCGAACACAGAAAGGGGGGGGAGGCGGGGAAAGGCCCCCAGCAAACCGGGAAACAAACTGGGACGCCCATTACCCGTGAGGAACTGGTGGAGATCCTCCAGCTAAAGGTATTGCCCCCACCGGAGCCACCCTCTAATGAAGAGCTCCTTAACCTGTTCAAACTGGCTAGTGGTGGTCGCTAGGGGTTACCGGACCCCGAAGGAAGGTTGGAACGGCCAACGCTAGATTCCCGTATGTTCATTAGTGCAGTGTTAGGGGGCCGGCAGTGCAACATGCTAGTAGACACGGGAGCGTCGGTATCCATAACCAACCTGGACCTCCCCCTTACCCAGACCACGGTCAATATTCAGGGAATAGGGGGGGGATTTAAAAAAGCAACATTGAGTGAAGTAGTACCTCTGGAGATACAGGGCATAATGATACCTACCCAATTCTGGTGCTTCCCTAACCCAGAAGGCACCATACTAGGGATAGACACTTTGAGGGAAGTAGGGGTACTTATAGACCCCCAGCAGAATCGGATTATATGGGGAGGGAAACATCAAACTGAACAGAAGTTCGATTGCCCGGGACATCCGCAGCAGCAAGTGGCAAGGATAGTCCCAATACAGCCCGAATGGGAAATGAAGGGAGTGTGGGGCAGTGTCTGCTGACTATACCCGACACTGTGGGCAGGGCACAAACAGGATTGCGGGCTGGCCCGGATGAACCCGGTCAATGTTCCCGGGCCGGAGCATAAGGCCCATAAACAATACCCCTTAAAACCCGAGGCTGATGCAGCAGTCCACCAAATAGTCCAGGAGTTAGAAGCGCAAGGGGTGGTGAAGCCAGTAACAGCCACCACTAATTCACCGGTGTGGCCTGTGAAGAAACCCGACGGGACTTATAGGTTCACCGTTGATTATACCGCCCTGAACAAAGTCACCCCAAGGAAATACCCGATTGTGGCGAGCCCTTCGACTGTGTTCAACGGCCTGAACCCAGAACATAAAATATTCACGGTACTTGACATAGCAAACGGGTTCTGGGCCATACCTCTCGAGGAGGAGTCACAGAAGAAGTTTGCCTTCACTATAAAAGGGAGACAATATACGTGGACAAGGGTGCCCCAGGGGTTTCACAATAGCCCGGGAATATTTCACCGGGCATTGTCAGGGATCTTGGAGCCCCTGGATGTAGGGGAAGGAAGCACTGTACGAAAGTACGTGGACGATATTCTTATCGCCTCAGGTACTGAGGCACAACACCTGATGGCCCTAACTACAGTACTAGGGGCCTTACAGCGCTCGGGGTTGAAGGCTAACCCTAGGAAAGCCCAGGTCGGAAGAAGGGAGGTTACATACTTAGGATACGTAGTATCCGAAGGAAACAGGCAGATGCCCGCTGATAGGCAGGAGGCTATTAGAACTATGCCTAGACCAGGGACAGTGAGAGGGTTTCGACAGATATTGGGGCTATTTAATTATTGCCGGAACTTTATTCCAGAATATGCAGAAATGGCCCAGCCAATACAAGATCTAGCAAAAGGAGGTAAACCATCCCAGGAGCCTGTAGACTGGGGCTGCCCCCAGGAGGCGGCATTCACACAGCTTAAACACGCCCTTATGAGCGCACCCGCCTTGGGGTTGCCGGATCAGAATAGACCCTTCCACCTGTATATGTACAATAGTGAGACCCACTACAATGCGGTGGTAACCCAGGAACACGGGGATACTACTCCACGAAACAAGGAGCAGTGGCCGCGGGCCTATCTCGATGTGTCGCAGCCCTTGATTGTGCAGCATGGGCCGTGAGGGTTAGCGAGCCTATCATAATGACCGGGCAGATTATCTTGCAGACACCACATACCCTTGTGGAACTGCTTAACACTGGGAGACTAAGGACGATATCAGACGCACGACGCGCCAATTGTGAAAACAGATGCAAAGTATTCATTAAGAACCTTACCAACATCTTCCGCCTCCACACAAAGATTACCCTCATGGTCTCTAATAGGCCCTTCCCTTTCTTAGTTGCCCTCTTACTCTTAATATATTTATAGAATATCTTTGGATTTTCCTTAATTTTACTAGCCAAGAATTTTTCATGCTCTCTGTTGGCATTCCTAATATCCTTTTTAATTTTGCCTCTTAACTTTCTATATTCCTCCAAAGATTTGATAGTATTTAGCTGTCAGTATATGACATAAGCTTCCCTTTTTTTTCTTTGTCCTCCCTTGTAAGTCCCTAGACATCCAGGGGGCTCTCGAATTGTTAGTCCCACACTTTTTCTTTAAGGGCACATGTTTGGCCTGAGCCCTCTGGATCCCCTCCTTGAATGTCTCCCACTGTTCCGACACTGATTTACCCACAAGTAGCTGTTTCCAGTCCACTATGGCCAAATCACTCCTCAACTTAGCAACTTTTATTCCATATCCTTATCCATAACTAACTTGAATCTGACTGAATTATGGTCACTGGCACCCAAGTGTTCTCCCTCTATTGTCCCTTCAACCTGCCCAGCTTCATTCCCCAAAACTAAATCCAAAATCGCCCCCTCTCATGTTGGGCTTGTTACATACTGACTAAAAAAGTTCTCTTGAATGCATTTTAAGAATTCCCTATACCCTTCAGACTTTATTTGTCCCAATCAATATTTCCCCTACTATTACTACCCTATGGTTTGTGGACTTCACAGCAATTTGCCTACATATTTGCTCCTCTATCTCCCTCCTCTTTGGGGGCTCTATAATACACGCCTAGCAATGTGATCGCCCCTTTTTTATTTTTCAATTAAACCCATATGGTCTCATTTGATGATCCCTCTAACATATCATCCGTCCTCACTGCTGTAATAGTTTCTTTAATCAATACTGTGACCGCAACCTCCCCCCCCCCCACCCTTTTTACCCCCCTCTTTGTCTTGTCTAAAAATCCTGTAACTAGGACTATTGAGCTGTCAAATCTGCCCCTTTTTCAACCATGTTTCTGTAATGGCTAAAATTTCATACTCCCAAGTATCTACCTGTGCTCTTAGCTCATCCGTCTTATTCGCTATACTCCTTGCAATAAAGTATATACCATTTAGCCCAGGAAGACCTCCTTGATTTCTGTCTTATAGATTCGCTTTCTAAATTCTTGCTCTCCAGGTTTCTGCTTTACTTCCTTCCCTATTGAATTTGTTCTCAGGTTCCCATCCCCTGCCAAGCTAGTTTAAACTTTCGCCAACAGCATTAGCAAAACTCCCCGTGAGGATATTGGTCCCGGCGCTGTTGAGGTGCAACCCGTACAGGTCCCATCTCCCCCAGAAGTGGTCCCAATGCCTCAAGAATTTAAAGCCCTCCCTGCTACACCAACACTCGAGCCATGTGTTCATCCTCTCTATCCTTCTATTCTTGTACTCATTGGCACGTGGCACCGGTAGTAACCCGGAGATTACTACCTTTGAGGTTCTACCCTTTAATTTTCTTCCTAGCTCCCTGAATTCTGCCTGTAGGACCTCATCCCTTTTTCTACCTATGTCGTTGGTCCTGATATGGACCACGACCTCTAGCTGTTTACCCTTTCCCCCCAGAATGCCCTGCGTCCTTGTCCCTGGCACCAGGAAGGCACCATACCATTCTGGAGTCATGTCTACGGCCACAGGAATGCCTCTCTATTCCCCTAACTATAGAATCCCCTATCACTGGAGCTCTTTTATTCTTCGTCCCTCCCCCTGTGCAGCTGAGCCACCCGTGGTCCCTTGGAATTGGCTCTGGCTGCAGTCCCCAGAGGCACCATCGCCCTCACCAATACTCCATAGTGAATATCGGTTTGAAAGCAAGAAGTACTCCTGCACTACCTGCCTAGCATTCTTACTTCATCTGGTGGTCACCCACTTCCCCTTTGCCTGCACGCTTTTAAGCTGTGGGGTGACCACCTCCTGAAACGTGCCTTGCTGATGCACCGTATTGACTCCAACTGCCGCTCGAGCTCCGAAACGCGGAGCTCGAGTAGTTGAAGCCGGAGACACCTCCTGTACACATGGTTGTCTAGGCCGCGTGAAGCTTCCAGGACTTCCCACATGCCACAGGATGTGCACTCCATGGGACTGAGCTGCCCTGCCATCCCTCTAGTTAGACTTATCTAGTTTCAAATCTAATTAAAAGGAAAAAGAGAGATATAATTACCAACTCTTGGATCCTGGCCTCCCGAAATCACCAATCTCTCTGGCCTCCTGAACTCACCAACCTCTCAGGCCTCCCGAACTCACTGACCTCTCTGGTCTCCCGAATTCTCGGACTCCTGGCCTCCCAAACTCTCGAACCTCTCTGGTCTTCTGAACTCTCTGTGGAGAGAAACAGAGTTAACGTTTCAGGTCAATTACCCTTCAACAGAACTGCCGAATGTTCAAAAGAACAGATTCTTAAGGAGCACTGAACGGGGGAGGGGAGGAAAGAACAAAAGGGAAGGTTTATGATAGGGTGGAAGATAGGAGAGATCTGAGAGACGAAAGGAATGATGGGCCGACTTGAGATGGTAATGGCAGAAGTTAGAAAAAGATTAGTTTAGATATGGTGTGAATGGCAGGATAATTACCAGCTGCCATGGGAAAAACAGAGAGAGAAAAAATACACAAGAGCAAAATATGGGCAGAGGTTAAGGTCTGAAATCGTTGAACTCGATGTTGAGTCCAGAAGGCTGTAAAGTGCCTAAACGAAAGATGTCCTTGCAAACTACCGCCCCATCTCCAACTCCCTTTCCTCTCCAAAGTCCATGAATGTGTTATCACCTCACAAATCCATGCCCATCGTTCCCAGAACTCTATCTTTGAATCCCTCCAATCAGGTTTCCGCCCTTACCACTGTACCAAAACGGCTCTCATCAAAGTCACAAATGACATCCTATGCGACTGTGGCTGTGGTAAATGATCCTTCCTCATCCTTCTCGACCTGTGTGCAGCCTTTGACATGATTGAACACACCACCCTCCTCCAACACCTCCTCTCCGTCATCCAGCTGCATTCACCTGGTTCCATTCTTATCTATCTAGTAGTCGCCAGGTAATGGCTTCTCTTCCCACCCTTGCTTCTGGAGTCCTCCAAGAATCTATCCTTGGCCCCCTCCTATTTCACAACTAGATGCTGCCCCTCGGCGACATCATCCAAAACAAAACATCAGGTTCCACATGTAGGCTAACAAGATTCAGCTCTACCTCACCACCACCTCTCTCGACCCCACCACTGTCTCTAAATTGTCAGATTGCTGGTGCAAAATCCAGTACTGGATGAGCGGAAATATCCTCCAATTAAATATTGGGAAGACTGAAACCACTGTCTCCTGTCCCCACCACAAACTCCGTTCCCCAGCAATCGACTCAATCCCTCTCCCTGGCAGCAGTTTGAAGCTGAACCACACTGTTCGCAACCTTGGTGTCGTATTTGACCCCAGGATGGAGCTTCCAATTCCACATCTGCTCCATCACTAAGACCGCCTTGTTCCACCTCCGTAACATTGTCTGGCTCCACCCTTGCCTCAGCTCATCTGCTGCTGAAGCCCTCATCCATGCCTTTGTTAGCTCTAGACTTGACGATTCCAATGCTCTGCTGGTCTCCATAAACTTGAGGTGATCCAAAACTCGGCTGCCCGTCTCCTAACTCGCATCAAGTCCCGCTCACCCATCACCCCTGTGCTCGCTGACCTACATTGATTCCTGGTTGAGCAAAATTTCAATTTCAACTCCCTCCATGGCCTCACCCCTTCCCATCTCTGTAATCTCCTCCAGCCCTACAAACCCCCGAGTTATCTGCGCTCCTCTAATTCTGCCCTCTTGAGCATCCCTGATTATAATCGCTCCACCATTGGTGGCCGTGCCTTCTGTTGCCTAGGGCCTAAACTCTGGAATTCCCTGCCTAAATCTCTCCGCCTCTGTACCTCTCTTTCCTCCTTTAAGACACGCTGTAAAACCTACCTCCTTGACCAAGCCTGCCCGAATATCTCTTTAATGTGGCTCAGCATCAAATGTTGTTTTATAACATTCCTGTGAAGAGCCTTGGGACATTTTACTATCTTAAAGGTGCTATATAAATACAAATTGTTGTTGGAAGAAGACGAGAAGAAACAGAATCAGACCAGATTGGTCAGGCAACAGTGGATGCTCATGGCACCCAATCCCCAGTACACCCACACCACAGTACCAGAGTGTACGGACTCCTATCTCCAATTTGTCTCATAGACAGTGTTTGTAGATGCTGTACTTCGCAAAGGAATCCATCAATGAGTTACGTCACATGCTTCAACATGACTAGAGCCCTCCTCCACCACAGGCACCACACTGTCAGTGACTGGCAGCATGACAGGACAGAGCAATTTTATAAAATGACAGAATGCTCCAAGATCAAAGGCGTTGAAAATTGCACCCAATTTCCAAGTGTGCTCTCTTGATCAATGCCACCAGCTGTACCAATGGAAACGCTTGCCACTTTCTGAAGGCTGTGCCCTATTTGCAAACAGCAGCACCACATCATGGAAGTGAGCACTTGTCAGCCTGGGAGCTGCCACACTGCCTCTATTTTAAGGCAGTCCACCGAGCAAGCATTCTTTGAACCAGAAAGGCACATCTCTGGGAGATTCCTCAGCGATCTTGGCCAGGAAATTCCTCAGAGCTCCCGTTCCGCTGGCGTTACGTCATCAGAAATGTGGCGGGAACCCCATTTAAGTGCACAAATTTTGTTTCCGCTGCATGGAGTCGGAGCAGCACCGAGTAAGTTCCAGGCCAACTACTTTCCCGGGACACCAGCTGAGTACTGTTATAATCTGGCCATTCTGCCCCCGGCATCATACGAGAGCACTTAATTGGATAAATGAAGGTGCACTTTGAGGGTTCTCTGCAATATCGTCCAGCTAGAGACTGGAGTTATGTGCTACCTTCTGGACAACAGTGCATAATAACGAAGCCTCATTGTGGAGGGAGGAAAGCATTTAAGGGCAGCAGCAAGATCGGACAGAGTGTGACTGATGGTGAATGTGATGAATGCTAGCATGGTCGGAAGCATTGGGACCTGGTTATTCATCCTTCTTCTCGACTTCTCTTTCATCTGGCTCGTCTGGGGGAGAATGAGGAAAAAGAGAGGTTAGGGTGAATTAGTTAGGAGTAGAGTTCATATATGACTTTCATTAGAAGGATTCACACAATAGTTTGTGACCTAGTTTGCTGGTAGATACAATAGCATGAGAAGGAACAAAAGCCACATTTCTATCACAATAAACCTGCAGCTGGCACCAACCCATCTCCTTCCCCATTTCTAGTTCCATCTCGTGACTGCCTCCCAGGAGTTCCAAATAATCCTGCTGTTATTTGGTGAGAGAGTGGAGACTCGTGATTCAACTACCTATCACCAGTCTCTCTGCTATTATGGGAGGTCTTCTCCTTTAAAATGAATGTACAAATGAGAATGTTATTGTAATGTATGCACCTGTGAGTATGCTCACAGGTTTGCAGAGCTGTTGAGTTGGGAGTGGCTTAGCCAGTCACGTGATGTTCACAAGACTCAATAAAACCCCAGCCAGTTGGGTTCAGGGGATCCATGATAAGGCATGTGGTTGTGAGCCTGGTGGATGAACTGGTACTGTGTAGTGCGATTGTTAAACCTTTGCTAATAAACCAACTCGTTCTTAATAGCAATGTGTTGCTACGCATTCTGAAGCAAAGAACCCATGAAGCAAATATATTCATTATTTCTTGTTGCCATTAGATTCAGTCGAATCCAGGTGTCAGCATTCAACCCATAATGAGGGTAATAATAAGTCATGAACCAAAAAATTATATACCATGTGAGACGTTTAGTGGAACGCATGCATGGAAGGCTGTGAGTGGAGCAACAGTTACACACAGGTAAAAGCTGGGCATGTAAGGGGACTCACATTACTTCCAGGGCATTGATGGTAAACTCATCGAGAACATTAACACCGTGAGAAGAAGATCATCAGAAGCAGCAGCCATGCTTAATACAGCGAATACCTGGAAGGTGTGGCTGGCTCCTCTTACCTTGGCTGACCAGAGTGTGGATTAGTGAAGTTGGTGCTAAATACCTTAGTCTGTCTTTCCACTGCAGAGTCCTTTGGGGGCTTCCCTGCTCTGTCTAAAGCAGGGATCCTCTCCGCGACAACAACACTCTCACTGCCGAAAATCTGCAGGGCTCATCTCTACTGAGATATGCCCACACGGAACCTCTGCCACAGACGCTGCCAAGGTTTACGGGGTCAGTTAAAGGTCTTTTTATTAGAACGTCATCGCCCCTAAGCCAAGGGCCAGGAATGCAAGAACTGCCAATGTAGGTAGTTCCCACCCTCTCTTACATTATTGGCCTTCTTTTAGGTGGTTGGAGGCTCCACCCCCAACAGGCCATCCCACACACTCCGATATTAGTTGTATCTCCGGGTCTCTGTCTAATTTTCAGCGCACTCCCACAGAAATTAGAATAGGATTGCACTGGGAAGGTGATTGGTTTTCGGACCCGGTATTCTCTGTAGTAACACCCAGTTACTATTTCCTTTTATAATTCGGAAGAGCTGCTTCGATCTGAGGTTCAGTGCTGTATTGTGCTTGCAATCTCTTCCTGTGCAGTGAAACCCATAGCTTGCATTTAATTCCTGAGCACATCTCAGCTTCCCAGGAGAGTTCGATGACTAAGTGTTCAGACATCTTCACATGCTCAGCAAAAAAAAAATTATAAAAGCAATAAAGAGTGATGGTATTGTAAATAACCGTGAAGAGCTAACTGTGGCAAATCAATAATGGCATAACCCTTGCTAAGATCTCAAGTTTGAATATATAATCTTTGCCAAGTATGGATTGAGAAGTTCATTGTAATCAGTTAGTATGTGTAACTCCAACATTGCAGTTGAATCATGCAGGACACTCACCCGTCTCACTCGACAGACCTCTAAGAGGTTAATAGAAAGATATGTTCCCGTAGTGTTTGGGAATAATATACGCGGGTGGGGGAGGGTGAGGAGATGCACAGGATTGGTTTAGTTCAACAGATTCAACTCAGCCAAAGGTTCTCAAGTGCAACGTTCTGGTTACTTGAACCATCTTTTATTTTTTAATACATGGGGGGGAGGGGATTTTCATCTTTACCATCGCCTGGGTGGACTGGAGAGAGGAAGATCTGGCGGGGAAGATCACACAACCCTTACAGAATGGATCCCAGTGGGATCTCCGCTGCCAAAAGATAGCAGCCAGTGCCTGGCAGCTAAATCCTGGCAGTAGTGCAGCCAGACTGCCGCTGCAGCACCAGAAGAGGCAGCCAGGCATCTAAGGGGGCTGAAGAGCCCCAAAGACCAGCAAATCAGGGAGCCTTGTAAGTGAGGCCGCAACTGGAGGAAGAGGAGGCTGCCACAAGGTCCCCTCCTGACACTGAGTGACCCGGAGCCATTACCCCTGTGACCTACAACGTCCTTCCACATGGCAGTCCCGGGAAGCGGCAGTAACAGACGCGGACACCAGGAAAATTCACCAGGGACCCAGGCCCAAGCTCCCTGCCACCGATTGACTGCTGCAGATGGGGAAGGAGCTGGTATCCCGGCAAGGGTAGGGGAGGGAATTACAGGTTGAGGCTGTGAAGCGGTAACAGGCCTTATTGCCGAATTTCCCCTCATTTTCTGTACTTTCCCATCTCATCTCAGGCAGATCGCAGAGGAGCATCCAGCCCAAGATTCTGAACACTGAAAAGTTGGAATTTTGATCTATTTTAGAGCAATTTGATCCAGACTTGCCTGTCCCATTAGGTGAATTGCACTGGCTATCCCAGTGGGTCAGTTTACCATTTTGTGGGGCGATTTTAACTCCCCTGGCAGGAACAGAGTAGAATGAGAGTATAAAGCAGGTGCAGGTACTTGACCCAGGGGTGAGTTGACTGGGGTTGAGGGAGAGGAACACAAGGCAAGAGATGACTACAGGAGCACATTGTTGGGCTGGAGTCTAACTTCATCCCCTTTTTCATCAACATCCTCTTCATCTTCCTCCTCATCATAATAGTTCACAAAGAGGTTGTTGTGTCTCTGTTCTTACTCTTCATTATTATCATGTTCCCCCACCATGCCCCCCCTGCTCTGCGGTGGCTCTGCAGGAATGGAGGGTAGAAGCCAAGAATGGGTGTTTAATGAGACAGATAAGAGGCTGTATGGTCCTTCATAGGGATGCCCGAGTGACAGTGCAGGTGTTCTGTCTCTAACCTGGCACTGGCAATATACTCTCAACCATGCCATCTCCCACAGAAAGAGCAGAATGCCTCACATAAGTTCAACAGCCTTCTCCCCACAGGACACGTGTTGTTTAAAGTGAGGAACACCCTCTCTGATGGCTTACCTTTCACGGGGCATTGTACCTCAATTTCTCCTGCAACCAGATCGAGTAAATGAGGGGAAGGCTAGCAATTGAGGAATGTGTACCAAGCGGCATGGGGGAATTGAGGCAAGAGTTGGTGGGTTATCAGCCTGTTAAATTGGGGGAAGGGCTTTTAGCATTAGGCGTGTAAGTAATTCTTGTTAGGGGAGCTCGGTAGCCAGAGTGCAAGATCGCAAGCAAGAGCCTCATCTTAACCAGAGTTTTTGAAGGGTTGGTTGCATTTGTGTTTCCTTTTAGAGGGTGGTTTGTGTACCGGGGCCCAGAGTGGCCAAGGAGGGAAAGAGAGAGACAGATCAGGTGTATTACCTCGCCTGGTAAGGTAACTCACCTTCTTGCGGCACTGGTCTGCAGACCTGAAGATGAAAGAATTGGCATTCAGATCTAGTGCAACCTCCCTCCAGGTGGCACAAGTTACATTTCTGGCAGGAGAGTTTGCAGTCAGAGTCTGTGAAGTTATGACATATCCTTCTGTGTCCGCATGCCATTTGTTGCTGGCAGATTTGGCTTTGTGCGCCAGCTGTTCCTTTAGTAGATATTCTTGAAAAGTGTCAGATAAAGGTTCATGAAACATGCAGTGAAGTAAGCTGAGAGTCGGGTGGTGAGCCAAGCACTGTTCCTTTCTTACCCACTTGTCCTCCCAGCCTGCTGCTGCAGTGTTTTGCCTGTACTGTCTTTTTAAAGACTGAACTCTAATTTCCACGCACTCCAGTAGATTACGGGATTTACGTCAATGACTCCTCCAATGGATATGCACATCAGTTGACCCAGGAAACTCGCATGTAAATTCCTCTCGTAAAAGCAGTGCAACTCACGGCGCGGAAATTCTAGGCCAATGTCGTTTATGAAAAGAACCCAGACAATCTCTGCTCCATGACAGTTTTTAACCAGGACTTTTTGATGATATCATCACCATCTTCAAACTAAATCAGAGAATCATACGGCCCAGAAGGAGGCCCTTCAGCCCATCCTGCCTGTGGTGGTTCTCTCTAAAAGTTACCAGTTAGTCCCACTCCTTGCTCTTTCCCCATAGCCCTCAGTTTTTTTTTCCTTTTAAAGTACATATCCAAGTCCCTTTCGAAAGTTACAATTAAATCTGTTCCAACACCATTTCAGGCAGTGCATTCCAGATCATAAAAACTTGCAGCGTAAAAAACTCTGGCATTTTTGGCAATTATATTAAGTCCGTTATCTGGTTCCTGGCTTTTCTGCCAGTGGAATCAGTTTCTTGCTATCTACTCTATCAAAACCCCATATATTTTGGAACATCTCTATTAAATCTCCCCTTAACCTTCTCTCCTCTAAGAAGAGCAGTCCCAGTTTCCCTAGTCTCTCCACATAATTGAATTCCATCATCCCTGGTATC
Source organism: Pristiophorus japonicus (assembly GCF_044704955.1). Classification (NCBI taxonomy): domain Eukaryota; kingdom Metazoa; phylum Chordata; class Chondrichthyes; family Pristiophoridae; genus Pristiophorus; species Pristiophorus japonicus. The sequence goes on along the minus strand of NC_091991.1, from coordinate 127,191,596 downwards.
CTTCTAGTATATCTCCTCTGCACTCTCTGCAAGACCTTTATCCTTTCTAAAGTGTGCTGCCAAAATTGGACAGAATATTCTAGCTGAGGTCCAAACAGTGATTTATAAAGGTTTACTGTAACAGTCTTGCTTTTTTGCTCTATCGCCCCGATATTTATGGGGAGGGGGGGAAGAAGCAGGGAAAGAGGGGTGGAGTTCTGGACAGGAGAGATGGAAGTAACAGTTTCCTAGACATCCTGCAGAAATTGGCAGCAGGAAGTGTTTTAATTGTTTTCACACACAACAGCCAGACTGATTCACAGGTGGGTGAGAAAGCCAATAGTTCAAACCCGTAACCAGGGAACAGAGAGGTGGGAGGGAGGGCTGGAGAGATCTTGGGGAGGGGGAGCTTGTGGTCATGGGGAGGATCTGGGGGGGATGGGGATTGTGGTCGGTGGGGGGGATTGTGGTCGGGGAGGGGGGGGGGATTGTGGTCGGTGGGGGGATTGTGGTCGGGGAGGGGGGGGGATTGTGGTCGGGGGGGGGATTGTGGTCGGGGGGGAAGGATTGTGGTCGGCGGGGTGCAGGGATTGTGGTCGGCAGATTTAAGAAGTGTCTTAAAAGAGGAAAGGGAGGTGGAGCAGTTTAGGGAGGGAATTCCAGAACGGAGGCCCTCGATGGCTGATGGCACGGCCACCAATGGTAGAACGATTAAAATTGGGGATGCACAAGAGGCCAGAATTGGAGGAGCACAGATATCTCAGAAGGCTTTTGGGCAGGAGATGATTACAGAGATAGGGTGGGCAAGGCCATGGTAGAATTTGAAAACAGGCATGAGAACTTTAAAATTGAAGAGTTGCTTAACTGGGAGTCAATATACATCAGCGAGCACAGGGGTGATGGATGATCAAGACTTGGTGCGAGTTAGAACACGGGCACCAGAGTATTGGATGACCTCAAGTTTATGGAGGAGAAACCAGCCACCACCTTAAACATTCATTCCCTCCATCACCGTCGTACCGTGGCTGTAGTCCATACCATCTACAAGATGCAATGCAGCATCTTGCCAAGGCTTCTTCGACAGCACCTCCAAAACCCTCGACCTGTACCACCTAGAAGGATAAGGGCTGCAAGTGCATGGGAACACCACCACCTGCAAGTTCCCCTTCAAGTTATACACCATCCTAACTTGGAAATTTATCACCGTTCCTTCATTGTCGCTGGATCGAAATCCTGGAACTCGTTCCCTACTCCTACAGCACTGTAAGAGTACCTTCACCATACACACTGCAACAGTTCAACAAGGCGGCTCACCACCACTTTCCCAAGGGAAATTAGGGATGGGCAATAAATGCTGGCCTTGCCAACGTTCCCCACACTCCAGGAACGAATAAAAAAAAGTGGGAGGCCAGCCAGGAGTGTGTTGGAATAGTCAAGTCTGGAGGTACCTCATGGATGAAGGTGTCTGCAACAGATAAGCTGAGGCAGGGGTAGAGTTGGGCGATGTTACGGAGGTGGAAGTAGGCGATCTTAGTGATGACGCAGATATGTGGTCGGAAGCTCATCTCGGGTCAACTATGGCACCAAGGTTGCGAATAGTCTGGTTCAGCCTCAGACATTTGCCAGGGAGAGGAATGGAGTCGATGGCTGGGGAATGGAGTTTGTGGCGGGGACTGAAGAGATTGGCTTCAGTCCTCCCCATATTTAGTTGGAGAAAATTTCTGCTCATCCAGTACTGGACTTTGGACAAACAGTCCGATAATGTAGAGACAGTGGAGGGGTCGAGAGGGTTGCTGGTGAGGTCAAGCTGGGTGTTGCCAGCGTACAAGTGGAAACTGACGCTGAGTTTTCAGATGTCGCTGAGGGGCAGCAGATAGATGAGAAGTCGGAGGCGGCCAAGGATAGATCATTGGGGGACTCCAGAGATAATGGTGCGGGAGCGGGAAGAGATGCCATTGTAGGTGATTCTCTGGCTGTGACTGGATAGATAAGAATGGAACCAGGCAAGTGCCACCCAGCTGGATGATATGGAGAGGTGTTGGAAGATGATGGAGTGATCAACCATGTCAAAGGCTGCAGACAGGTCGAGAAGGATGAGGAGAGGTAGTTTACTTTTGTCAGTCACATTGGATGTAATCTGTGAATCTGATAAGAGCCATTTTGGTACTGCGGCAGGGGCAGAAACCTGATTGGAGGGATTTAAACATAGAGTTCCGGGAAAGATGGCCACAGATTTGGGAAGCGACAGCATGTCCCTTCGGACTTTGGAGAGGAAATGGAGGTTGCAGATGTGCCGGTAGTTTGCAAGGATGAAGAGGTTAAGGATTGTTTTTCCTCGACTCCGAGGGACTGCCTATGATGATGGTGATGTTTTTTTGAGGAGAGGTGTGATGACGGCAGATTTGAAGGAGTACCTGAAGAGAGAGTTCAATCAGCTAACATGGGAACCAGGAAAGGAAGTCGGGTGGTCAGCAGTAATAGCTTTAACAACTTATTCTGCCACCGTCAAATATTTGTGTATGCGAAGCCTCTCTGTTCCTGCATCCCCTTTAAAAAGTTACCATTTAGTTTGCATTGCCTCTCCTCATTTCTCCAGCCAAAATGCATCACTTCTCATTTCTCTGCGTTAAATTCCATCTGACATATGTCTGCCCATTTCATCAATCTATGTCACCCTGAAATCTGTGACTATCTGCCTCACTGTTAACGACATTTCCAAGTTTTGTGTCATCTGCAAACTTTGAAATTATGCCCTCTGCACCCAAGTCCAGATCATTACTATATATCAAAAAGTGCAGTGCTCCTAATACTGACCCCTGGGGGACACCACTGAATACTTCCCTCCAGTCTGATAAACAACCGTTCACCACTACACCCTGCTTTCTCTCTCCCAGCCAATTCCCCATGGGCTTCCAATTTATTAACAAGTCTATTATGTGGCATTTTATCAAACACTTTTTGAAAGTCCGTATACACAACATCAACTGTACAACCTTCATCAATCCTCTCTGTTATGTCAACTCTTAAATAAAAATATAAATCTCTCGAGGTAAATTATTTTATTCTTTAACCCAGAAATGGTCAGCACACATAGCAAGAGGAATGCTGCCACCATAAGGTTCCCAAGCTCATGTACATAGAACTGCATTGGATGCTGAGTTCAACACTTCCCCCAACCTCCTTCCCCCCAACTTGAAGTCCTGACTGAAATCAAATGCAATCAACATTTAACTCATCACTAAATTTGCAGGAGTCATACTTTGGTGTGACTCCTAATTATCCCGTGTTGCATTTCACCCTGGAGATCGCTGGAAATAAGCACAAACTTGTGGTTGCTGTTACTCAGCTCACTGTATGTAGAATTCCTTTGAGATATAACTTTATTGGTTTTGGTCTGTTTTGTAACTAATATGTGAAGCTATTGTCTTCGGATCCCACCACAACCTCCGTTCACTAGCCACCAACTCCATCCCCCTCCCTGGTCTGAGGTTCAACCAGACTGCTCACAACCTTAACGATATATTTGACCATGAGCTGAGTTTCTGATTCTATATCCTCTGCATCATCAAAACTGACTGCTTCCATCTCCGTAATATCGCCCATACTCACCCTTGCCTCAGCCGATCTGCTGCTGAAGCCCTCGTCCATGCCTTTGTTACCTCTGGACATGGCTATTCCAATGCTCTCTTGGCTGGTCTTCCACATTCCAGCCTTTGTAATCTTCAGCTCAGCCAAAACTCTGTTGCCTGTATCCTGACTCGTACCAAATCCCATTCACCCATTACCCCTGTGTTCGCTGAACGACATTAACTCATGTTCTTTCAACACCTTGAATTTAAAATTCTCATCTTGGTGTTCAAATCCCCCCATGGGCTCACCCCTCCCCATCTCTGTAACTACCTGCAGCTCTACAACTGTCCGAGATCTCTGCACTCTTCCACCCTTGACCTCTCGTTCATTCTTGATTTCCCCATTGCCTTAGGCTGCCAAGGCCCTAAGTTCTGGAATTCCCTCCCTAAGGATCTCTGCCTCCATACTCTCTCCCTTCCTTTAAGACGTTCCTTAAAACCTACCTCTGTCCTAATGGCCCCGATTTTACGGTGGTAATGACGGTGAAACTGTCAGTTGTCCATCGTCATTGCTCCTCTGAAAGTGACAGCAACTTCTGGAGTCAGTGCAGGTGCAGATAAACACGGAAATCCCTAAATTGCTGTCAGTGATTCTACGCTTATCCACAGGTTGTGGAACTCCCCGGAGCCCACAATCAATTCAAATCACACTGAAATGTAGTTCCTGGCGAAAACGTCCCCTATTATGCTGGAATATCACTGCTAAAACCCCCCGAAAAAGTTACGTGCTGTTGAAAGAGGTGTAACTGGGTTTTTAACAGCATATTTACTGCTGAACAACCATTTTGGCCCTGAAAAACTAATTTTATATATTTGTGGACAACGTTCCCTCTAAACTGTGTGCTGCCTGGAAGTCCTGCGTAGGCCGCTTACCGGTTTTTGAGTGGGAGATTTCGCGCATGCAGGAAATTTTGAATGGGCAGTGCAGCTGGTTAAAGGGACCATGCACTCAAAAAACAGATTAGGGGAACATTGTTTGTGGAATGTAAAATGATTCTATTAATGTGATAAGTATTACAAGGTTTTTAATATAATTATTTTTAGAAGTTTGTTTATGATATTTCAGCTTCTACCTCAGTCCTAAGTATACGTCCCAATCTTTATTTCACTCCCTGTAAAATTTATAAAAAATAAATTTTAATCTTTGCATTTTATTTCCTGGTTTGCTGCCTGTGAGAATGCTTGAATGTGATTAGCTGCTTAGCTGCTTGATGACATCACTTTTGCTGGTTGCTGGAGATGTGCTTGATTTGGTGGCGGATTCAAACTAATGTCGGGAAAGATGAAATCAACACCACAGAGATCTTTGTGGGCAGCTATCTTCGAGGTTAGCGGCGAGCGCCATCATTTCACCGCTGACTGCAAATTCCGGGCCATTGATATCTCCTTATGTAGCTCGGTGTCAAATTTTGTTTGATAACGCTCCTGTGAAGCACCTTGGGGTGTTTTACTATGTTAAAGGCGCTACATAAATATAAGTTGTTTTTGTTGAAAAATCGGATCCTTTTGGTTTGGAGCGTAAAACAGGCAATCGTGAATTGGCAGCCTGTTTTACACCCTGCCAGATTTTCCTTTTAATTGACTTCAATGAACAGCCAGTAAATCATGTTCTCTCCATAGATACTGTCTGAACTGCTGAGGGTTTTGCAGCTTTTTCTGTTTCTATTTCAGCTTTCCAGCATCCGCAATATTTTGCTTTTGTTTCAGTGAATCATCGAATTGTTTGTAAACTAAAATTGATCTATAGCATTCCCTTCCCAGATTTAGCACCTTCCCATTTCATTGACGTGCTCAGTACAGTTTTAAAGCTCAATATGCTGGAAGATATCTTAAATTCATTTACAGTTTTGCTATAAAAATCAGGTCTATTAACATATTTGCTCTTAAAAATGTGTGCGTGCACGTATAATTGACCAATCTTGATATAAAGAAGGTTAAGGTTATACAGACATATATTTGTATCTATTCTATATTGAACTATGCACTTCCTGTAATTGTCACACTTCCTGTCACATTTTCCCCACCACGCTTTGTTAATAGCACCCCTTCTGTTACAAAACAGTGTAACCTCCGACACACTATACTTTTTGAGTTGGTAACTTCATCATGTGGTGTAAAATCTGACTTTTTAATATCTACTGAGTTCGCATTTTTAAATTAGTGCTAATTTCTCATTTATTATATTTAAATAAATAGTTATTATTTTCCCCATCACATATTTTTCATATTAAAAGTTACATGCATGACATCATTAGCAGGACCTCTGGATGGAATCAGTGCAGGTGGGGGAAGGGTAATGTATGGTCACCCTAACAAAGCGGTATCTTAATTTTTGATTTCTTTGAGCTAGGATGCTCGAGTGAATATGCAAGAAAATTAAAGTGAACATTTTTATGAACAAATTTGCGCCACTGGCAAAAATTGAAAACGAAGCTGAATAAATACTTTATACTCTATTTGAAACCTAGTTACAGAAATTCAACAGAGCATTTGTTTAAATTATACGAGAATCTCACACTCACAGTTGGAACTGGTGGTCTCCACTCTCTGTCCTGTGACAGTTGGAACTGGTGGTCTCCACTCTCTGTCCTGTGACAGTTGGAACTGGTGGTCTCCACTCTCTGTCCTGTGACAGTTGGAACTGGTGCTCTCCACTCTCCCGTCTGTGACAGTTGGAACTGGTGGTCTCCACTCTCTCGTCCTGTGACAGTTTGATATTGTGCTCTCCACTATCTCTCCTGCGACAGTTTGAACTGGTGCTCCTGTCCTGTGACTCCTGTCCTGTGACAGTTGGAACTGGTGCTCTCCACTCTCTCTCCTGCGACAGTTGGAACTGGTGCTCTCCACTCTCCCGTCCTGTGACAGTTAGAACTGGTGCTCTCCACTCTCTCTCCTGCGACAGTTTGAACTGGTGCTCCTGTCCTGTGACTCCTGTCCTGTGACAGTTTGAACTGGTGCTCTCCACTCTCTCTCCTACGACAGTTGGAACTGGTGCTCTCCACTCTCTCTCCTGCGACAGTTGGAACTGGTGCTCTCCACTCTCCCGTCCTGTGACAGTTAGAACTGGTGCTCTCCACTCTCTCTCCTGTGACAGTAGGAACTGGTGCTCTCCACTCTCTCTCCTGCGGCAGTTGGAACTGGTGCTCTCCACTCTCTCTCCTGTGACAGTTTGAACTGGTGCTCTCCACTCTCTCTCCTGTGACAGTAGGAACTGGTGCTCTCCACTCTCTCTCCTGTGACAGTTGGAACTGGTGCTCTCCACTCTCTCTCCTGTGACAGTAGGAACTGGTGCTCTCCACTCTCTCTCCTGTGACAGTTTGAACTGGTGCTCTCCACTCTCTCTCCTGTGACAGTTTGAACTGGTGCTCTCCACTCTCCCGTCCTGCGACAGTTGGAACTGGTGCTCTCCACTCTCCCGTCCTGCGACAGTTGGAACTGGTGCTCTCCACTCTCCCGTCCTGCGACAGTTGGAACTGGTGCTCTCCACTCTCTCTCCTGTGACAGTTTGAACTGGTGCTCTCCACTCTCTGTCCTGTGACAGTGGGAACTGGTGCTCTCCACTCTCTCCCTGTGACAGTGGGAACTGGTGCTCTCCACTCTCTCCCTGTGACAGTGGGAACTGGTGCTCTCCACTCTCCCGTCCTGTGACAGTTAGAACTGGTGCTCTCCATTCTCCCGTCCTGTGACAGTTGGAACTGGTGCTCTCCACTCTCCCGTCCTGTGACAGTTAGAACTGGTGCTCTCCACTCTCTCTCCTGCGACAGTTGGAACTGGTGCTCTCCACTCTCTCCCTGTGACAGTGGGAACTGGTGCTCTCCACTCTCTCTCCTGTGACAGTTAGAACTGGTGCTCTCCACTCTCTCTCCTGTGACAGTAGGAACTGGTGCTCTCCACTCTCCCGTCCTGCGACAGTTGGAACTGGTGCTCTCCATTCTCTCTCCTGTGACAGTTGGAACTGGTGCTCTCCACTCTCTCTCCTGCGACAGTTGGAGCTGGTGCTCTCCACTCTCCCGTCCTGCGACAGTTGGAACTGGTGCTCTCCACTCTCTCTCCTGTGACAGTTGGAACTGGTGCTCTCCACTCTCCTGTCCTGTGACAGTTGGAGCTGGTGCTCTCCACTCTCCCGTTGGTGTAGGAGGGAGGGCTTTAGTTTCCTGAACAATTGGGACCGCATCTGGGGTAGGTGGGACCTGTACAAGTCGGACAGGTTACACCTCAACAGCGACGGGACCAATGTTCTCATGGGTAGTTTTGATAGTACGGTTGGGAGGGCTTTAAATTAGCTTGGCAGGGAGATGGGAACCCAGGAGAGGGCTCTGAGCTAGTTAGAGTGGGTGAGAGCTCAGATGAACAGAACCCCAAGAAAGAATGCAAAAGGCAGGAGGCAACAGAGCAGAGTAGCACTGGGGTAAGTGTAAACCACAAGGTGATAGGAAGGGACAATATGTATGAATATAAAGGGGCTGCAGGAGGGGTCAAAACTAAAAATCATGATTTAAAAACTAGTATTAAAACACTTTACCTAAACGCACACAGCATTCGAAACAAATTAAATGAGTTGATGGCACAAATCATTACAAAAGGGTATGATTCGGTGGCCATTACTGAAACGTGGTTGCAGGGTGGCCAAGACTGGGAACTAAACATACAGGGGTATCTGACAATTCGGAAAGATAGACAAGAGGGGAAAGGAGGTGGTGTAGCTCTGTTAATGAAGGATGATATCAGGGCAGTTGTGAGAGATGATATTGGCTCGAATGAACAAAATGTTGAATCATTGTGGGTGGAGATTAGAGATAGTAAGGGGAAAAAGTCACTGGTGGGCTGAGTTTATAGGCCCCCAAATAATAACTTCATGGTGGGGCGGACAATAATCAGGGGAATAATGGAGGCATGTGAAAAAGGAACAGCAGTAATCATGGGGGATTTTAACTGACATATCGATTGGTCAAATCAAATCGCACGGGTTAGCCTTGAGGAGGAATTCATAGAATGCATATGGGATTGTTTCTTAGAACAGTATGTTACAGAACCTATAAGGGAGCAAGCTATCTTAGATCTGATCCTGTGTAATGAGACAGAAATAATAAACAATCTCCAAGTAAAAGATCCTCTCGGAATGAGTGATCACAGTATGGTTGAATTTGTAATACAGATTGAGGGTGAGGAAGTCATGTCTCAAACGAGCGTATTATGCTTAAACAAAGGGGACTACAGTGGGATGAGGGCAGAGTTGGCTAAAGTAGACTGGGAACACAGATTAAATGGTGGCACAATTGAGGAACAGTGGAGGACTTTTAAGGAGCTCTTTCATAGTGCTCAACAAAAATATATTCCAGTGAAAAAGAAGGGCGGTAAGAGAAGGGATAACCAGCCGTGGATAACCAAAGAAATAAAGGAGAGTATCAAATTAAAAACCAATGCGTATAAGGTGGCCAAGGTTAGTGGGAAACTAGAAGATTGGGAAAATTTTAAATGACAGCAAAGAATGACTAAGAAAGCAATAAAGAAAGGAAAGATAGATTACGAAAGTAAACTTGCGCAAAACATAAAAACAGGTAGTAAAAGCTTTTACCGATATATAAAACGGAAAAGAGTGACTAAAGTAAATATTGGTCCCTTAGAAGATGAGAAGGGGGATTTAATAATGGGAAATGTGGAAATGGCTGAGACCTTAAACAATTATTTTCCTTCGGTCTTCACAGTGGAAGACACAAAAACCATGCCAAAAATTGCTGGTCACGGGAATGTGGGAAGGGAGGACCTTGAGACAATCACTATCACTCGGGGGGTAGTGCTGGACAGGCTAATGGGACTCAAGGTAGACAAGTCCCCTGGTCCTGATGAAATGCATCCCAGGGTATTAAAAGAGATGGTGGAAGTTATAGCAGATGCATTCGTTATAATCTACCAAAATTCTCTGGACTCTGGGGAGGTACCATCGGATTGGAAAGCAGCTAATGTAACACTTCTGTTTAAAAAATGGGGCAGACAAAAGGCAGGTAACTATAGGCCGGTTAGTTTAACATCTGTAGTGGGGAAAATGCTTGAAGCTATAATTAAAGAAGAAATAGCGGGATATCTAGATAGGAATAGTGCAATCAAGCAGACGCATCATGGATTCATGAAGGGGAAATCATGTTTAACTAATTTACTGGAATTCTTTGAGGATGTAACGAGCATGGTGGATAGAAGTGTACCAATGGATGTGGTGTATTTAGATTTCCAAAAGGCATTCGATAAGGTGCCACACAATAGGTTACTGCAGAAGATAAATGTACGCGGAGTCAGAGGAAATGTATTAGCATGGATAGAGAATTGGCTGGCTGGCAGAAAGCAGAGAGTCGGGATAAATGGGTCCTTTTCGGGTTGGAAATCGGTGGTTAGTGGTGTGCCGCGGGGATCGGTGCTGGGACCACAACTGTTTACAATATACATAGATGACCTGGAAGAGGGGACAGAGTGTAGTGTAACAAAATTTGCAGATCACACAAAGATTAGTGGGAAAGCGGGTTGTGTAGAGGACACAGAGAGGCTGCAAAGAGATTTAGATAGGTTATGCGAATAGGCTAAGATTTGGCAGATGGAATACAATGTCAGAAAATGTGGGGTCATCCGCCTTGGAAAAAAAAACAGTAAAAGGGAATATTATTTGAATGGGGAGAAATTACAACATGCTGCGGTGCAGAGGGACCTGGGAGTCCTTGTGCATGAATCCCAAAAAGTTAGTTTGCAGGTGCAGCAGGTAATCAGGAAGGCAAATGGAATGTTGGCCTTCATTGCGAGAGGAATGGAGTACAAAAGCAAGGAGGTCCTGCTGCAACTGTACAGGGTATTGGTGAGGCCACACCTGGAGTACTGCGTGCAGTTTTGGTCACCTTACTTAAGGAAGCATATACTAGCTTTGGAAGGGGTACAGAGACGATTCACTAGGCTGATTCCGGAGATGAGGGGGTTACCTTATGATGATAGATCTTTACTTGTTGGAGTTCAGAAGGATGAGGGGTGATCTTATAGAAACATTTAAAATAATGAAAGGGATAGAGGCAGAGAGGTTGTTTCCACTGGTCGGGGAGACTAGAACTAGGGGGCACAGCCTCAAAATACGGGGGAGCCAATTTAAAACCGAGTTGAGAAGGAATTTCTTCTCCCAGAGGGTTGTGTATCTGTGGAATTCTCTGCCCAAGGAAGCAGTTGAGGCTAGCTCATTGAATATATTCAAATCACAGATAGATAGATTTTTAACCAATAAGTGAATTAAGGGTTATGGGGAGCGGGCGGGTAAGTGGAGCTGAATCCACGGCCAGATCAGCCATGATCTTTTTGAATGGCGGAGCAGGCACGAGGGGCTAGATGGCCTACTCCTTTTCCTAATTCTTATGTTCTTATGTTCTTATTAATGTTGGGGAAGTCCAGAACCAGGGGTCACAGTTTAAGGATAAGGGGTAAGCCATTTCGGACCGAGATGAGGAGAGACTTCTTCACCCAGAGAGTGGTGAACCTGTGGAATTCTCTGCCACAGAAAGTTGTTGAGGCCAATTCACTAAATATATTCAAAAAGGAGTTAGATGTAGTCCTTACTACTAGGGGTATCAAGGGTATGGTGAGAAAGCAGGAATGGGGTACTGAAGTTGCATGTTGAGCCATGAACTTATTGAATGGCGGTGCAGGCTCGAAGGGCCAAATGGCCTACTCCTGCACCTATTTTCTATGTTTCTATGTTTCTATGTAGGTCAAGCTGTACATTCATATACAGAATGAAAACTATAAGTAGTTAAATGCTCCCAGCCATTGGTCTCCCTGTCCAACCTCCTTTGACGAATTACTCACTATAGTCAATATTTATACTGTAAATGAGATACATTGGAAGCTGTGCCTGTTAAGCTGTGTTTCCCTGACAATATTTACTTTGGATTCCCTTTCTGGTGAGCTAATAACTGCAATAAAGATCTTGCAATAAACATTGCCCTCAACATCTGAAGCTGTGTCGGACTAACTGCCCCCAGTGGAGTATCCGAGGTGCCATTAGCAGATGCTCACACCTCCCACATTCTTTGCTGTTTTCTGCCAATGCAATTAAAAGGAACATTCTGCCCAGACGTTGTTGTGCAGTTGCTGTCCAAATGCTGCCTGTGCTTGTACTTGTCAAAATCCTTCTTAGTCTGACAGACATTTACACAGTTCAAAGACTATCCAGTCTGAAGGGAGCTACTTTGCTTAAAGTATTGTTATTGTGTTTAGCAAATTGCACCCTGTAGTAATTCCGCTGCCTGTGCCAGGTTCTCATCACTATTTCATTAAGTATACAGACACCGACTACAGTCTAATTGCATGAACATAGTGTAACAATATCATTAAGTGATTGTAGTTATTGAATTGAACACAATGCAACAGAGTGAGATAGGGACAACATGCGAGCCATAGGCGTTTGAGATCTCTGGATCGGCGATAGGAGTACAGCTTTAAGAAATTATATAAAATGTCAGAATGACCAAGGCAAGACAGTATAAGGTCAATCAGGAATGACTTGCAGCCTGGAAGGATTAGAAGTCAGGGAAATAGTTCAGTTGAGCGAGGTTTGAGCAAAAAGGAGCGAAGAGTGAGAATGTGTATGCTGGAAAATAATCCCTGCTACTGTTTTGTTCATCTCTGTACCTAAAGACACAACTGCCATGGGTGAATACACAGCCCTTGTTTTGAACATTAAGCTCATGTCTGCGTATCTAATTAACCACTGGGTCCTGGGCCTGCCTCAATTTGCCACAATAGGATTAATCAGTGAATCTGCTGAGATGGACTGACAATCTTAGAAATCAATAATGTACCATGCTGGTAGAAATAAAACCTTGCTTATTTTAGTGACCAAGGATTTAGTCTGCTTCTGCTTGCATCTATCAGTGCTTTCAGTTTAATGTCTTTCATGCAACAAGTCTGTTTCCAGCTTGGGCTGCAACAGGAATGTGACTTTCAGTAAACTCAGTGGAACTAAGTTAGTACCTGAATTCACCCTATTGCAATAATTGCAAGTGTCATAGTTGTATTTAAGTCCAGTACTTGTAAACATTGAGCATAGATTAGCATTTAACTAGATACCATTTAAAATAAAAACAGAAAATGTTGTAAAACACTCAGCAGGCAGTGTCTGTGGAGAGAGAAGCAGGGTTAACGTTTCAGATCAATGACCTTTAAGGTCCATTTTAAATGTTCGAACATGTATCTCAGTCTTTAGCATTTGTGATTAACCAACTTTTTATTTAACATGCTTGGTCACTACTCTAAGATTGCCACCAGCAGTATGTTATCCTCAATGAAACTTCTTTTAAAAATTACTTGGAGCCTTAGCATAAAGCAAATAAAATGATATGCAAATGTTATAAATATTGTGAATATGTGGAAGATAAATGGATGCATTTATTTGTACTGCAAAAATAGCCACCATGCTCCACTCTGTATATGATTGGTCCCCTTGGAGGATAAGCCACACCCTGAAGTTACATAGGAATGTGTCACTGGAACTGCCCATCCCAAGGTCTCACTGACTTTGCAAATTGTAACTTGATCCACTTTGACTTCCTGAAGCGACAGAGGACAGAGCTCCCCAGAAGACAGCAAGGGCCAGCCAAAGTGCCTTAACCCAGTCCAAATACATCCCTCCCCCAGCCAAAGTGCCTTACCCCAATCCAAGTACATCCCTCCCCCCCACCCCACCATAGATGGGGCAGGCATTGTGTACGGATTGTTAACAGGTTTATTGGGTATGAAGTGAATAGTGACATTGTCATGACTTCTGGATATCATCCACTCCAACGACACCCCTTGTAGAGGGTTGGAAGAACATGATCTGTCTTCCTTGAGTTCCCTCTCTCCCTTCCGATCCGCCCCCCCACCCATGTCTCAGCGCCCCCCCTCCATGTCTCTCCTCCCCTGTCTCTCTCTTTCCCAGTGTCTCCCTCACTCTCCCCCCAGCCTCTCCCACTCTCTCCCTCATCCTCTCGCTCCCCCAGCCTCTCTCTCTCACAGTCTCTCTCTCTACCCCAGTCTCTCTCTCTCTCCCCCAGTGGGAGTTTTAGTCGGGCAGCCCCGAAGTGCATTTTTTCTCAACAGGTTCCCCACCCAGAAGTCAGGCTGATTGACAGGCTTAGCTCCCTGTCGGGTGGGCAACTCTCTGGAGGAGACCGCAGTCACAGGAGTAGGTCAGGATCTTTGGGGGCCCGATCCCTGATCCCGGCAGAGTGGGGGGTGGGGGGAGTTGGCCTGATCCCCAATCCAGGGGAGTGGAGTCTTTGGATGATGGAGAGTGTCTGATGGTGGGCAGGGCAGATGGTAAGCTTGATGGGTTAGGAGGAACAACTCCTGCTCCTCCTTGTCCAGAAGCAACGTTGCTAAAGCGCTTAGGGGGAGAAATTTGCATTGTTTGCGTCTCCCGTTAGTGCCCCCAGTGGGTGCCAACAAGGCGCAAATGATTTCTCGCTTGGGGCATGGGGCCCCTCTCGCCTCCCACAAAATTCCGTGGGAGTTAGTGGAGACACAAATCGGCAGCACCCCTCGTCGCTGTGCTGGCGATGACGATGTCATTGGCATGTGCAGTGACCCGTTTTCACCCCGGAGCATAACTTCGGTAGCGCCCCGTGAGTCCGCCATGGGCAATGTGCGTGCCAGCCTCGTGGGTCGCAAACTGGGCCATACTTTGCTCACGGGGAAAAAATTAAAGCGGAGGTGTGTCGTGCCATTTTTATTCCATGGCCGATTTACCAGTCATGGCCTTGCCTTGTGGAAATCATCAGGTCTGTGCCGCCATGTTTCACCCGGCAGTCTGCTTCTATGCCAGGCTACTGCCATGGTACCCTGCTCCCAGGTGGAAAAGTGGTGGCCCCTCGCCCCATTGCAGAGTTTGCAGTGTATCTTCCCCTTAAACAGATGGGGATGGCCTTGTGCTCCTGCCAGCTCCACGTGGCCCTCCACTTAGCGCTGGTAAATTCCCGTGGTCCCAGTCCCACCCACTTCCTCTCGGGGGCGGTAGCCGCAATTTCGCTGCTGGGGTGGGACTTCTGCGCCTGGTGCAGGAGCTCCCGCCTCATCTCAGAAAACCTCTCCAAACGGGGCACTTCGAATTTCAGGCCCTTACCTTTACCCCAAATCTGTCCTCTCCTCCCTTGAGCTGCCGGGTTTCCCGAGGCCTGAGAAACCTGGCTAGCCAATGTTAAACCCGTAAAACAGGTTAAATCTGAGGCTCCCAACCTCATTATAATATTTAAATGGCAATCCCGCCTCCTGTCTCACCTTCGTTAAACCCGGAAGTGGGTGGGTTGGGATTGGGTTTAAAATGTTTTTAAATTTAATACCTCACCTGACCCCAACTCACCTATTTTTTGGAGGGGTGGGGGGTTGCTTCTTTTGATAAATGCTTAAACAGTTGGATTCAATGATTTATGCTGGCATACCTGGTTTAGTCAATTTCACTTTATTTTATAATCTTAGAATCATACAGCACAGAAGGAAGCAATTCAGATCCTTGTGCCTGTCCCAACTCTTGAAAGAGATATCCAATTAGACCCACACCCCTGCCCTTTCCCCATAGCCCTGCAATTTATTCCACTTCAAGTTTATATCCAGTTTCCTTTTGAAGGACACTACTGAATCTGCTTCCACCACCCTTTCAGGCAGTGCAATCCAGATCACAATAACTCGCTGTGTAAAGCAAATGCTCCTCGTCTCACCTCTAATTATTTTGCCAATTACCTTAAATCTGTGTTCTCTGGTTACCGACCCTCCTGGCAGTGGAAACAGTTTTTCCTTATTTACTCTATCAAAGCCCCTCATAATTTGGAACACCTCCATCAAATCTCCTCTTAACCATCTGTGCTCTTAGGAGAACAATCCCAGCTTCTCCAGTCTCTCCAGATAACTGATGTCCCGCATCCCTGCTACCATTCCAGGAAACCTCCTCTGCATCTCTCTAAGGTCTTGACATCCTTCCTAAGGGGCGGTTCACAGAATTGGACAAAATACTCCAGCTCAGGCCGAACCCGTGATTTATAAAAGTTTAGCATGACTTCCTTGCTTTTTGTACTCTGTGCCTTTATTTATAAAGCCCTGAATGCAATATCCTTTTTTCAAGAGCTTTCTCATCTTGTCCTGCCACTTTCAAAGGTTTGTGTACATACATCCCAAGGTCCCTCTGTTCCTCACCCCTTTTAAAATTGGACCATTTAGTTTATGTTGCCGCTCCTTATTCTTCCTACCAAAATGCATCAGTGCGTACTTCTCAGCATTAATTTTCTCTGCCATGGGTGTGTCCATTTCACCAGCTTGTTCTCATGAGGCCTCTTGCTATCCTCCTCACTGATTTCTACATTTTCATGTTTTGTGCCATCTTCAAACTTTGAAATGATGCCCTGCACACCCAAGGCCAAGTCATTAATATATTTAAAAAAGAGCAGTGATCCTAATACTGACCGCTGAGGGACACCACTGTATGTGCCCCATCAGTCTTCAAAACAACCGTTCATCACTATGTTCTGCTTTCTGTCTCTTAGCCAATTCCGTATCATATATGAGTGAATACTGGTTTGAATTAATCAATAGAATAGTAATTCACGTAAATGAAATATAAAAATGATAATATCGATGATGGAATTACTGATTGTACGTGGCACCTACACACGATACTGTCAAATCAATACAGAAGCCATGTTACGATATAAAGAACTGCAACATCTATTCTGATGGAATAAACAGAAGATTTGATGAAAATTGGTGAGTTCCAGGTCACTCTTCAACTGTGTGAAAGAGCATCATAGTTCACACCCAAGGTTAGTTGTGAGCGATGAGCTTTTCACTCTGTCTAAGGACATCAATAATTCACTGTCAACAGGAACATATTCTCAAGGACCAATACTGTCCTCTTTTCACATGCCTTTGATTGAAACCTATATCTTACAGAATTTTATTTAAAAATGAGAAGCATGGCATCTTGCTACCAAACTTTGTGCTGCCTGCTGATGAGCATGATTGTGGTGTTCAGCCCAGTGCTGATCGCGATGCTGAGTGGCTGAATGCTCAGCAGGCGGCCCAAGTTCGTGCAAGGCTAGCACCAATTAAAGCTAGCCTGCACTACTTAAACTCAGCTTGCACCTCTTAAAGGGGAGGTGCATTCTTACTGCAACAGGTGATTGAAGTGGCTAGGAGGACATTGGAGAAGAAAGTGATAATGGCAGCACAACAGAGGAGAGACTGTGCAGCTAGGTTCTCTGATGCAGAACTGGAGGCCTTGGTCCAGAAGGTCAACCCCAGTAGAGAGGTCCTCTCTCCACAACAGGCCAGTTGGCCCTCCAAGCAACTGACCAGACTGCAGTGATAAATGCCAGCAGTGCAGTCCCGAGAACCTGGACTCAGTACAGGAAGAAGTTTAATGACCTCACACGTGTGGTCAAGGTATTTCTGTTCAGTTAGTTAATAATCTATTAAATAGAGACATGGCAGGGCACCTCAGTCCCATGGAATGAACATCTTGTGCTATGTGGGAACTCCAGGACGCTTCCCATGTCCTGGACAACCACATGTGCAGGAAGTGTCATCAGCTGGAGGAGCTCAAGCTGCGGATTTAGGAGTATTCGCATTAGCTGGCATCACTGCGGTGCATCCATGAGACGACGTGAATAGCACATTTCAAGAAGTGGTCACCCCGCAGCTTAAGAGTGTGCAGGTGACCGCCAGATAAGCAAGGAGGACCGGGCAGGTAGTGCATCTCTCTCTCTAACCAGTAGTCTGTTCTAAATACTGGTGAGGGCGTACTGCCAGAGCCATGTCCACAGCACCATGACTGGCTCAGCTTTATGGGGAAATGGAGGAAGATCAGGAAAGTAATAGTGATAGGGGATTCGATAGTTAGGGAAACAGAAAGGTATTTCTGCCGCAGATATGATTCTAGCATGGTATGTTGCCGCCCTGGTGCCATGGTCAATTATGTCACTGAGCGGCTGCAGAACATTCTGAGGGGGCAGGGTGAACAGCCAGTGGTCATGGTCTATATCGGTATCAATGCCATAGGCAGAAAGAGGAATGAGGTCCTGCAAGGAGATTTGTGATCTGGAAGCGAGATTATTAAGCAGGATCTCAAGGGTAGTAATCTCCGGATTGCTCCCGGTGCCACGAGCTAATGATTATAGAAATAGGAGGATAGAGTAGATTAATGTGTGGCTGGAGAGATGGTGCAGGAGGGAGAGCTTTCGATTCCTAGGATATTGGGACCAGTTTTGGGGAAGATGGGACCTGTACAGGCCGGACGGGTTGCACCTCAACAGAGCTTGGACCAATATCCTCACTGGGTGGTGGGGGGGAGGTTGCTAGAGCTGTTGGGGAGGGTTTAAACTTATTTGGCAGTGGGGTGTGCACCAGGATATAGCTTCAGAAAGGAGAAACAATGTGTACAAAGGATTGGGAGAGCCAGACAGCTCTAGAGTAAGAAATAGCATGACATTAGGTGGGGTCAGACTAAGAGAGAATACAAGATGGTCCAAGATAGGTTTACAGTGCATGTGTGTAAACGCACAAAGCGTGGTAAATAAGATTGGTGAGTTGCAGGCGTAAATAGCTACATGAGAATATGATGTTTTTGGAGTTAATGGAGACCTGGCTCAAAAAGGGGCAGGATTGGGTACTAAATATCCTGGATATAAGGGGCCGAATTTGCCCCGCGCTGGGTTTGCAGCGCATAATTCGATTTAGCTTTTTTTAAAAAAAATCACTGTCGTGGATTTGGGCTCATTTTGTAAAAATTGCTGTTATTGCGCTAACAGAGCACTCTCGCGGTGCTCGCAGGTTGCTACGCTCAGCACAACAGCACGGCGCTGATGATGTCAGCGCGCTGTGGACGTGCTGCATCACACTGACGCCTCACAACATCCCTCCCCTTTTTAAAGGGGACGGCCGCTTTGAATTCTGAAGCCTCTTTAGTGGCACCCACTGGGTTACTAGGCAGGGTGTGGGCTGGGTCAGCGGCCTGGCACCCAAGAGAGGGTGACGGTCTGCATGTTGGCGGCCCGGCCACAGGAGTGGCTACCATTTTCAGGCCAACTGAAAAGTCGTCCATCAGAAAAAGGATTGGCGGCCATAATGCTACCACCTCCCCATTAAGGGTGGCCAGTGTGCCACAGCCACCCCAGCTTCTCGTACTGGAAAGCCGTCGTTGGCATCGCACCATGCCGACCTCGCGTCCTGTGGAGCAATTTCCCCTGAGGGGCGCAAAGGGGTCAGTGCGAGGCAATAAGAGGTCGACACGCATGCTGATGATGTCATCACCGTGCGTGCACCGCGGCAGTGCGTTAATCGCGGAGTGCGGCGCAAACCACATTTCAACCGTGCGGAGCCCCGGGGGCAACTGCGCTCGTGTCAATGTGGCCGCTGCGTCCATACACTAACTCATTATCATTGGCCAACCATACTAACTGGCACTGCCCAAAGGGTCAATTTCAACCGTTAGGTGTTCCGGAAAGATAGGGATGGAAAGAAAGGAGATGGGGTAGCAGTATTGCTAAAGGAGAATATTACAATGCTGGAGAGAAAGCAAGTCCTCGAGGTTTCAAGGACAGAATCTATTTGGTTCGAGTTAAAAAATAATAGATGTACTATTACACTACTGGTGAGAAAGCTATAGAGCAAATTTTCAGGGAAATTACAGAGAGGTGCAAGAACTATAGAGTAGTGCTAATGGGTGACTTCAGTTATCCTAATTTAGACTGGGATAGTAATAGTGTAAAAGGCAGAGAAGGGAAAGAATTTATGAAGTGTGTTCAGGACAACTTTTTTAATCAGTATGTTTCTGGCCCAACGAAGAAGGTGGCATTGCTGGATCTGGTTCTGGGGAATGAGGTAGGTCAAGTGGAGCAAATATCTGCAGGGAAACATTTAGGGAATAGGGATTATAGTATCATAAGGTTTAGATTAGCTATGGAAAAGGACAAGAAAAAATCTAGAGTAAAGATAGAGGAAGGCCAATTTCAGAGGGTTGAGAATGGATCTGGTCCGGGTAAATTGGAATCAAAGATTGGCGGGCAGAATTGTAATCGAATAATGTGCTGCCTTTAAAGAGGAGACGGTTCAGTTATAGTCGAGTTATATTCACAGGAGGGGTAAAGGTAGGGCAACTGAAGCCAGAGCTCCCTGGATGATGAAAGAGATAGAGTAAGATAAGCAGAAAAAGGGGGCATATGATAAATGTCAGATTGAGAATACAAGGGAGCACCAGGCTGAATATAGAAAGTTCAGAGGGGTTTTGAAAAAAGAAATAAGAGGGGCAAAGAGAATATGAGAATAGATTGGCAGCTAACATAAAATGGAATCCAAAAGTCTTCTACAGGCACATATATAGTAAATGGGTAGTAAGAGGAGACGTGGGACCAATTTGGGACAAAAAAGACCTACGCATGGAGGCCGAGGTACTAACTGAGTACTTTGCCAAGGAAGAAGATACTGCCAAAGTCATAGTGAAAGAGGAGGTAGTTGAGATAGCGGATGTGCTAAAAATTGATAAAGAGGAGGTACCAGAAAGACTGGCTGTACTTAAAGTAGATAAGTCACCAGGATCGGATGGGACGCATCCTAGGATGCTGAGGGAATTAAAGGTGGAAATTGTGGAGGTACTGGCCATAATCTTCCAATCCTCCTTAGATATGGGGGTGATGCCAGAGGACTGGAGAATACAAATGTTACACCCCTGTTCAAAAAAAAGGTGTAAGGTAAATCCAGTAACTACAGGCCATTCAATTTAACCTTGGTGGTGGGGAAGCTTTTAGAAATTATAATCTGGGACAAGTGTGGATTAATAAGGAAAACCAGCGTGGATTTGTGAAAGGGAATCATGTTTAACTAACTTGATGGAGTTTTTTGATGAGGTAACAGAGAGGGTTGATGGTTGATGTGGTATACACGGACTTCCAATTTGATAAAGTACCACACAATAGGCTTGCCAGCAAAGTTGAAGCCCATGGAATAAAAGGGACATTGGCAGCATGGATACGAAATTGGCTAAGTGACAGGAAACAGAGAGTAGTGGTGAACGGTTGTTTCTTGGACTAGAGTTCATGTAGTGGTGTTCCCCAGGGGTCAAAGGATAGTTATAGACTTCAAGAGGACATAGACAGGCTGATGGAATGGGTGGACACATGGCAGATGCAATTTATCACAGAAAAGAGTGAAGAGATATATTTTGGTAGGAAGAATGATGAGAGGCAATATAAACTAAAGGGTACAATTCTAAATTCTAAATAATTCGCTTGTGCTACAATGGAAACTGAGATGTCATCCATCATACGCTGCATCATGGTTGGATTCACAAGCGTGAGAATGGAGTTGGCCAGGATTTCCACCTTTGTCACTTTTTCAGTCTTTTAAAAAAAATCTTTATTTTTCTATTTTTATACCTTCTATCTCTTCCTCTTTCCTCATAGGAATATAACGCTGAATTAAAAAATAAGTATTAAACAATACTAATTGTGAATTTTGCCAGTGAAGATATAAGGGTCGATTTTCCTGGGCCCTCTGTTCTGAGGACACTTGAATTTTCTGTCCCGGCCTATTTAAATGGCTATGGGACATCCCTGACACAGACTTGTTCCCTGGTAGATCCCAGTGCAGTGTTTGGAGCAGGAAAATCAGGAGTAGTTACTGTAAAGTCCTTACACAATACCACAAATCCACACGAGGCACATTCTATGGACAAGGTCACTCCATGACCTGAACCTTTATTCACAGGACCAAGAAGTGCTGACCCTGCGTGGGACCTCCCTTTATATACCTGGATGACCAGACGAGGAGTGTCTCCCACAAGTTCACCCCCTGTGGTCAAGGTGTGCATTTCTTACGTATATACAGTATTGCAGTGTTGTTACATAAAGGTTACATACATGGCAGTTACAGGCCTTTCTTACCTTGCCAAATTGATGCTGGACCCCTCCACGCTCCTTGACAGTGACAACACGCTTTCTGGCAGGCTTCCCAATGCACCAAACATTTAATTGTACATTCCCATCAACCTTCTTCTGTAATTCAAATGCTCATCTGAGTCCTCTGCAACAGAACACATGTGAAACCTTGCCCTCCGGGGAGCTGGCACCTGCGCTACCCTCTCCCCCTGTCCTGGCTGCAGTCCACTCGTGTCCGGTGTCTCATCACGTGCAGTTCCCACGTCTAAGCTATCCTTTAAATTACGTGCAGTGTCAGTATCTGAGCTTGTGAAAAATGACCCACTCTCTAGGCCAATGTCTCAAATGGGATATCATTAATGTTATTCATTGGGGGTTTTGTTTTGAATTTTTTTATCTGGAATTCTTTAATCTGAAAGCCCATTATAATTATTATCACTCACCAACTGTAGCAGTCACTGCATCATTTGTTAAATATTTGTTAAATATCTCCTGAAAATTTTCCAATGTTGTAATTTAATACAGCACATTATAATTATGTTGAACCAAAGAGTGGACAACATAAATGCCATAAAAACAGCGATCCACATGAACCTAGTCTTTCTTTCCTTCACTTAGGTTCCAGCAATTGTTGCTATAGTGACTGTGCCATTCACAGATAAAGGCCTGTGGGATAATTTATAAAATGCAAGTTAAATAATTTTGCTCAAAAGATCCTGGATACAAAAGATAGGGATAATACTCGAGGAATCCAACAATGGATATGTTAAAATCAGTTAGATTTACTTGCAGGAGATCTGACTAACTAATCTTGATAAAAAGTCTCATGATACCATAGATACTGCACATTTATACTGTCACCTGTTAATCCAATGTGGAAGTGTCACCATCAGTACTCATTCTAGAAATCAGATGCTTTTTTAGAGTATTGTGAAAGGAAGTTTTCAAGATATCCCCCATCCTTGAGAGTTACTGAGCCAATGAAGAGGTCCACCAGCACCGATTGCCGGGAACTGCCTTGGGGGTTTTCCCCATAGGTCGCTGTAACTTCAGTGGAAGTTCTGCGGAAACTCCAGATAAACCACGTAACCAGAGTTTCTGGCAATCTTCTGCCAAAGTTAAAGCAGCCAATTGGGAGAACTCACAATTTTCACTGCCTCCCAATTGTAGGGGGTGGTGTTTTGGTCAGGTTTCTCTGACTCCTTGGCGTTTTCGAGGTGCCCCACACCCTGGATTTTAGACTGTGGACTGATTTGGGGGTTGTGAGAAACTGAGACAGTCAATTGGGTAGGATGCAAAATTGGGTTTATTGTGTTCAAACAGAGTAAAAGGGTACGTTTTTAATAATCACAGTAATCAGGTACAAATAGGGAGAAATGGCAACTCAAATGCTCTATATTTGGGAAGAACACACAACACATATAACAGATTAAAAAAAAACAGTCCTCCTATCTCCCAAAATACTTAGGCACTAAACCTGGAAGGGGAAAAAACCCAAGAACATCAACAGGTAGGAACAGTAAGAAAAACCCAACCTCCCAGACCCTCTATCTAGCTAGGTTAGAACTCTGGGGTTTCAGGGACCATGCTCACCAATTTCCTTTTGACAGTTCCAACTCTGGGGTTCGCCTTAGTTGTTGTGCTGTCCTTCTGGATTTTAGAGATTCTTTTCGCTGATGTTTCGGGGTCCAAGTTTTCAAGTTTTCGAGGCTGGTGTAGAACTTATGTAACGAGACTGCTACCTTAATAGTGTCTCTAAAAGCACCCCTAACTGCCAGAACAGGCCTTCAATTATACTAAAACAGGCTTCCTTATCTTCACGCCAAATCAGTTCTTGGGCTTTGTTTAAACTGTTCTGTCCATTGATTTTCAAATGTCTCCTTTGTCAGTGTTTTTGGTAGGCTAGTTAGCAGTAACTCGATTAGGGTGTGATAATGTGCTATCACTGGTTTTGCATTGTTTTAGGATTGACCAGTTTCTTGACCATCTAGTTGGGCCCATGATTTCCATAGTGGTTGATTGGGTAATTGGCTTCTTGCATATTTTGGATGAGTTTTGTAGTTTAGATAATGGCTGGTAATTTGATTATCTCTTAGGGGGTGAATTGGTGCTGCATAGTTCCCCAGACAGTCTTGTATCCTTAATACACAAATTTGCTTCACAGAGGTTAGCCCCACCTCCTATATTCGGTAAATCTTTTTCGCAGCCAAAATGTTGTAGAATCTTAAAATTGATATGTTCCTTCCCATAGATGTTTAGGGGATCTCAGGCTTCTGTAATTTAGGTCCATTTTGAATTCTCTTTTCAAAATGTCCAAACACTGTGGCGGGGCGGGGCGGGGGGGGGGGGGGGTACATGAGGTTGGCCCCTTTTGCCTTTTTCCTTTTAAAACTTAGATCTCCACTTGAAAAATCCAATGCTCATTTTTAACAGTCCAAGAGGAGCTTTTCTTTAATTTTCAGGGAGAGGGACTCATGGGAATTTTTGGGAACCCTTTACAATAAGGTACTGGAAATCCCAGGCTTATCCTCTGCTTTTATCTAGTCAAAGTCCAGATCATGTTCCTTTAACCCGAGCACAAGGCCTCTTCTTTTGTCACTTTTACAGTCTTTGAAAAAAAAAATCTTTATTTTTCTACGACTATTTTGGTAGAAACTGTAAATCAAGTGTCCCCTTATTAAAGGGGCACTAAAAGTGACAAATTTAAACAAATTAAACATTAGACGTTAAAGGATCAAATTAAAATTTGGTTGCTGGGGGTGATGATGCACTTCAGTCCCTCCGGCGCCCACCTCTCGTGGAAGGTCGCAAGCATACCGATGGACACTGCATGCTCCATCTCCAGGGACACCCTGGCTCGAATGTACCCACGGAAGAGAGGCAGGCAGTCGGGCTGAACGACTCCCTCAACCGCCCACTGCCTGGACCGGTTAATGGTCACCTTGGTCATGTTTATTTTTCTACAATGATATGAAGGCAGAGTTGGCTAAAGTGGACTGGGAAAATAGATTAAAGTGTGGGACGGTTGATGAGCAGTGGCAGACATTTAAGGAGATATTTCATAACTCGCAACAAATATATATCCCAATGAGAAGGAAAGACTGTAAGAGAAGGGATAATCATCCATGGCTAACTAAGGAAATAAGGGATGGTATCAAATTGAAAACAAGGGCATACAATGTGGCCAAGACTAGTGGGAGGCCACAGAACTGGGAAACTTTTAAAAGCCAGCAAAGAACGACTAAAAAAATAATAAAGAGAGAGAAGATAGATTATGAAAGTAAACTAGCATGAAATATAAAAACAGATAGTAAGAGTTTCGACAGGTACATAAAAAGGAAAAGAGTGGCTAAAGTAAATGTTGGTCCCCAAGAGGATAAGACTGGAGAATTAATAATGGCGAACAGGGAAATGACAGAGACGTTGAACAAATATTATGCATTGGTCTTCACGGTAGAAGACACTAAAAACATCTCAATAGTGAATAATCAAGGGGCTATAGGGTGGGATAAATTTAATACAATCACTGTACTAGTTTCTGTCAGAGTGTAGCATACAGCGAGCAATAACTCTGATTCTCCAGCTAGCTTCAACACGACACCAAGAAATATGGCTAAAGGTCAGAGCTTCAGAATCTAAATCCTTTGATAATGCAGTGTAAAACTGTTGATAAAGAATAAAAGACAGATCAAGAATTCTTGTAATGCAACTGTAACAATCGAATAAAAACAGCAATAAAGAGAAGTTACTTATGTCTGACTGTACATCAAAGATAAAATACAATCATTCCAGAATGATTGAATAAGGAGAATTTACTTACATAACTGTACTTCTGGGAAGATTTGCTACTACAAAAGATTCATTTCTAATTAACAAAAGTTACAGATAGTTCTAGCTAAAATGGAGGCAGGTCCCTGCTTTCTCTCTCTCTCTCTTTGTCCTCTGCCTGTCTCTGTCCAATCAGAAAATACCACCAGAAAGTGGCGAGAATATGTCATAACAACTACAGTGGCTATAATCAGTTAAGAAGCTCCAACCATTACATTCCCCATCGAAAAATCACAAGGATTTAAATTATTACTAATTAGAGTTCAGTTCCTCTTAGTTCATGGGATGGCTTTGAGGCAGGCATCATCTGTATGAGTATGAGTTCTGATATCGGTCTCAGGTAACTGCGACTCTTGCCCTCGCTCCAGATCATAACATCTACCTTGCGTACTCTTCCATCATCGCTGGGGTAAGACCTAGTGACGCGTGCAAGTGGCTAGTTGTTCCGGGGAAGTTATTTCTGTTGGAGGAGAATGACATCTCCGACAGAGATGTCAGGCTTAATCTTGTTCCACTTGTGTCAAGACTGTAGGCTCTGTAGGTACTCCTTCCGGCAATCGAACCTAGAATTGATCTGTGAGATACTGGGCCTGTCGCCATTGTCATCGTCCATACAGGTCTTCCTGCACAAAATCAGCAGGTGGTGCCTGGAGGGGCTGAGTTTTCAGGGTCAAGAGCATGGCAAGAGTGAGTGCTTGGGGGTCATTTGAAGAAATGGCCATAATGGGCCGAGAGTTGATAATGGCACATGCTTCTGCCTTAAAGTCACAAGTACAACGTGAGTGAGTTGGTGTTTCCCAAGCTGGAAAAATATCGGATCTAGGACACATCGGATGGTTCCTATCGATCTTTCCCAAACTCTGCTGAAATGTGAGGTGCGCGGAGCCACTCACAACTCTGGGTAGCCAAGTATTTCCCAACTTACCTTTGGCGTTGACAAAGTTTGTGCCTTTATCGCATCTCAGCCTAGCGACTGGCCCGCAGACTGCAATGAACATTCGTAGTGCAGAGATGAAGTGTCCAAGGAGTCGATGACTTCGATGCGGACAGCTCTTAGACAGAGGCAGGTAAAAATCACAGCCCATCTTTTGGAATGTGCGACACCTCCCCTGGTTTTTCTTGTCACGAAGGTCCAAGGTCCGAACATGTCCATACTGACATTGGTGAAGGGGGGCATGGGTTGGAGTCGGTCTTCTGATAAGTCAGCCATGAGGAACTTGCCTCTCAGTTTTTTGTGCTCCTGACAAGGTCATGGCCTCCGATGATCCATCTTGCTCCAGTCCGTCTGGCTGCAAAGGTCAGATGCTGTCCTTGATGATGCATCTCCTGATGAAAGTGTTCTTTGATCAGTTTGGAGACATGGCTGTCCTTGGGAAGGAGTACAGGATGACGGCCCCCCAGATCAAGGTCAGCTCGTCGCAGTCTACCTCCAACTCGGATGATTCCGTTTTCGTTGAGGAATGGGTTCAGTTTGTAGAGAGGGCTTTTCTTCTTTATGGTGCCGATAGAGGCCTGGCGAAGCTTGCGATCGATTTCGAAGCTGGACACTTCTTTGTTGAAAGCTTGGCAATGTACGGCACGGAAAATAACATACCCTGCTTCTAGCTGTTTTTTTGCTGTTGATGGTCTGAGGAGACTCTTCCTTGAGTGACTGTCTATTTGAGAATAGTGTGCTTCCTTGCCTTTATTTGACTTGAAGGTCTTTACCCTAACTATCAATGTTGCAGCGGCTAGTTTGAGAGATGTCCTGCTCGATAAGCGTGAACATCTCCTACAGCTGAGCTCCTGTCTGTCTCCAGGGTTTGCCGGGTTGTTCCGGTTATTGGTGACATTCGTGACTCCGGTGTGGACCTGTTTTTTCACTTCCAGATCATCCTCGTCAAGTGGGAGATCGAGTGATAAGTCTCAGGGGCCAGTGTCGTACCGGTTTCTGGATGCCAAAGGAACTATGATCCTCTGAACCAATGGGTAATGTTCCGCTGGTTGGCTGGTACCGATTGTGTGGCAAGGTCCGCTGGATTCTTATCTGTGGGGATGTGACGCCATTGGCTGGGGTCAGATATACTACGTATCATATGTACCCTGTTCGCCATGTACACATGGAATCAGTTCGATTCATTCATAACGTAAGAACATAAGAATTAGGAACAGGAGTAGGCCATCTAGCCCCGAGAGCCAGCTCCGCCATTCAACAAGATCATGGCTGATCTGCCGTGGACTCAGCTCCACTTACCCGCCCGCTCCCCATAACCCTTAATTCACTTATTGGTTAAAAATCTATCTATCTGTGATTTGAATACATTCAATGAGCTAGCCTCAACTGCTTCCTTGGGCAAAGAAATCCACAGATTCACAACCCTCTGGGAGAAGAAATTAATTCTCAAATCGGTTTTAAATTGGCTCCCCCGTATTTTGAGGCTGTGCCCCCTAGTTCTAGTCTCCCCGACCAGTGGAAACAACCTCTCTGCCTCTATCTTGTCTATCCCTTTCATTATTTCAAATGTTTCTATAAGATCACCCCTCATCCTTCTGAACTCCAACGAGTAAAGACCCAGTCTACTCAATCTATCATCATAAGGTAACCCCCTCATCTCCGGAATCAGCCTAGTGAATCGTCTCTGTACCCCCGCCAAGGCTAGTATATCCTTCCTTCAGTAAGGTGACCAAAACTGCACGCAGTACTCCAGGTGCGGCCTCACCAACACCCTGTACAGTTGCAGCAGGACCTCCCTGCTTTTGTACTCCATCCCTCTCGCAATGAAGGCCAACATAACTTTTTGGGATTCATGCACAAGGACCCCCAGGTCCCTCTGCACCGCAGCATGTTGTCATTTCTCCCCATTCAAATAATATTCTCTTTTACTGTTTTTTTTCCCAAGGTGGATGACCTCACATTTTCCGACATTGTAGTCCATCTGTCAAACCTTAGCCCATTCGCTTAACCTATCTAAATCTCTTTGCAGCCTCTCTATGTCCTCCACACAACCCGCTTTCCCACTAATCTTTGTGTCATTTGCAAATTTTGTTACACTACACTCTGTCCCCTCTTCCAGGCCATCTATGTATATTGTAAATAGTTGTGGTCCCAGCACCGATCCCTGTGGCACACCACTAACCACCGATTTCCAACCCGAAAAGGACCCATTTATCCCGACTCTCTGCTTTCTGTTAGCCAGCCAATTCTCGATCCAAGCTAATACATTTCCTCTGACTCCGCGTACCTTTATCTTCTGCAGTAACCTTTTGTGTGGCACCTTATCGAATGTCTTTTGGAAATCTAAATACACCACATCCATCGGTACACCTCTATCCACCATGCTCGTTATATCCTCAAAGAATTTCAGTAAATTAGTTAAACATGATTTCCCCTTCATGAATCCATGTTGGGTCTGCTTGATTGCACTATTCCTATCTAGATGTCCCGCTATTTCTTCCTTAATGATAGCTTCAAGCATTTTCCCCACTACAGATGTTAAACTAACCGGCCTGCAGTTACCTACTTTTTGTCTGCCCCCTTTTTTAAACAGAGGCATTACATTAGCTGCTTTCCAATCCGCTGGTACCTCCCCAGAGTCCAGAGAATTTTGGTAGATTATAACGAATGCATCTGCTATAACTTCCGTCATCTCTTTTAATACCCTGGGATGCATTTCATCAGGACCAGGGGACTTGTCTACCTTGAGTCCCATTAGCCTGTCCAGCACTACCTCCCTAGTGATAGTGATTGTCTCAAGGTGCTCCCTTCCCACATTCCCGTAACCAGCAATTTTTGGCATGGTTTTTTTGTCTTCCACTGTGAAGACCGAAGCAAAATAATTGTTTAAGATCTCAGCCATTTCCACATTTCCCATTATTAAATCCCCCTTCTCATCTTCTAAGGGACCAACATTTACTTTAGTCACTCTCTTCCGTTTTATATATCGGTAAAAGTTTTTACTATCTGTTTTTATGTTTTGCGCAAGTTTACTTTCGTAATCTATCTTTCCTTTCTTTATTGCTTTCTTAGTCATTCTTTGCTGTCGTTTAAAATTTTCCCAATCGAGATGTAACCTAGTCCCACCTTGTGTCTGTGTAGTAGGTGATGCTGTCTATGGGGGCTCGACCTTGGATTTCCTGTTGGACGGTCTGCGCTAACACCGTTCCAAGTACTTCGCCGCACAGTTCCAAGCGAGGTATCGAGACAGCGCGTGAGGGTGTTACCTTTGCCTTGGTTAGAAGGAAGGACATGTGTGGCTGGCTGTTCTCGTTGGTGATTTGTAGATATGCGACTGCCCCTATGGCGAGATTGCTGGCATCTGAAAAGACGTGAATCTCTTTGTTTAATGCGGCCAAAGTCTGGTGGCTGGTAGCACCTTTGAATATGGATGTTCTCAAGGTGATGTAGTGAGTTGTGCCAATGTGTCCATCTCGGTAGGTATTCCTCTGGGATTGGCCTGTCCCAAAGATCTTGGGAAATTTTCAGCTCCTTCTTCATGGCCGTCATAAGTTCTCTTAGGATGAACTTTCCTTCGACGGTGCTAGGTCGATTGGGTCGTAGATAGAGCTTGTTACTGACAGGACTCGTCTCCATGAGAATGGTTTCTATTATAAGTTGACCCGGAATATGAAAGTGTCCTGCTCGAGAGACCAGCACACGTCCAGGGATCTTTGGGTAGATAGCTTGCCCCGGCTGAGGTCTAGACACTTCAGATTTTTGCATTGTTCTTCTTGGAGGAGGGTGTTCGTGACCTCATTGCTCTTAGATACGATCTTGTGGAAGCATACCTACCTTGTGGCTAGTGCAGCTCTATTGCATCTGATGAGACTTATCATTGTTGTTGTGTCTGGCCTGGATGTGAGGCTGTTGTCAACATAAAAGTCACAATGAATGAACTCTGCCACATCCACTCCATGGGTGGATCTACATTCATCCACAACCATTCTAAAGCTGAACATTGCAACTGCAGAAGACGAGATGTTGCCGAAGAGGTGAATATTCATCCTGTACTCGACAATGGGCTTTGTCAGATCGTTGTCCTCGAATCACAAGAAGCACAGAATGTCGCAGTGTTCCGGGTTTATGAAAAGCTGTGGAACATCTGCTTCACATCTCCCATCACAGCCACCTCCCCCAACCGGAACCTGAGGAGAATCCCAAGCAGACTGTTCATTTGGTCTGGCCCTTGCAGAAGTGCTTTGTTGAGAAAAATTCCACTGAACTCTGCACTGGTGTCGAAGACCACTCTGATGTCGGTCTTTTTCGGGTGGCGTACTGTGAAGTGAGGAAGGCACCAAACCATACCGGATTGGGTGGCTAACTCATTCTCTGGCACAGGGCTGGCATGCTTTCTGGTGAGACTTTTTTCGAAGAAGGCGACATATTCCGACACCATCGTCGGTTTATGCCCGGGAGTACTCAGGAGGCCTTTGAGTCTGCTTTGGGAGTGGGAGTCGTTATTAGGAAGGGTCATCTGGTCCCTCTTGAAAGGTAGAGGAAACTCGAAGTTCCTTCCAAGTTGGTGTGGGCACCTTCTGTCAATTGATGAATTGTTGGTCTTGAATGGACATGGCCTTCAGGTTATCTTCAGGAGTCTCCTGGTATAATTCCTTCATCGTTTCGTCCCTGCCAGACGTGGAGAGCAGTTCCTTCACATAAATGTGATTCTTGCAGACCTTTGGGTCATCTGATTGTGGTTGAAGGATGGTCCAGTTGACGGAGCATGGACTTTTCCTTCTGCGCTGCTCAGGCAGACATGTCCGGAGACTGTCCAGCCTTGGTCGGTCTGTTGTGCCCAGGGTGAGCCCCTCGGCCCATTGCAAGACTCCCTGATTTTGAGGGGTTCTGGGCAATTTCTTCCAATGTGGAAGATGATATTTGCATCTTCTCTTGGCTCGGGTATCTTTGTCGCCAATGACCTGGGTCAGGGAAACTTGTCACAGAAATCGGAACGTGGGATCTGGCTTCTGTCTCTGGGGATGAGAGCATTCTCGATGATGATGGGCAGCTGTTCGGTCTTTCCATTTTCTGCTTCTACAACCAGACCGCTTGCTCCCGCTTCCTCCATGATCCAGTCTCCACCGGAAGTGGAAAGCTCGTAGGGGAAAGCTGGGTCTGGGAGGTCTGGAGCTTCGAAGATTTTGGGATCCCCAGACAAGCATTAGATTGGTCGTCCAACACCACGTATCCGAGGATAAGTTTCAATGGACGGTCTCTGTGGTAGATCTGGCAGAGAACGATCTTAGAACAAGATCGTGCAGCAGGGCATGCCAGGTATCTGGTGCACTTCACGTTGGCCTTGACAGTCCTGTGCTCCTCTACTGGCTTCTGCCCACCATTCTGTCTTGGCGTCACGTGCATGAAGGTGGCATGCTCTATGCCCTTGCATTTCTTGCACTGCACAGTGGTCTCACAATCTTTTATTCTGTGATTGTTGCCGCACTTGAAACACAGGCCTTTGGATTTGCAGAATTCTGTTCTCCCTTGAATAGGCTTTCTGCTGAAGGCGATGCATTCGGACAGATGATGGCCTAGCCTGTCATGGTTGAGGCATTTCTCAGTAGTTGGCAGCGGGGGTGCAGATGGTACCATGACGCGAATTGAAGAGCTGTGACTGCTGCTCGTTTTTGTCCTCTCCGAGGTTGGCTGACAGACCTGGCTCGATAGGTGTGGTTCAAGGTCGCTGTGCTGTCTGGCTTCGTTTTTCAGGAATTTAGCCAGCACAGTGAAAGGAGGGTAGCCGCTGTTATTGGTCTTATGCTCTGATACGCACTTCCTCCATGCGTTGCGTATGTAGGTAGGGAATTTTTCGAGCATAGGATGAAGATAGTGGGGGTAGTTAAGCAACCCTAAGTCGGGCAAGTCGTCCATCTGTGCTGCGATGTCCGTGTACAATTCGGCAAGTTCGAGAAGTTCGTGGTCTTTGTCTTCCCTGAACTTCGGAAAGCTGCTGAACTTTTGAAGGACGGATGTTGTAATCCTCGTCTTGCCACTAAAACTCTCTTCTAGTTCCTTCCATGCTACCTGGTAGGCCGTTTCAGGGTCCGAAACGTACTGGTGCTGGTTCATCCTATGCTCGAAAAATTCCCTACCTACATACGCAACGCATGGAGGAAGTGCATATCAGAGCACAAGACCGATAACAGCGGCTACCCTCCTTTCACTGTGCTGGCTAAATTCCTGAAAAATGAAGCCAGACAGCACAGTGACCTTGAACCACACCTATCGAGCCAGGACTACCAGTATCCTGACCTTCCCTTTTGCGAACTTGGCAAGAACTTGGCAAGAAAGGCAAGCTTCTGCGTGGCTGGGGTGGTGGCCTGGCCTAACATGGTTTTGAATGCATAGCGCCATGGCTGAAACATGATCAGGTCCCCATCGCAGACATCGGGCTGGTGTGCAGGCTGACGCTGACGAGCGAGAGTGTCATAAATGTCCTTCGTCAGGTTGAGGAATGGCTCCCTCTTGTTGGTTGCCGGCTCGAGAGGACAGAGGCTCGAGTAGTTCGGTGCTACGTCGCTGGCTGGTGGGACAGCTCTTCGTTTCGCTCCGGCTGGCTGAAAGATCGGGGCCGCTGTCTGAAGCCGGGATACAGGGGCAGACTTAACTGACCTGTCTGCAAGGTGCCGAAATTGCAAGGCATGGTCGTTTGAGGTCTGTTCTGGTGAGGTTCTGGCCCAAGGCCTCAGTGCCTCTTGCTCAGCTTGCTGCATCTCCTCTACCCTTGCTTACTGTACGGCACCAGTTTTCCTGGCTTGAAGTCTCTGGAGGTCCGCCTCGGCCTCCGCTTCTGCCGCTTTCAACTCAGCTGTTTGTCTCGCTATGACCGCCTCAAAATCTGCGTTCTTGGCGGCAGCGGCGGCGGAGGCTCGAGCGTTGATCAAGGTCGTCCGACTTGAGGAAGATGTTCTTGAACCACTTGTCGAGTGTCCTGACCATCTGCTGATGCTTGGCCGTGATCTCTAGGGCCACGGGGTGGAGCTGCTCCGTCAGGTGGGCGATGGCGCTGTTTGCGCGTTAGCAGGTGTCCAGGAAGATTGACTCAGTTTGTTGAGCAACTTCCTTGAATGGTCCCATTTTACCTTGTACATAGAGGTCGCAGAGTGCAGACCATAGCTCCTCGTATATCTGGAGTGATGAGCGAGCCTCAGCCGTGGCTATTTGAAGAGTGTTCTCATCGTCTGGGGCAGCTTGAAGTTCTTCAAGACTTAGTTGGGTTTTCCGCCAGTGACAATGTAAGTTCTTTTTTCTTGCTTCTGCGTCGTTGCTGGGGGCTTTTGGGGTAGGGTACCTCTCTCTCTGTGATAGACTCGGAAGGTCTGGCTCACGGGGAGAGAGCTCCTCAAGCTCTAAGCGTGGAGTTTCCTCGTGGAGGGTGTTTGCGCTATCAGGAATGCCTGATATGATGGTCTTCTGCCTAGTGACATGCATGATTACTTGGGGTAATTCTCAAGTCATGTTTCACAGTTATTTTCACTGTATTGGTTTCTGTCAGAGTGTAGCGTACGGCGAGCGATAACTCTGATTCTCCAGCTACCTTCAACACTACACCAAGAAATATGGCTAAAGGCCAGAGTTTCAGAATCCAAATCCTTTATAATGCAGTGTGAAACTGTTGATAAAGAATAAAAGACAGATCTAGAATTCTTGTCCTCTTCTTCTTAGGCAGTCCCTCGTATCAAGGATGACTTGCTTCCACACCAAAAAGGGATGAGTTTAGATGTTTCAATGAAGAACATAATATTATAGGTCCCGAACTACATGTTAAAGGGTGGAAGATGCCTGTGCATGGATCTTTTTAACGTGTGGGGCCGTTGCACACCAGCCACCACACGGGCTTGACAGAGCTAGGTTTTGGTCCAGTGGCAAGGATTAACCAAGACGACTGGACACCAGCTCTGCTGCACAGACCTAGTGCGCACACATATTGCAGTATAGAATTCTTGTAATACAACAGTAACAATCGAATTAAACCAGCAATAAAGAGAAGTTACGTATCTCTTACTGTACATCAAAGATAAAATACAATAATTCCAGCATGATTGAATAAGGTGAAGTTACTTACATAACTTTACTTCTGGGAAGGTATGCTACTACAGAAGATTAATTTCTAATTAACAAAAGTTACATGTAGTTCTAGCTAATATGGAGGCAGGACCTCTCTCTCTTTGTCCTCTGCCTGTCTCTTTCCAATTGGAAAATGCCACCCAGTGGCGGGCATATGTCATGACAACTACAGTGGCCATAATCAGTCAAGAAGCTTACAATCACTATCACTAAAGAAGTAGTACTGGGTAAAATAATGGGACGAAAGGTAGACAAGTCCTCTGGACCTGATGGCTTACATCCTAGTGTCTTAAAAGAAGTAGCTGCAGAGATAGTGGATGCATTGGTTGTAATCTACCAAAATTGCCTGGATTCTGGGGAGGTTCCAGTGGATTGGAAAACCGCAAATGTATGGCCCCTATTTAAAAAAGGAGGCAGACAGAAAGCAGGAAACTATAGACCAGTTAGCCTAACATTTGTCATTTGGAAAATGCTGGAGTCCATTATTAAGGAAGCAGTAGCAGAACATTTGGAAAAGTATGATTCAATCAAGCAGAGTCAGCATGGTTTTATGAAAGGGAAATCATGTTTAACAAATTTGCGGGAGTTCTTTGAGGATGTAAAGAGCAGGGTGGATAAGGGGGAACCATTGGATGTGGTGTATTTGGATTTCCAGAAGGCATTCGATAAGGTGCCACATAAAAGGATACTGCACAAAATAAAAGTTCACGGATTCGGGGGTAATATATTAGCAGGGATAGAGGATTGCCTAACTAACAGAAAACAGAGAGTTGGGATAAATTGGTCTTTTTCCGGTTGGCAAACAGTATCTAGTGGGGTGCCGCAGGAATGGTGAGGTCACACCTAGAGTACTGCGTACAGTTTTGGACCTCAACTATTTACTATCGAGGTTAATGACTTGGATGAAGGGACCGAGCCAAGTTCGCTGATGATACAAAAATGGGTGTGAAAGAAAATTGAGAGGAGGACACAAAAAATCTGCAAAGGGATAAAAACAGGCTAAGTAAGTGAGCAAAAATTTGGCAGATGGAGTATAATGTGGGAAACTGTGGAAGTCATCCACTTTGGCAGAAAATATAGAAAAGCAAATTATAATTTAAATGGAGAAAAATTGCAAGGTGCTGCAGTAGAGGGCCCTGGGTGTCTTTGTGCATGAAACACAAAAAATTAGTATGCACGTACAGCAAATAATCAGGAAAGCAAGTGGAATTTTGGTTTTTATTGCAAGGCGGTTAGAGTATAAAAGCAGTGAAATTCAGCTACAACTGTACAGGGTATTGGTGAGGTCACACCTAGAGTACTGCGTACAGTTTTGGTCTCTGTATTTAAGGAAGGATATACTTGCACTGGAGGCAGTTCAGAGAAGGTTCACTAGGTTGATTCCGGAGATGAGGGGGTTGACTTATGAAGATAGGTTGAGTAGGTTGGGCCTATATACATTGGAGTTCAGAAGAATGAGAGGTGATCTTATCGAAACATATAAGATAATGAGGGGTCGCGACAAGGTGGATGCAGAGAGGATATTTCCACTCATAGGGGACATTAAAACTAGGGGACATAGTCTCAGAATAAGGGGCCGCCCATTTAAAACTGAGATGGGGAGGAATTTATTCTCAGAGTTGTAAATCTATGGAATTCTCTATCCCAGAGAGCTGTTGAGGCTAAGTCATTGAATATATTTAAGATGGAGATCGACAGATTTTTGAGCGATTCGAGAATAAAGGGTTATGGGGAGCGGGTAGGGGAATGGAACTGAGTCCATGATCAGATCAGCCATGATCTTATTAAATGGCGGAGTTGGCTCGTGGGGCCAAATGGCCTACTCCTGCACCTATTTCTTATGTTCTTATGTTCTATTTTTATACCTTCTATCTCTTCCCCCTTTCCTCCTAGTACCAGCAAATATAATTCTGAATTAAAAAATAAGTATTAGAAAATACTTATTGTGACTTTTGCCAGTGAAGATATAAGGGTTTATTTTCCTGGGCCCTGTATTCTGGGAACAATTGGTTCCGGCGTATTTAAATGGTTATGGGGCACCCCTGGTACAGGCTTGTTCCCTGATAGAGCCTAGTGCCAGTGGTTGGAGCTGGAAAATCAGGAGTAGTTACAGGCCTTTCTTACCTTGGTGATCAGGGCCTTCTGACTTCCACTGGAAATCGGTAACCATAAGGTCCCAATTGAAGTCCAACTGGAGGTGCCTTTCTGTAGTTCTCAACCTGCCCTCATGATCTCTGCACAATCTTCAGTTGGCAAGGGTGTGGCAGGCCATGGTGCCACTTTATTTGGGCACCCCTGCACTTGGGTGCCCAGCGAGTATAATGGAGAGAAAGAGAGGAAGGGTCCAGAAAGAACCCTCCCATTTCAGTTACATCTAGCCTGCACTTTCTGTCTGTGTAGACAGAACTCCGCCCCCAAAGGAAGGCCCAGGGAATTCCGGGACAATATTAAAGGAGCTGTAACAACAATCCAGGACTCCAACCCTTTTTCCCAGCCCTTGATTCCACAGAATACTCAATTCTTAGGTGCAACGGTCAGGAAAATCGACCCTATAAGAACATAAGAAATAGAAACAGGAGTAGGCCATACGGCCCCTCGAGCCTGCTCCGCCATTTAATACGATCATGGCTGATCCGATCATGGACTCAGGTCTATTTCCCTGCCCGCTCTCCATAACCCCTTATTCCCTTATCATTTAAGAAACTGTCTATTTCCGTCTTAAATTTATTCAATGTCCCAGCTTCCACAACTCTCTGAGGCAGTGAATTCCACAGATCCCCACCCTCTGAGAGAGGAAATTTCTCCTCATCTCAGTTTTAAATGGGCGGCCCCTTATTCTAAGATTATGCCCTCGAGTTCTAGTCTCCCCCATCAGTGGAAACATCCTCTCTGCATCCACCCCATCAAGCCCCCTTCATAATCTTATACGTATCGATAAGATCACCTCTCATTCTTTTGAATTCCAATGCGTAGAGCCCAAACTACTCAACCTTTCCTCATAAGTCAACCCCCCCATCTCTGGAATCAACCGAGTGAATCTGCTCTGAACTGCCTCCAAAACAAGAATATCCTTTTGTACATATGGAAACCAAAACTGCACGCAGTATTCCAGGTGTGGCCTCACCAATACCCTGTACAACTGTAGCAAGACTTTCCTGCTTTTATACTCCAGCCCCTTTGCAATAAAGGCCAAGATACCATTGGCCTTCCTGATCACTTGCTGTACCTGCATACTATCCTTTTGTGTTTCA
This sequence comes from Pristiophorus japonicus, assembly GCF_044704955.1. NCBI lineage: Eukaryota > Metazoa > Chordata > Chondrichthyes > Pristiophoridae > Pristiophorus > Pristiophorus japonicus. The sequence continues at coordinate 127,153,945 of NC_091991.1, read as the reverse complement.
TGCAGAATTACCCCCAGGTCCCGCTGTACTGCAGCACTTTTCAATCTTTTTCCATTTAAATAATAACTTGCTCTTTGATTTTTCCTGCCAAAGTGCATGACCTCACACTTTCCAACATTATACTCCATCTACCAATTTTGTGTATAGTACAGGGTATTACATGTTACTGTCAAAGTGTCTTCACTACTGGTGAACCTTGTCCAATACTGGATGTTGGACAAGCAGCTTAACAAATCAGAAGCAGTGGAGGGGTTGAGAGAGGTGGTGGTGATGTAGAGCTGGGTGTCATCAGTGTACTTGTGGAACCTGACATTGTGTTTTCTGATGATGTCGCCGGAGATCAGCATGTCGATGAGAAATAGGAGGGGGCCAAGTATAGAGTCTTGGGGGGACTCTGTAGTTCTCAAATGAGGGTCCGTAGAGACTTTCCAGGGGGTCTACAAAATAATTTGAAAGTTACTTAGCTGGGATAAGCCCCTTCAATTTTAGTTATTCTATCCGTTGCTGTCCAGCTACTCTGAGAATTAACACCGGTCCGCTTTTATCGACACCAACACCTTGGCTGCCCATGCTTGCAAACATCATCACACCTGCACCGCAAATACGCATTTTCCAGAGAATACAACCGCTACACCAACAAAGACATGCTGATCCAGGCCGATTTAAACAACCTACCACCAACCCATCTCAAATTTAGAAGGCCATTTTGGACTGTCGCCAAAGCTCTTCAGCGATTTCCCCTCAGCCTTAATGACTGATGGTGAAATGCCTGGAAGAACTGTGACATACGGAATAGATTCCTTATAGAGGACCCTACAGTACAACCTGAAGGATCAAACCTTCCTCGCAAACAGTGGACAACCATCAACCGCCTCAAAACCGGTCATGGTAGATGCTGCCGCCTTCTTCATAGATGGAAGATTAAAGCATGTGACCTTGGAGCTCCTAATCAGACCCTGGAGCACATCATTGAGCACTGCCCTCAGAGGGAATTTGCAGGCAGCCTACAAGATATCCACACTATTATACCTGAAGCTTTGGCCTGGATATCCAACTTGGATATTGACGTTTGATTTGCTTTGCTACTACCATACGAAAGAAAAAGTTACTTCAATTCTGCTTACAATTTTGTACATCCTATTTAGGATCCGGTTGGCAGTGAAGCCATTTGGAATCAATGGCATGGAAATGGCTTTTGAAGTGTTCATGGTCAGTATTCGTGGCTGCTAAGTGATGTCATCCCAGGCTCCGACACAGGATGCCTGGCAGGGGCTGGTTGCAGCAGTCGGGTAGAGGCAACCAAACGGACAGACAGTGGAGGGGAGGTGGGGGGGGGGGCCATGGCTCTTCAGGCTTCTTTCAGGATCCAATGGAGTGACAGAGTTGCTGCGGCCAGGCCCCCTACGTCGCTACACGGCCAAGCGCAGAGTGAGAGTCCGCAGACTCGAGCTTTGGACGCCATGTGTCAGATTCACATAAATCACCTGTGAACATCTGTAATGGCCCTGTGCAGAGAGCGATGGTCGCCTTGATCGGCACTGAGAGAGCCGTGTGAACAGGTGGGCGTGGCTTGAGGTCTCCCTGCAGCAGATCACACAGGCGCCCAGTTGCCTCTTTGCTGAAGCTCTACTTATGCAAAACTCCTCAGAGACGCTCTCCTATAGCCTTGCTGCCTATATATTCTATGGGTTGGGGAGGGCAATACCTGGTTGGCTGCATCTTCCTTTAATGGTAATTAACTCCATCCTGTGCTGCTGTTGCTCCTCCAAAATGATGGCATGCAATGGTATGCCCATAGGGATTGTCATACCTGTTCCTGCATAACACTGATTGTGGGTGGGCTGTCTAAATTATGCCATATTTTTATTTTTTATTTTAAATGTTTAACTTTTCCTTTCTGTTTCTTTTCCCTCTCTTAATCCAATCTTTCTTTCCCTCTCTTTATTTTTCTTTCTGTACCTGATTTGACATTCACCCACTTTAACTTACACTTCCTTCTCAATCCTTCCGCTGCTTGTTTCTCAAACCTGCAATCTGATTGGTTAAGGAGATACACAGTTGCTTTCCCAGCTCACTCAGGTCCCAGATGCCCTGGTTTCCTCACTGCGGCGATTTCAGCTCACACTTTCAGCAACTTAGTGGGCAAAAAATGGTTTGAGCCGAAGGGTGCAGAAGCAAGTCTAACTAATAGCAGACACCGTTAGAATTAGATGCCCTATTACAGCAAAACCCGGCCCATTATCTTATAGGTATCCCTCCATAATGCTGTGCAATTGGGATGCACATTTTTCCTTTTTGTTTGTTACTTTGTCTAATTGGGCAGGCTCCATACTTGATGGTCAGTGTAATAGAGCTCCCCCTAGTGGACTACTGCTCCACCTAGTGGGCTACTGTGGTAATGCAATTACTGATGTAAATACAATAAAAGGGTCATGTGACAAGTCAGATGATGACAGTTGGAGCCATCTTGTAGAGTGTGTTTGTTAGTGATGTCGTAAGAATATATCACAGTCAGTGCTAATATCACAGTCAGTGCATGCTAATTCTTGGTGGTCCATTTGGGAACACTGACCAACGCTTGGCGGTCTGTTGGTGACCCCCGCAGCTATTGTTGGTGGACTGAGCTAGCTAGTGGGGCTACATGCTTCAATTCTGTTTACCATCTAAGGTAGGCCTTTGCTGCCAGTTAGCTGTCTCCCGTACAAGGTAACGAATGGCGGTAGAAAATAATTTTCGACCCCATAGAATTATTATGCAAAACTATTAAGCTTTCCCTGCTAATGTCACCAACAATAATATCTGGTCTTATATCTTCATTTTCCCTTTTAGTATTGTTGGGGAAGAGCATTTATTTTCTCCACTATTCTAGTGGGAGTGGAATTAGATTTGAGATTGACTCCTTGGATATATGCAGAACTTTGAACTCAAAATCTGCAGAAAATGAGATCCTTACCGTTGCTTATTACTTGGTCTGAAATTATTAAAGTGACATTTTTGTTTGCTTTATTTTCCAAAATTGTACCAAAGTGTTGCCCCAGCTTTAAATGATTGGGTGGAAAATAATGTTTCTCACCTTATACTGTACATATGCTGTGGTTCAATAAAAGTAGTGAAGTCTGTCATTTCGTTAAGTAGTTTTCTGTCATATGCAACAAAGCAGGAATGTGTTCACAAAATTAATTTCTAAAAACAGTGGTATACCCAGACCAATACTATAAATAATAAATTGATGGTCTAGACAAAAAAAAGTTTCAGTTTTCAGTTTGGGTACGATTTCATCCTTTACGGAGCATGAGTGAAAAGAGGCCCAAGGTTTCCTTGTGAGACCCAGAGGTGAACTCCTGCTCCTCCTGGCCCACAAAAAAACCTCAGCTTCAAAAAAAACGTACCTTGCTCAGCCCACAATCCTCCTCCCAGCTGGTCTGGCCTGATGGGAAACCCGTCACAGCTCCTCCGCTCAGGCCTCCGACTAAAATTGTAGTCAGCTCCCATGACATCATATTTAAAGTAGGACCCCCCCCTCCCCCCCGCCCCGGCTACCTGCGGGTGTCCCGCTCATCTGCGCAAAAGAGCAGGTTAATATTGGGACAAAAGCAAAATATGCTGGAATCTGAAATAAAAACAGAAAATGCTGGAAAAACTCAGCAGGTCAGGCAGCATCTGTGGAGAGAGAAACAGAGTTACCGTTTCAGGTCTGTGACCCCCCCTAATATTGGGCAGTGGCGGGAAGGCAACAGGATCACAGGGGGTAATTCACTGCCCTTATTCCCCTCTCCCGCTCGGTTTCTGCCAGGCAGGGGTGAGTTAACATTGGGACAATGTTCCCTTCCCGCTGATTAGCTTTGAATTAAACCCTCCCGCCCCGCCCCTTGAAGCTCAAGGGGCGGGGCGGGAGGGTTTAATTCAAACCTCTGGTTCTGGTTTTCGGCTCAAGGTGAAACAGCTTGTCATGGTCGAGAGAAGAGCACATTGTCAAAGGGACAGCAGACAGAAGACATTATCAGACTTTGGTCAAGCAATTGCTATTGCTGTACATTTAGACTCAACAAGCTAATGTTCAATGAGTTCTGCAAATAATTTCTTTTAATTACATTTTGTGTACTGATGATTTTCACTTTGCTTGTTTCAGAAAAGGTAACCACAGCAGTCCTTTTCTATATGCTATCAGTACATTACAGATTCTACCCAGTGACCCAATGAAGAATCAATAAATGCATCGTTCTGGTCACAGCTGCCTTACTCAGGAGAGCCAGATATTAGGATGTCTTCCCCTTTGTAGCAATGTTGATTTTTTTTGACTCCTACCATTTGCTCATTTCAGATCTGACAGAGTTTGTGCGCTAAACTTCAGGCTCTTTGCTTCAACATCTCCTGGACTGTGTGTCGATAGCAATATTACAAAGCCGTGCAGCTGTGCGATTCTTGCATTTGCATAACAAAAATTACCCTGAGGGAAAGATTATAGATTTATATTTTTCTCCATTTTGCATGTGCTTCAAACAAGTTGCACGGCGACTCAGAAACAAAAGCAGGGGGATAAAGAACGTTTTATAATGCCGAACCAATTTATTATACATGGGTGTACACAACAAATAAACCTACAGACAACATTTCCCAGGGCAGCATGTACGTGTGTTTTTTGTCATTGATTGTACAGGCGTTCGGGTGGATCAATCTGGCTGGCTGCCAGGCTGCAAACGAAGAAAAAAAAATTCTAACACGGTCCGGCCGTTAGCTTCCAGCAGGCCCTCCGCCTTCCTGCTACGTCCGGGTTTCATGGCGGCTTAAAGTTTCCCCTGCTCCCGCCCCTCCTCCACGGAAATTTGGGGTGGAGGAGGGCGGGTAAACAAGAAACAAATGACAGGTCTTTAAAAGGCCTAGTGCACTGACCTTTAAATTCTGTGAGCCTTTTATAGGCCTGCAGGCCAGGTTCCACTGGGCATACCGGAGTCTTGTCGTCAGGCATGTCAGTGGACTGGGAACAGACACAATACTCTTATACACCCACTTCCCCAGTTTGGAGTTCCTACCTGCTTCAGGTCAGAGCTTCAGACATCTGCCCCAGGCCTGGCCAGATGACAGAGCAAGGCCGAGATCCAGCAGCAATCTGCCGCGGCTAATATCTGTCAGATTTCCTTATCTCTACTGCCTCACTAATACCCCAAATTAGGGCATTAGGAAGACGAGCATCACGCCTCTTATCTCACCACTTCTTCATGTTCCATTTTATATCCTTTCACTGGGGAGAAATTGGGTTTTGTAGCGCCAGTTTTAAGGCACTACTCAGTTTCCTAATGCTCAAATGGCGTCCGAGTGTACGATCGAGTGACAGTGTCTGTTCATCTTCACTTCCTCCTTCCTGTTTCTCCACTGCCTGGGCAGGTTTCAGCTCTGGGTTATCTGAAATGAAAAAAGGGACAAGGGTTGGGGTTGTGGTGATGGGAGAGGAGAAAGTAAGAAGTGCATGCTTACACCATCTGCAGCTTCTCAGTCAGAACAGACTGAGGGATGAGGGAGAAGTGGGATGAGAGAAGGAGCATTACGTATGCTGATACCCTCAATATCGCTCACTTCAGCACCTCCAGTGGCCTCAGCGATGCCCCTTCCCATGATGGCCAGCACTGTCTCCTCCACAGGGGTTAAAACACATGCAGGTGCTTTTGTCCTCCTCCAGCTTTTTGCTGCTGCCTCCTGTTGTACACCAGAGGGAGGTGCGTCAGTGAGTGTCCTGCAACATGTTTGGGTGATGCGGCTGTAATGGCTGAATAGCTACCACCATGTATGAGCTGTGAGATGTGGGTGTGAGGCTTGCAGCAGTGCTAAGTGTGTGAGGGTGAGGTGAAGCTATGAATGTGAGGGTTGAGTCCTAAGTGATGGAGATTGTGGGTAGATGGGTGATGGGGGGTTGGCGACTGAACAGTACGGATAGTGCTGGCTGCACACAGCCATCAGGTAAAACAGAAGGAGTGTGAATTTACTGTGCTGCCTACAACACAGTGAATGGCCGCGGGTTAATCACTCACTGCGATACCCGTGACCAATTGCAGGTTCTACCAAATTTATCCCCCCCCCCCCACCGAGTCTTGATGTACTTTAAAAGTCTGAAATTTGAAGCTTCGTTAATTGCTTTTTGATAATCTAAGTAAGTTATGTTCCCTGTACATTTCTCACCTAATTTAGTTCGTTCCTTAAAGAATTCTGGAAAGTTTGCGAGGCACATAACAACCGATTACATCATAAGACCTCTGCACTTCATTGGTGGAAGCTCAAACTACTCTAGTGTTTTCCCCTCAAGAGACATTGGGGTAAATTTTCACCTTCACTGCTTGGGCGTTAATCTGGTTGAGCAGACTGCCCACCCGTTGCAGATTTACATTGCACAGTGGACTGAAGATCAGGTGGCTGTACAACAGCTGAGCAAATTGCTGCGCTAGATTACTGGCCTGGGCACTGACGATGGATATTTAATCCATTCGACCTATAACCCATGGATCCATGTTCGACTCTGTTTTAGAACATGGAGATAATGGTGGTGAAATTGCTCGATAATTTTCTTTGGGCATGATGGAAAACGAGCTGTCCGCTCACGAGGAGCCCATTTCGTGGTACTGGCATAGACCAATTTTTCTCGCAATATTCGCTGGTATCCAGTCCTTGAGGCAAACCATGGGGGGGATTCTGAGGCTTCCCAAGCAACAACATGGGGCAGTGGTGCCGGAACGCCCACCTAATTCAGTCGATAGGCCTTTGAAATATGTAAATCGGGTCCTGTGATGTACAGAAATCTTAACTGTGCTGAGTGTGCACCAAACACGCTGTACTTATGGGCCTCTATTTTTATGGGGTGGTGGGGGGGGCAGTGGCTAAGGTTCTGGGGGCCCTGGTAGTGGTCAATGAATCCGGGAAGGTCCAGGACATAGAGGCCATGCCAATCTGAATGGCACAACCTCATTTGAATGAATCTCTACAGCATCCCACCCGACACACAGCCAGATTGATTAGCGGTTAGTCCAGTCCTGTGACCTCCATCTGGCACTCGTGGTGTCCTGAGGGAAAATCTTCCCTTTGGTTATGGTGCTCCTATAAATATTAACCAAAGCCCCTGATCAGGGCAGGATGTGTGTGTAATGGTGGTGGGAGTGGAGTTCAGGAGGAATTCCTGTGTCCCAGCCCTTTTGTAACTCTCAGGAGAAATTGGCTTCCTTTGCACCTCCTGTTAACACCACCTGGGGGCGATAACGGGGCGCTACCGGCACTACAATCGGGTGCGGCAGAATCATCGATGCCCACAAACGCTCGTGCCGGTTTTGCGCTGGTGCTAACACTTATTGCTTCGCTCTCTTGCACCCCGGAGATTGTGACGTCATACGGTGTGCAGCGCCCCGAGACCACCCCGGGTGCAAACTGTCGTCAACACCGGCAGCTGCAGGAGGCATTGTAAGGCGAGCCGGACGCTTGGGGAGTGGTAGTTAAACGTAATGCCGCTGAGGAAAATAAGAAATTTGTATTGAGCCCTTAGTCATTTTTTTCACCATTTTATTATGCTGCAATTGATCAGCCGTGCACTGTGTTAGAGTGCTGGTGGATGAGCATCGCGGATCATGGCCGTCGGTGAGCAGGGGGTTAGATTTATTGCAGAGCTCGCAGCAATGGCCCTTCCCTTTAAGGAAGGGAAGGAGCCTCTGATCCCGGCAGCGCTGCCACTACCGCCCCTCTTGCCTGGTTTAGCGCTCGATTTAGCGCTCCACTTACCTCCTGGAGCGCTAAACCGGAAGTTCGCGTCGGGTTCACTTGCGTAGCGTCCAGTGATACTTTTGTGCTTCTTCAAAAGTTATTGCCCAAGTAAGGCGCTACACCGTTTCTAGCCCTGTAACTTTATAGTTAACAAGTGCAATCTATCACAATCTTTTAATCTTATCATCAAAACATAGCTGCAAGAGGCGAAGAATGCTAAATCTCTTCAAGGATATAACAATACAGGGACGGCTTGTATCAGCAAGGTAACTTTCATAGTCATGCCATTTTATTTCAGGTCGTAACAAAGGTCACCAGGTCGGATCGTGATAAGGAGAGAATTCATTCTTTCCAATCAAACATTCTCTTGAACTGGGCTTTGTGCCAGCTTAAAGGATTAGTTCCTCCACAGTTAAGGTCGACACTGCTGGATAAATAATACAGCAGCAAGGCTGCATTTCTAACTCCTGTAATGAATGTGCAGTCACCCTGGAGAGTGATAAATAGACTGTAAAAATGCCCTGGGCTCCATTAATAAATGATTGTAGTCTTCACATAAAAAGCTGATTGAACTTTCCAGAATAAATACAGGACTAATAATTAGATAGCTCATCCTTTTTGTTTTCAAGCAATCTTCTGCAAACACTAGTTGGAAGCAATCATTGCTAATTACCATTTCAAATGTTGTTAGCCGAGAACGTATAATATTACCAGTGTACGACCACTTTTGCATTTATCCAAACCATCATCAAGGCCACGACCTTGCATCAGGTGTACTAGAACTGCAGGCAGCTATGAAGCCACAGTTTAAAAGCGCCCAGGCATCCCGTTGGACCCTGTGGGAGATTTATAATTTAATTGTTGACACTTTTTAATGTTAGGCGGACCAAGAGTCTTGGCCACCTGAGCAGTGGAGTTCTGAGCAAGCATTCAGGCACACAGTGCACAGTGCTCCCCTGTGGCTGAGCTCAGTGCGACCTGCAGGGAGGTGTAACTGGCAGTATAGCTCAGGTCTGCTTGTAGCACTCTGAGACTGGGAGCCGTAATATAATAGCAGCCAGATAACAAAAGTAATAACCTTGAATTACTGTTTGCAACATTATCGTGTTCATACAATCTTCAAGCATTCGGACATTGATATTGTGAACAGTAGTTTCTAGACTAATAGGTTCACTCAAATATTTTCAGCTAATAAAGTGCATGTGGTGAAGCATTGTTCAAAATGTTTCAAAAGATTTCTCCTTTCAGTTATTAAATGTTCATTTCTGCTTGAGAAAAAGTATTATGATAGGCTACATCATTATTTTTGACCTTTGGTTTGTCTGTAATCCTCCATGTAACATGTACAGCAAGCCTGAGACAGTTACTGGATAACTTATCTTTTTAATTAGATGTCATACACCTTCACTCCCACACCCCCCACAAAGAATTCAATTAAACATCACTCGACATCTCAGAAATGATCAGCATTTCAGCATTGTGAAGCCTGAAAACCCCGCACTCAATTAGCAGCAGCATGACATAATTTTGAAGCTAAAACCACTTTTGCTATGATCCAATAGTGGAGCCACCAGGCATGGAGGCCCCGACCTGCGTGAGTGGCAGGTCGGGGCCATAAAAGGAGCGGAGGTGCGGCGGCCTGGGAGCAGCGTGGAGGCCACTTCAAGGAGCAGCGAGAGCTGGTGCAGGAGGGCGATGGCAGCGAAGAGTGATGTCATCAAGGCTCAGGTCAGTGATTGGAGCGTGGGCAGATACAGCAAGAGACTGTAGGGGGACGTGATCGGGGCCCAGGAGAGGCGTGAGTTCGGGGCCAGGGCCCCAGGGACAGCACGGGCCAGCCCACATTGCGATATGTGTGCGCGCGCGCACACTAGATCCGTGAAGCAGAGCAAGTCTCCAGTCGTCTTGGATAACCCTTGCCACTGGACCAAGACCTAGCTCTGTCAAGCCCGTGTGGTGGCTGGTGTGCAACGGCCACCACACATTAAAAAAATCCATGCACAGGCATCTTCCACCCTTCAGGATGTAGTTCAGGATCTGGAATATTAGGTCCTTCATTGAAACACCTGTGAACTCATCCTTCTTTTGGACTGGAAGCAAGTCATCCTCGTTTCATGGGACAGCCTATGATGATATGATATACCTTCTGCAAATCTGTAGTAGAATTACAGAGAATCGACAGCACAGGCCATTCGGCCCAACTAGTCTATGTTGGTGCTTTACTCCACATGAGCCCCCTCCCACTCTTAATTGACCTCTTCCCACCCTGCCTCCATATCCCACCCACCCTGCCTCCGTGTCCCTCCACCCTGCCTCCGTGTCCCACCCATGTCCCTCCCATCCTGCCTCCATATCCCTCCCACTCTGCCTCCATATCCCACTCACCCTGCCTCCGTGTCCCTCTAACCTGCCTCCGTGTCCCACCCATGTCCCTCCCACCCTGCCTCTGTATCCCTCCCACCCTGCCGCCATATCCCACCTATCCTGCCTCCGTGTCCCTGCCTCCATACTTCCATGTCCCTCCCACCCTGCCTCTGTGTCCCACCCACCCTGCCTCCGTGTCCCACCCACCCTGCCTCCGTGTCCCACCCACGCTGCCTCCGTGTCCCTCCCACCCTGCCTCCATGTCCCACGGTCCCTGTCTCCCTCATGTATGCACTAGTAGCTCACCTTTTTGCCTCACGCTAAAAAAAATGTAAATATGTGCTCTCAAAGGGATCACATCTTAAAGTGTCACAAATCCAGAGGGCAAAACAAACCATAACTGGTCCATTTAAACACATCATTTTCAAGTTACCAAATATCCAAATAGCTAAATGCAAAATCAATGAAAAATAGCAAAAATGAACTGATGTGGAATAAGTAACTTGCAGAAACTAAGCAATCTAATCATCCAAAACCTTTCAACAGCTAATAGTCACACGAGAAAAACAAACAGTGAAAGAAAGGGCTGAAATAATTCTTCTGCAGTTTGCCAATGTCACTTTCCCTCTTCACTCAGGTCAGTACACACACTTACATAGAATATTCATAAAGTAACACCAACATAAATAGTCCCACAAATCTGAAAAATATTAAGAAGCACTTGATCACTTATTGGTAGACATAACTGCAAGAAGTTTCCCCACAGGGAACTGCTTTCTGTCTGGGCTTTGGTTGTAGTTTTCACTTGGCTCCTGTTGTACTACCAACTTCAACAGGCACCATGACAATCCTGGGGGGTCATTTGCAATTTCGCCACCTGGGCAGTAACTTGGAGCGGATCGCCCGCCCTTTATTGAATCTGCCCAACAGTCGATCCATTGAATTCAACCCCTCTCACACTCCTGTATCTGGAGAGGCCCCTCTAATCCCTCTCTCACACTCCTGTATCTGGAGAGGCCCCTCTAATCCCTCTCTCACACTCCTGTATCTGGAGAGGCCCCTCTAATCCCTCTCTCACACTCCTGTATCTGGAGAGGCCCCTCTAATCCCTCTCTCACACTCCTGTATCTGGAGAGGCCCCTCTAATCCCTCTCTCACACTCCTGTATCTGGAGAGGCCCCTCTAATCCCTCTCTCACACTCCTGTATCTGGAGAGGCCCCTCTAATCCCTCTCTCACACTCCTGTATCTGGAGAGGCCCCTCTAATCCCTCTCTCACACTCCTGTATCTGGAGAGGCCCCTCTAATCCCTCTCTCACACTCCTGTATCTGGAGAGGCCCCTCTAATCCCTCTCTCACACTCCTGTATCTGGAGAGGCCCCTCTAATCTCTCTCTCACACTCCTGTATCTGGAGAGGCCCCTCTAATCCCTCTCTCACACTCCTGTATCTGGAGAGGCCCCTCTAATCCCTCTCTCACACTCCTGTATCTGGAGAGGCCCCTCTAATCCCTCTCGCACACTCCTGTATCTGGAGAGGCCCCTCTAATCCCTCTCTCACACTCCTGTATCTGGAGAGGCCCCTCTAATCCCTCTCTCACACTCCTGTATCTGGAGAGGCCCCTCTAATCCCTCTCTCACACTCCTGCATCTGGAGAGGCCCCTCTAATCCCTCTCTCACACTCCTGTATCTGGAGAGGCCCCTCTAATCCCTCTCGCACACTCCTGTATCTGGAGAGGCCCCTCTAATCCCTCTCTCACAACTACTTTGTTGTGAACAATTAAATCATTACATCAAGTGCCTCCTGATTAAAGGCGGGGGTGGGGGTGGGGCACTAAAACAGAAACCTTCAATCAAGAACCCCTTGTTTTTTTGGAGGTTTTTTTGAGGGCACCAAAACACAAATTATGCAAGTGCCCCCTGATTAAAAAAAGGGGGGGGAATAAAACCGGCAAATTAAACAAATTGAACTTTAAACTTTAATGATCAAATTAAAATTTGGTTGCCGGGGTTGGTGATGCACTCCAGTACCTCTAGCGCCCACCTCTCGTCCCTCTCTCACATTCCTGTATCTGGTGAGGGCCATCTAACTCCTCTCTCACACTCCTGTATATGGGAAGGATTCCTGTATTGGTTGGAGCCAGTTTAATTCTGGACACAGTAGATGTCATGAAGTACTCCATCCACAGGGTGGTGTTTTTCCAATTGGATAGAAAAGAACAAAGAGAAAGCAAAACAAGAGAGAAAATCAGCTGCAGCAGAGAAGCCACAAGCATCCATTTTAACTTACAATGTCTGTAGTTTTAGTGATTAAAAACAAACATCCTGCTGTATTAAACTGTCCCAGAAGTACAGTGATGTAAGTAACTTCTTCTCACCCAATAGTTCTGGAATTGTTGTATTTGATGTACAGAAAGAGATAAGTAACTTCTCTTGATTACTGCTTGTATTTGATTGTTAATGCTAAGTTACAAGAATGTTAGATCTATCTTTTATTCTTTATCAACAGTTTTCATATTGCATTATTAAAGGATTTGGATTCAGAAGCTCTGACCTTTGGCTGTATTTCTTGATGTAGTGTTGAAGCGAGCTGGAGAATCAGAGCTATGCTCATGTTACACTACGCTCTGATTGAGACTAGTACAATCCCTCTAACCCTGCTCTCACATTCTTATATCCAGAATGATACTGGGGCTAAAAGGGTTAAATTATGAAAACAGGTTGCATAGACTAGGCTTGTATTCTCTTGAATTTAGATTAAGGGGTGATCCAATTGAGGTGTTTAAGATGATTAAAGAATTTGATAGGGTAGATAGAGAGAAACCAGTTCCTCTGGTGGGAGAATTCAGAACAAGGGGCCATAACCTTAAAGTTAGAGTTAGGCCATACAGGGGTGATGTCAGGGAGCACTTCTTCACACAAAGGATAGTGGAAATCTGGAACACTCTCTGCTAAAAAGCTGTTGAGGCTAGGTCAATTGGAAATTTAAAAACTGAGATTGATAGATTTAAGTTAGGTAAGGGTATTAAGGGGAACCAAGGTGGGTAGATGCAGTTAAGATACAGATCAGCCATGATCTAATTGAATGGTGGAAGAAGTTTGAAGGGTTAAATGGTCTAGTCTTGGTCCAATGTTCCTATGAAATGAAAGTAGGATAGATTCTAGAGGAGCTGGGTGATCCACTCCACCACGTTATCACCTTGGCGGCGATGCTCAAAATGACCCCCTCATGTCACATGTCAACCAGGTACAAAAGGATTAGGGAGTTACAGCTCCTGTTGACAAGTTGGCCATGTGCAAAAGATCTGTATCATGGGAGGTGCAAAATATCCACAGTTTGCTGTAAAAATCAGACAGAACATTTACAAATAACTACCATTAATCATAGAATCATGTGGTTGGAATTTTCTGTCCGCCCTGCGCGTTACCCGGCCCAATTAAATGGTGCAGGTCTGATGATGTCATCAATGACACATTTTCAGCCGGGATATTTAAAGGACCCATGACCCATTGCAGTTGCAGGAGCAGCAGACTTTGGCGGGGCCCCTCACAGGCTCCAAAACCCAGAGGATGGCCTGCAAAAGTGTCTATGCAGTTGCAGCAGGGAAGTGAGCAGGCTGCCTCTACCTCTGCTGAAGGCACAGGGGTAGCACCTCATATAAGCACACGTAAGAGCAAGATCAAGTAGATTCGCAAGGGTAACCACTTGGCTGTTTTACGAAATGTTTGTGTAAAGTTTCCGTTACCGTGATATCACAGGTAAAATCTTTATTTTCACCACTTTCTGGTCATGGACTAATTTGTGTGCACCTTTGGAAGTGGCTTAGTGAGTTGGAGTGAGTTATGAGACATAATGTTACCTCCAACAATACTGCTCAATGTGAAAGGAATGGCCTGGTCATTGTAGGGAAGCATTATGGTGTTACTGTGGGGTGGTGCCAACGTGGAGCAGCATGTGGGAGCTAATGGGTGTAATGCCTGAAGTTAAGTAAATCTGCCCATCGCCGGCTTCCCGGGCAGCAATGGACTCGGGGGCTGGTGGGATCTGGACTGCAGGATCCTCCTCATCTTCCTGTTGATGCTTTTCCTCCTGCTTCTCCTCCTCTGAAGAGACTGTGTGCTGAGCGCCTTGCTCCTCATCCAGCACCAATCCTCGCTCCTGTGCTATGTTGTGCAGGGACCAGCAGACCACGACAATTCTGGAGACCCTGGCTGGTGCGTACTGAAGGGCTCTTCCAGATCTATCAAGGCATCTGAAGCGCATTTTCCGCATGCCTATTGTCTGCTCTATGACACATCTGGTGGAAATGTGGCTTTCATTATATCTTTCCTCGGTCTCGGTACTTGGCCTCCTGAAGGATGTCATGAGCCATGTCTTCAGTGGATAGCCTTTGTCTCCAAGCTCCCAGCCAGAAAGTCTGTTTGGATGAGCGAAGAGTTGAGGGAGGGTGGAATGCCACAGGGTGAAAGAGTCTTAGCAACTGCCAGGGACTCTGGTGCGCACATGCACGATGATCTTCCTTTGGTTGCGGACAAACTGCGCATAGAGAGAGTGGAAGCACTTGCGGTTGACAAAGACTCCTGGGTGATGATGGGGCTGCCCTGAAAGTTGATGGTGCCCTGCACCTGTGGGAAGCCACACAGAGCGGCAAAGCCAAGCGCTCGCTCAGTAACACTAGCTTCATCAGTAACATTGGTGTCATCAGTGGCAAAGTTGATATAATTGGCTGACTTGTCAAAGAGGGCATCGGTGACCTGTGTGATGTATCTGTGGGCGGCCGACTGCGAGATGTCACAAATGTCTGCTGCAGATCCCTGGAAGGAGCCTGAGGCGAAGAAGTTGAGGGCACTGGTGACTTTGACAGCTACAGGTAAGGCATCTCCACCCACTGCTCTGGGCTGCAGGTCTTCCTCCAGCAATGTGCAAATGTCTGCGATGACCTGGCATGATAGCCTGAGCCTCCTTTGGCACTGCTGCTTCATCATGTTGAGGAAGCTCATTCTCTGCCTGTATACCCTGTGTTGGGGGTATCGCCTCTGGCGCAGTGCAGCCCTGCGCTGATGCCCTCTGTCCTGTGCAACATCAGGTGGTTGAGGAGAAGGTTAGTGGTGTTGTTGTTGGTGCGGCTGGTGTTGGGGCTGATCATGGTCCGATTCTGAGGACCAAGGTGAGACAGTATAAACGACACACATGCCAATGGAATAGATGGCAGGTCAAGCAGAGATGAGAGAAGCAATCTATGAACGGTGTGATAGGTTCTAACAATGAGGTGACGCTGGATGCTGACATTGCTGGAAACACTTGCAATCTCGAGAAAGCTAAATCTAAGCTGACAATGCACTCAGCAACAGCATCTGCCTGAGGAAAGTGACCAGCTGTGAGATGAGAATTTTTATTGTACTTTCCACGTTGTGCACTAATGAGCTGGATCAATGGTCATCCACTTTCGCCTCAGGTTCACAGACGTGGTTCCCGAGCTGCGTGAGTCCTGTGCACATCCAGGGAAATTTGAAAGGTAGAGTTAAAAAGGTGCTTAAATGGTTTGACAAAATTATTTAAATTAGCTCGCCCGTCCCTGCCGCTCGGGTCGCTGCCATGCTGGAAAGCGTGCCCGAGGGAAAGGCACATGGGGGCGGGATGATAGTGTGTTCCCGACCCACTGCAAGATTTTCAAATTTCCCACCCGACCCGCCTCCAATCACGCCTGCCCCCAGAAAATTTCAGCCATACAATAGTACAGCACTAAAGGAGGCCATTCAGCCTATCGAAACTGCAATCCAGTTAATTCCACTCCCCCACTCTTTCCCCAGCTAATTGCAATTTTTTCTCCTTCAAATATTTATCCAATTCCCCTTTTGTCATGTATGTATGCTTGGGTTTGCTAGCCACCAGGTGGCGCCACTGTTGGAGGTCATTGGGCTGTGCGCACGTGTGTGCGGCCCAGGTATAAAAGGCCAGCCATCTTGTAATGTAATTACTTTGGATCCTAATAAAGGAGAGCCAGGTTTGTACCTGTTTGGAGTTTATAGTATTTAGTCTATTGAGTTATTGCATACACAACATTTGGCGACGAGTTAACAACAATCTTTGCATGCAAAAATGAGCACAATTGGAATTCTGGAGCGATTCGTAGGAGAAGATTGGGCAAACATTGTAGCCCGCTTCAACCAGTACTTCGTGGCCAACAAAATGGAGAAAGGGACAGACGCAGTTCGCGCCGGGCGGTCCTCCTCACGGTTTGCGGTCCGAAAATCAATGGACTCATAAAGAATCTCCCCTCGCCCTTAAGTACAACGGATAAGGACTATGAAACATTGTGTGCTCTGGTACGTGACCGTCTCAAACCAGATGAAGGCATCATCATCATCTCAAGATATTGATTCTATATGCACGTATGTTCTGAGGGCCAGGATGTATCGGAATTCGTTGCCAACCTAAGACCTCTAGCTGGACCGTGTAAGTTTGAAACTGCATTGGCAGACATGCTGCGGGACTTCTTTGTAATTGGCATCAACCACGAGATGATCCTGTGTAAGCTACTGGCGGCGGAGATGCTGGATTTGAACAAGGCCATCACGATTTCCCAATCATGCATGACGACGGACAAAAGCTTAAAGCAGATATCATTGAAAAATCAGAACTCGACAAGTACTGTAAACAAGATAGTATTGTCGTTTGGCAGAGCTGAATACGGTAGGGCCTACCCAGCTGCGTACAAGAAACCTGTGGCTGCTCAAACTCCGCCAACGGGAATGAATCCAGCATCACCGTGTTGGCTTTGTGGGGGATATCATCGGCATCATCAGTATCGGTTTAAACAGTATATTTGTAAAGGCTGTTCGAGAGTGGGGCATCTCCAGGACATGTGTCCACAAATGAGCAAGTGTGTTGCGACACACCACATGGAGGATGATGACCAGTCTGGCGCGGATCCGGACATGCAATCCGAGACAGAACATAAGAACATAAGAATTAGGAACAGGAGTAGGCCATCTAGCCCCTTGAGCCTGCTCCGCCATTCAAAAAGATCATGGCTGATCTGGCCTTGGACTCAGCTCCACTTACCCGCCCGCTCCCCATAACCCTTAATTCCCTTATTGGTTAAAAATCTATCTATCTGTGATTTGAAAACATTCAATGAGCCAGCATCAACTGCTTCCTTGGGCAGAGAATTCCACAGATTCACAACCCTCTGGGAGAAGAAATTCCTTCTCAACTCGGTTTTAAATTGGCTCCCCCGTATTTTGAGGCTGTGCCCCCTAGTTCTAGTCTCTCCGATCAGTGGAAACAACCTCTCTGCCTCTATCTTGTCTATCCCTTTCATTATTTTAAATATTTCTATAAGATCACCCCTCATCCTTCTGAACTCCAACGAGTAAAGACCCAGTCTACTCAATTTATCATCATAAGGTAACCCCCTCATCTCCGGAATCAGCCGAGTGAATCTTCTCCGTACCCGCTCCAAGGCTAGTATATCCTTCCTTAAGTAAGGTGACCAAAACTGCACGCAGTACTCCAGGTGCGGCCTCACCAATACCCTCTACAGTTGCAGCAGGACCTCCTTGCTTTTGTACTCCATTCCTCTCGCAATGAAGGCGAACATTTCATTCGCCTTCCTGATTACCTGCTGCATCTGCAAACTAACTTTTTGGGATTCATGCACAAGGATCCCCAGGTCCCTCTGCACCGCAGCATGTTGTAATTTCTCCCCATTCAAATAATATTCCCTTTTACTGTTTTTTTTCCCAAGATGGATGACCTCACATTTTCCGACATTGTATTCCATCTGCCAAACCTTAGCCCATTCGCTTAACCTATCCAAATCTCTTTGCAGCCTCTCTGTGTCCTCTACACAACCCGCTTTCCCACTAATCTTAGTGTCATCTGCAAATTTTGTTACACTACACTCTGTCCCCTCCTCCAGGTCATCTATGTATATTGTTAACAATTGTGGTCCCAGCACCGATCCCTGTGGCACACCACTAACCACCGATTTCCAACCCGAAAAGGACCCATTTATCCCGACTCTCTGCTTTCTGTTAGCCAACTAATTCTCGATCCATGCTAATACATTTCTTCTGACTCCGCGTACCTTTATCTTCTGCAGTAACCTTATCAAATGCCTTTTGAAAATCTAAATACACCACATCCATCAGTACACCTCTATCCACCATGCTCGTTATATCCTCAAAGAATTCCAGTAAATTAGTTAAACATGATTTCCCCTTCATGAATCCATGTTGCGTCTGCTTGATTGCACTATTCCAATCTAGATGTCCCGCTATTTCTTCCTTAATGATAGCTTCAAGCATTTTCCCCACTACAGATGTTAAACTAACCGGCCTATAGTTACCTGCCTTTTGTCTGCCCCCTTTTTTAAACAGAGGCGTTACATTAGCTACTTTCCAATCCAATGGTACCTCCCCAGAGTCCAGGGAATTTTGGTAGATTATAACGAATGCATCTGCTATAACTTCCGCCATCTCTTTTAATACCCTGGGATGCATTTCATCAGGACCAGGGGACTTGTCTACCTTGAGTTTCATTAGCCTGTCCAGCACTACCCCCCCCCCCCCCCCCCGCCCCAGTGATAGTGATTATCTCAAGGTCCTCCCTTCCCACATTCCCGTGACCAGCAATTTTTGGCATGGTTTTTGTGTCTTCCACTGTGAAGACTGAAGCAAAATAATTGTTTAAGGTCTCAGCCATTTCCACATTTCCCATTATTAAATCCCCCTTCTCATCTTCTAAGGGACCAACATTTACTTTAGTCACTCTTTTCCATTTTATATATTGGTAAAAGCTTTTACTATCTGTTTTTATGTTTTGCGCAAGTTTACTTTCGTAATCTATCTTTCCTTTCTTTATTGCTTTCTTAGTCATTCTTTGCTGTCGTTTAAAATTTTCCCAATCTTCTATTTCCCACCAGCCTTGGCCACCTTATACGCATTGGTTTTTAATTTGATTCTCTCCTTTATTTCCTTGGTTATCCACGGCTGGTTATCCCTTCTCTTACCGCCCTTCTTTTTCACTGGAATATATTTTTGTGGAGCACTATGAAAGAGCTCCTTAAAAGTCCTCCACTGTTCCTCAATTGTGCCACCGTTTAGTCTGTGTTCCCAGTCTACTTTAGACAACTCTGCCCTCATCCCACTGTAGTCCTCTTTGTTTAAGCATAGTACGCTTGTTTGAGACACTACTTCCTCACCCTCAATCTGTATTACAAATTCAACCATACTGTGATCACTCATTCCGAGAGGATCTTTTATTAGATCGTTTATTATTCCTGTCTCATTACACAGGACCAGATCTAAGATAGCTTGCTCCCTTGTAGGTTCTGTAACATACTGTTCTAAGAAATAATCTCGTATGCATTCTATGAATTCCTCCTCAAGGCTACCCCGTGCGATTTGATTTGACCAATCGATATGTAGGTTAAAATCCCCCATGATTACTGCCGTTCCTTTTTCACATGCCTCCATTATTCCCTTGATTATTGTCCGCCCCACCGTGAAGTTATTATTTGGGGGCCTATAAGCTACACCCACCAGTGACTTTTTCCCCTTACTATCTTTAATCTCCACCCACAATGATTCAACATTTTGTTCATTAGAGCCAATATCGTCTCTCACAACTGCCCTGATATCATTCTTTATTAACAGAGCTACCCCACCTCCTTTTCCTTCTTGTCTATCTTTCTGAATTGTCAGATACCCCTGTATGTTTAATTCCCAGTCTTGGCCACCCTGCAACTACGTTTCTGTAATGGCCACCAAATCATACCCATTTGTAATGATTTGTGCTGTCAACTCATTTACTTTATTTCGAATACTGCATGGGTTTAGGTAGAGCGTTTTAATACTAGTTTTTAAACCATGATTTTTAGTTTTGACACCTCCTGCAGCCCCTTTATATTCATACATATTGTCCCTTCCTATCACCATGTGGTTTTCACTTACCCCAGTGTTACTCTGCTCTGTTGCCTCCTGCCTTTTGCATTCTTTCTTGGGGTTCTGTTCATCTGAGCTCTCACCCACTCTAACTAGCTCAGAGCCCTCTCCCGGGTTCCAAACACTCCTTGCATTGAGGCACCGAGCTTTCATGCTTGCCTTTTTATTACACTTTGACCCTTTAGAATTTTGCTGTACAGTGGCCAGAGGAGGAAGTGTATGGACTGTATATGTTCCTAACAAAGAACCAACCGATAATGATTAATGTAAAACTTAATGGTGTGCCGGTATCGATAGAATTTGACTTGCACCCGTGTCCATCAATAATGAGCCAGAGGACATTCGACAGGCTGTGGGATACTAAGGTTGTGATGCCTAAGCTGAGTCCAGTCAATGCCAAGTTGCGTACGTACACTAAAGAACTCATAACGGTGATTGGCAGTGCACTAATCAAGGTGTCGTATGATGGTGCGGTTCAGGATTTACCGTTATGGATTGTTCCAGGCAATGGTTCATTGCTGTTCTGCAGGAACTGGTCAGAAAAAATCAAATGGAACTTGAACAAGATCAAAGCATTGCCATCGGAGGAGGATACTCCATGTGCTCAAGTGCTGAGCAAGTTCCGCTCGCTGTTTGAACCAAGCATCGGCAATTTCACGGGAGCCAAGGTGCAGATCCACGTGGACTCGGATTCAAAACCCGTCCATCATAAAGCTCAGGCAGTTCCGTACATGATGAGGGAGAAGGTCAAAATCGAACTGGACAGACTCCAGCGTGAAGGAATCATATCACCTGTCAAATTTAACAAATGGGTCAGCCCCATGTTGAAAAGTGATGGCACTGTCAGGATTTGTGGAGACTACAAGATTACGATTAACTGAGTTTCGAAACAGGATCAATACCCATTACCGAAGGATGATGACCTGTTTGCAACGTTAGCCGGGGGGGAGTCGTTCACAAAACTGGATCTGACGTCAGCCTACATGACACAAGAGTTGGTCAACACGTCGAAGAAACTTACGTGCATCAACACTCATAAAAGACTGTTTATCTGCAAGAGGTGCCCTTTTGGAATTCGCTCGGCTGTAGCCATATTTCAGAGGAATATGGTGCGTCTACTGAAGTCCGTACCCAGAACCATCATGTTCCAAAATGACATACTAGTCATAGGCCGAGATTCCGCAAACATCTGAACAACCTGGAAGAGGTTCTACATCATCTGGACAAAGTGGGACTCGGACTGAAATGCTCGAAATGTGTCTTCATGGCACCGGAAGTCAAATTCCTGGGGAGGAAAATTGCTGCTGACGATATCAGGCCTACGGACTCGAAAACCAAGTCCATCAAAAATGCATCCAAGCCTCAGAATGTGAGGGAGCTGCATTCGTTCCTTAGTCTACTCAACTACTTTGGTAATTTCTTACCTAGATTGAGCACCTTTATTAGAGCCACTGCACATGCTGCTAAGAAAAGGCGGCAACTGGGTTTGGGGTGCATCTCAAGGTAGAGCTTTTGAGAAAGCTACTAATCTGCTTTGCTCTAACAAGCTGTTGGTACATTATGATCCATGTAAATGTTAATTTTGGTCTGTGATGCTTTGTCATATGGAATTGGTTGTGTACTCCAACAAGCTAATGAGTCGGGCAAATTACAACCTGTTGCATATGCTTCAAAAAGTTTGTCAAAGGCAGAAAGAGCCTACAACATGGTAGAGAAAGAAGCAGTAGCCTCTGTGTATGGGGTTAAAAAGATGCATCAGTAACTCTTTGGTCTTCGGTTTGAACTGGAAACAGATCATAAGCCATTCATTTAATTGTTTTCGGAAAATAAAGGTATCAGTACCAATGCATCGTCCCGCATCCAGATGTGGGCGCTGACATTATCTGCTTATGATTATGTTATTCACCATAGACCTGCCACTGAGAATTGTGCAGATGCATTGAGCCGTCTGCCGTTGCCCACACCGGAGGTGGAAACGCCACAACCGGCAGACCTACTGTTAGTCATGAATGCTTTTGAAAGTGAAGGAACCCCTGTCACGGCCCAACAAGTTAAGAACTGGATCAGCCATGACCCGATATTATCGGTTGTGAAACGTTGTATCCTTAGTGGTGATTGGTTTGCCATACCCAAGCAAATGTGTGAGGAGACCAAACCTTATTTCCATTGCAAAGATGAACTATCCATTCAGTCAGATTGTTTACTGTGGGGTAATCATGTTGTTATGCCCAAGAAAGGCAGAGAAAAATTTGTGCATGATCTACATTGCATGCATCCCAGTATTGTCATGATGAAAGCCATTGCCAGGTCTCATGTATGGTGGCCTAGAATTTACTCTGATCTGGAATCATGTGTGCATCAGTGCAACACTTGCATGCAGCTGAATAAAGCACCAGCAGAATCGCCGCTGAGTTTGTGGCCATGGCCATCTAAACCATGGTCCAGGATCCACATCGACCTTGCAGATCCCTTCCTTAGAAAGATGTTCTTGGTTGTGGTGAATGCTTATTCCAAGTGGATAGAATGTACAATCATGTCATCCAGCATATCCACAGCTACCATTGAGAGCCTTCGTGTCATGTTTGCTGCGCATGGTCTGCCTGACATCGTTGTAAGCGACAACAGATCTTGCTTCACCAGTATGGAGTTTCAAGAGTTCATGAAACTCAATGATATCAAACATGTGAGGTCAGCACCATTCAAACCCACATCCAATGGACAAGCAGAGCGTGCGGTTGAAACCATCAAGCAGAGTATGAAATGTTTAACTCAAGGTTCACTGCAAACTTGCTTGTCACGCGTATTGCTTAGTTATAGGACAAGACCCCACACGCTTACCGGGGTCTCCCCTGCTGAACTATTGATGAAGAGAGGTCTCAAGACATGAATTATCATGTTGAATACAGAAGTCAAAGTCAGCAAGGGTATCATGATCGTGCCGCACGACATTTCTATCAATGATCCTATGTATGTACTGAATTATGGTCAAGGCCCCAAATGGATCGGCGGTACTGTTACAGCCAAGGAGGGTAACAGAGTGTTTATCATTAAGCTCAAGAATGGGCAGACGTGCAGGAATCTTGTCGATCAGATAAAGCTGCGGCACACGGATGAACCGGAACAGTCTGAGGAAGACACAATCAGTGACCAACCAACCCACCCTCAGTCATCAGAGGACTCCGCTGTCATCAATGAATCTGGACTTTCAATCAATGACATGGTCAATGAATCTAGACTTTCAATCCCTGACGTGGTCATTGCCGCTCCCATCAGATCGGCTACCCAGCCCCCAGTCATAACAGACTCAGAACGCTCGCCCAAGGCTGGAGTTGAACTGAGACATTCAACTTGGGAGCGGAAAGCCCCGGACCGTCTCAATTTGTAAAAAGACCGTTACTAATATCTTAAAGGGGGATATTGTCATGTATGTATGCTTGGGTTTACTAGCCACCAGGTGGCGCCACTGTCAGAGGTCATTGGGCTGTGCGCACGTGTGTGCGGTCCAGGTATAAAAGGCCAGCCATCTTGTAATGTAATCACTTTGGGCCCTAATAAAGTAGAGCCAGGTTTGTATCTGGAGTTTACAGTATTTAGTCTATTGAGTTATTGCATACACAACACCTTTGATGGTTACAATTGAATTAGCATCCCCCACCCTATCAGGCTGTGCATTGCAAATACTAACCACTCGTTATGTAAAAAAGATTTTCCCGAGGTCAACTCTGGTTCTTTTTTGCCAATCACCTTAAATCTGTGCCCTCTGGTTATCGACCCTTCAGCTATTGAGAACAGTATCTCTTTATTTAATCTATCTAAACCATTCTTGCAGTCAGGGAAAGCAATAAATCAGATCTGACACTCAGTTTTTTCTCCTGTGTGTTTCGAGCCTAAATGACTTCTCACTGCTGTGGATGCTACAAAACCTTCCCGGCTGCTGAAGACTGCGGCTCCCTTTCACTCTGAGTGAGATCACCCTTTCAGGACTGTCGGCTGCCCCACCATATGTCCCAATCTCCCAAACACCTGGATGCATATGAGCAGCCCGCTTAGTGCTGCCCACTTGCCCAGTCAATGCAAATAAGGCTCCACCACGAAACATTGTCTGGGTCTCCTGCCAAAATCACCGCGAGTAACGCCACAGGAGAGTCAGTAATTAATATTTTTTAAATTAGCGCACGGTCTCTGTAGGTCGCATCATTCTTGCTGTTTCATACTGTGCGCATCATGCTCTGATATCACATTTTCTAATTTGCTCAAATTTTATATTCATACAGCTGCAACAAATCAGAACGCAGTAGTTGGGAGAATATATGAATCAAAAGCATTCAAACCAACCAATGAGAAATTACTAACCACGTGTGACAACAACACAACGTTTATTTATATAGTGCCTTTAACGTAGTAAAACATCCCAAGATGCTTCACAGTGACAGTGACGGACCAAGGATGAGTAATGAGGGAAATCTACCAATAAAACAAAGCTGAATCAAACCAAATCTCCTAAACTGTGGTGATTTGATTTAAAATGTGATCTCCGCTGAAATTTACAGGTACCAATAACATTTATTACGTGAAAAAGCCCACACAATGTAATCAGTTCTGCCTGTGTCGTGCTGTCAACCACCAGAAAACATTTTCTTGCCACGGCCTACTCTCGTGTCACAAGCCTGAGGCTGAATTTGGAGCACGGGCTGCGTTGGGGTTTGCTGACCATCTTTTCTTAACCTGCAAATTCTTTGGTTTCTCCTGATTTTCTGCAGTCCATGTCAGTCATGGAAAGCTCCTCCCCTCTTCATTGTGGCTCTGGATAAGGTTAAGAATCCTTGCTTTCTCGGTTTGATGAGCAGCACAGAGCAGGCAAGAATTTGCTGTTTGTACACTCCTCCCTTTCAGCACAGAGGAAAAGCTTGGAAGTCTGTGAAGTAACTCATTTCTGTGTTATATAAAAAATTAGATCACAAAACATGAGCTTTTATTGGTAAATTATGTAAAGAACTACATACAAGGGGTTGTTAATTTTTGCAATTTACATTTACTAAGGAAGCCATGTATTTGTTTACTGTTCCTCCCATTAGCTCTTAACCTTTTTCTAGGATGATTTTCCAGAAACAAACCATTTTTGCTGACTGTTTTCAGGGGGTTGTGGCAAATGGAGCTTCTCACCAGTGCAGTCTTTATAGTTTGTAATATAGTCGACATGATTACAGCAGCTGCCATTCTTGTTCATACAGAGAACTCAAAACGATTGTTCATGTTAAAAGATTTATCTATGTACCTGCTGGTATTTATTTATTTTCAAAGAAACATAGAAACATAGAAAATAGGTGCAGGAGTAGGCCATTCGGCCCTTCGAGCCTGCACCACCATTCAATAAGATCATGGCTGATCATTCACCTCAGTACCCCTTTCCTGCTTTCTCATCATACCCCTTGATCCCTTCAGCCGTAAGGGCCATATCTAACTCCCTCTTGAATATATCCAACGAACTGGCATCAACAACACTGCGGTAGAGAATTCCACAGGTTAACAACTCCCTGAGTGAAGAAGTTTCTTCTCATCTCGGTCCTAAATGGCTTACCCCTTATCCTTAGACTGTGACCCCTGGTTCTGGACTTCCCCAACATTGGGAACATTCTTCCTGCATCTAACCTGTCCAGTCCCATCAGAATTTTATATGTTTCTGTGAGATCCCCTCTCATCCTTCTAAACTCCAGTGAATACAGGCCCAGTCGATTCAATCTCTCCTCATATATCAGTCCTGCCATCCCGGGAATCAGTCTGGTGAACCTTCGCTGCACTCCCTCAATAGCAAGAACGTCCTTCCTCAGATTAGGAGACCAAAACTGAACACAATATTCCAGGTGAGGCCACACTAAGGCCCCGTACAACTGCAGTAAGACCTCCCTGCCCCTGTACTCAAATCCCCTAGCTATGAAGGCCAACATACCATTTGCCGCCTTCACCGCCTGCTGTACCTGCATGCCAACTTTCAACGACTGTTGCACCATGACACCCAGGTCTCGCTGCACCTCCACTTTTCCTAATCTTCCACCATTCAGATAATATTCTGCCTTCGTGTTTTTGCCCCCAAAGTGGATAACCTCACATTTATCCACATTATACTGCATCTGCCATGTGTTTCTTCACTCGCCTAACCTGTCCAAGTCACCCTGCAGCCTCTTCGCGCCCTCGTCACAGCTCACACCGCCACCCAGCTTAGTGTTATCTGCAAACTTGGAGATATTACACTCTATTCCTTCATTCAAATCATTAATGTATATTGTAAATAGCTGAGGTCCCAGCACTGAGCCCTGCGGCACACCACTAGTCACTGCCTGCCATTTTGAAAAGGACCCGTTTATCCCAACTCTCTGTTTCCTGTCTGCCAACCAGTTCTCTATCCAAGTCAGTACATTACCCCCAGTAACATGTGCCTTAATTTTGCACATCAATCTCTTGTGTGGGACCTTGTCAAAAGCCTTTTGAAAGTCCAAATATACCACATCCACTGGTTCTCCCTTGTCAACTCTACTAGTTACATCCTCAAAAAATTCTGGAAGATTTGTCAAGCATGATTTCCCCTTCATAAATCCATGCTGACTTGGACCGATCCTGTCACTGATTTCCAAATACATTGCTATTTCATCTTTAATAATTGATTCCACTACTGATGTCAGGCTAACCGATCTATAATTACCTGTTTTCTCTCTCCTTCCTTTCTTAAAAAGTGGTGTTACATCAGCTACCCTCCAGTCCATTGGAACTGATCCAGAGTCGATAGACTGTTGGAAAATGATCGCCAATGCATCCACTATTTCTATGGCCACTTCCATAAGTATTCTGGGATATTAGGCCCCGGGGATTTATCGGCCTTCAATCCCATCAATTTCCCTAACACAATTTCCTGCCTAATAAGGATTTCCTTCAGTTCCTCCTTCTCACTGGACCCTTGTTCCCGTAGTATTTCCAGAAGGTTATTTGTATCTTCCTTCGTGAAGACAGAACAAAAGTATTTGTTCAACTGGTCTGCCACTTCTTTGTTCCCCATTATAACCGCACCTGAATCTGACTGCAAGGGACCTACATTTGTCTTCGCTAATCTTTTTCTCTTCACATATCGATAAAAGCCTTTGCAGTCAGTTTTTATGTTCCCAGCAAGCTTCCTCTCATACTCTATTTTCCCCCTCCTAATTAAACCCATTGTCCTCCTCTGCTGAATTATAAAATTCTCCCAGTCCTGCTTTTTCTGGCCAATTTAAATGCCTCTTCCTTGGATTTAACACTATCCTTAATTTTGCCTGTTAGCCACGGTTGAGCCACCTTCCCCATTTTATTTTTACTCCAGACAGGGATATGCAATTCTTGAAGTTCATCCATGTGATCTTTAAATGTTTGCCATTGCCTATCCACCATCAACCCTTTAAGTATCATTCGCCAGTCTCTTCTAGCCAATTCACGTCTCATACCATCGAAGTTACCTTTCCTTAAGTTCAGGACCCTAGTCTCTGAATTAACTGTGTCACTCTCCATATTAATAAAGAATTCTACCATATTATGGTCATTCTTTCCCAAGGGGCCTCACACAAAAAGATTGCTAATTAATCCTTTCTCATTACACATCACCCAGTCTAGGATGGCCAGCCCTCTAGGTGGTTCCTCGACATATTGGTCGAGAAAATCTTCCCTGATACACTCCAGGAAATCCTCCTCCACCGCATTGCTACCAGTTTGGTTAGCCCAATCAATATGTAGATTAAAGTCGTCCATGATAACTGCCTTTATTGTACGCATCCCTAATTTCTTGTTTGATGCTGTCCCCAACCTCACTACTACTGTTTGGTGGTCTGTACACAACACCCACTAGTGTTTTCTGTCCTTTGGTATTCCGTAGCTCCAACCATACCGATTCCACATCATCCAAGCTAATGTCCTTCCTTATTATTGGGTTAATTTCCTCCTTAACTAGCAATGCCACCCCACCTCCTTTTCCTTTCTGTCTCTCCTTCCTGAATGTTGAATACCCCTGGATGTTGAGTTCCCAGCCTTGGTCACCCTGGAGCCATGCCCATTACATCATATCTGTTAACAGCTATCTGCGCAGTTAATTCGTCCACCTTATTCCGAATACTCTTTGCATTGAGGCACAGAGCCTTCAGGCTTATCTTTTTTACATATTTTGTCCCTTTAGAATTTTGCTGTAATGTCGTCCTTTTTGCTTTTTGCCTTGGTTTCTCGGCCCTCCACTTTTACTTTTGTTTTTTCTATCTTTTGCTTCTGCCCCCATTCTACTTCCCTCTGTCTCCCTGCATAGGTTCCCATCCCACTGCCATATTAATTTAACCCCTCCCCAACAACACTAGCAAACCCTCCCCCTAGGACATTTGTTCTGGTCCTGCCCAGGTGCAGACCGTCCGGTTTATACTGGTCCCACCTCCCCCAGAACTGGTTCCAATGTCCCAGGAATTTGAATCCCTCCCTTTTGCACCACTCCTCAAGCCACATATTCATCTGAGCTATCCTGCGATTCCTACTCTGACTAGCACATGGCACTGGTAGCAATCCTGAGATTACTACCTTTGAGGTCCTACTTTTTAATTTAGCTCCAGCTCGCTATATTCATCTTGTAGGACCTCATCCCGTTTTTTACCAATATCGTTGGTACCTATATGCACCACGACAATTGGCTGTTCACCCTCCCTCTTCAAAATATCCTGCAGCCGCTCCGAGACATCCTTGACCCTTGCACCAGGGAGCCAACATACCATCCTGGAGTCTCGATTGCGGCCGCAGAAATGTCTATCTATTCCCCTTACAGTAGAATCCCCTACCACTATAGCTCTCCCACTCTTTTTCCTGCCCTCCTGTGCAGCAGAGCCACCCATGGTGCCATGAACTTGGCTGCTGTTGCTCTCCCCTAATGAGTCATCCCCCTCAACAGTACCCAAAACAATGTATCTTTTTGCAGGGGGATGACCGCAGGGGACCCCTGCACTACCTTCCTTCCACTGCTCTTCCTATCAGAAACAGTCGATTAATGTATATGTGTAGATCCTTACAGACTTCTTCCCAAATTCTTACACTGGAGATATAAAGCCCTTCACAACTTTTGCTTCCCAGAACCCCCAATTAGAATGTTTAACCCTGACTTATCAAGAGCAATTCTACGGGAGACTTGCTGATAATTATAAATAATGGACACCTGAATAATGAGATTGTTGAAATATGATATTTTTTCTCTAAATGAAAGAGATCAGATAACTCCTAAGCAACTGAATCACCAGTAATATATGCTAACCTCCTTTAGACGTGGAATAAATATATTAAATAACTCAATGGATTATATTCTATTTCTACAATATTTGTGAATGATATTTGTGTTCTCTGGTTAAAAAGAATGAAATTTAAATGTTGTGAGTGGAGTCTTGGAATAATGGTGGTACATGAATCTGTACAGTCGCATCAAGAATACCTACAGGAACCTGCCATTTCTGGTGATTACTGTTGTGATAATTAAGAGTTTAATTGCAGTTTAAATCATAAGAAACTCTATTTTTTCAGTATCTATTTATGAGATAAGACTAGTCACGTTAATTTTTCTTATGGTATAGTATGCAAAAGGTCATTTGAAATTCATTAGTCCTTTGCAAGTATGTTTTAATTGCAATGTAAATAAAAAGCACTTACTACAGATTTGTCCTGATATCAATCAAATTAAGGTAATGTGCCTGCTAATGTGTTCAAATAGGCAGTTGTCTTGCACCTGAAGGGGATTCAGAAAACTCTTGCGTTATATTAACACATTTGCTTTCAATATGAAAGGTAATTTTGTTTTCCTATATCCCAAAGGCATACATTTAGTATAACTGCAGGAGGAAAAGGCATCAAGATTATTGTCATCCGAACAAGCAAAGAGCTGCAGATGAGAACTTGAGCTTCTGTCTGCTGAAGTCAGGAGGGCTGCTCGCTGACCTCTCCAAAGGTTCCAACATCCCAGCTGCTCAAGCCCTGTTATAAAAAGGGGCAATCACAAAAATTGCATAGCAGCATTTCCAGGGTCTTCCTGACCAGGACCCCAGCCTGAAGACCCTTGTGAACCCCATTTCCACCTCCACAACAAGCTGTCTGCTGACTCCTTACCGGAAACTAGATCACTGGGCAGAATAGAGGCAGAGCGAAGGGAATTCCCAGTGTGAGAACGCCCTTGTTGCATCCCTTCTTTCCCCGACATCGTGGACCATGTTTGGGATGGATGGAAGTTCGCCTGGCCCTGGGCCCATCGTAAATTGGTGGCTGAGAACCCAACATTTCCAGGTTCTGCCTGAACTTCCACCTCCACCTCTAGCTCTTGGCTACTACCCCCAGTATGCCAATGACTGGAGGGTTTCCTGGCCTATTGGGGGAGAAATCGAGTGCATTTGCGGCAGCTGTTAGCACCCACGGGGGAACTAATGGGGCACAAACGACTTTGCAACTGGGCGCAGCACTATTAACGACTCCCACTAAATTCGTTGGGAGTTTAGTGGTGGCGCTACGGTGTTTCATCGCGCCCGAAGATCGTGACATCATCGCCATGTGTATCGCCCTGTTAGCACCCCGGCCCCTAAATTGGGTTTCGTGTCCCGAAGCAACGCGGGGCGATAACAGCGACTGCTTCAGGGGACGCGTATCAGGTGGTGGGCTGCTAGTGTGGCGAAAGTTAAAGGGGACGTGGCTGGCTGCTGTGAAAAGAATGTGCCATTTACGTTGCCGCTCTGGTCGTAGTTTGTTGCCGGGTTTGGTGCCGCGATCGCTCAGCCCAGCACACTACTGGAGTACCGGGCTGATCACGTGGCACCCCAGCTCCATGGTGGTCCAGGTAGGTGGCTTCTTCTTTGGCAGAGTATGCAGCTTGGGCCCTTCCCTTTAATTGAGGGGAGAGCCCATTGTACGGAGCAGCGCTGCGTGGCCCAGTGCGTAGTGCTGCTGAGGCGTCTGCCCCGGAAGGAAGTGGAACGCTTGGTTTGAGCTCCACTTCCTTCCGGGCGGTAACCCGAATTTATCGTATGGGGTGTGACCTCTGCGCCTGGCTAAAAGTTTCATGCCTCGTGGGTGTTATTGCCCCCAAATGAGGTAATACCCAATTTCTAGGCCGTTGTCTTTTATATATAGCGCATAAGATGATCATCTCAACTACTTACTGACCTTTATGATACATCTCTAAAAATAATTCATGGCAAAATGTTTCCCCTTTATTTTCCCCCTTTTCCAACTATCCTTTCTCTTGTCTTCTTTAATTAGTTTAATAATTCATAACCTGACACACCTGATCACACACGCAAGCAAAGGCTCTGCAAAGTCACAAACTCATCTTCATAATTTCCTTCCTGTATTTTCCATAATTTCTTCTGATTTCCAAAACTTTGGGACCGAAGGGAATGTGACGTTAAAGGTAAATGAGAGAAAATCTTTACTGTCATCTGGAGAAAGGATTGGAGATGGCAGTAAAAAGTATAACAGCTAGCTGGGACTGATCATGCAAGACAGTTGCCTCTACACGTGCCCTTTGGATGTACAATAACAAATGGCCCATTGATCTTTAAGTAGTTTGAAAGTCATTGCTATTTTATTTGCATAATATATTGGTGTTTGCAATAGTTCTTCCCATCATCGTGAAGGATAACAGTGTTGGGGAACAGAACGTCTTTCTATTGGTAAGTATTAAGTAATCCAAGAGTAGAGATTGGACCACTCGGGTTCAATATAGGACCTCCTTGTACATACTCCTGACAATGTGCCTAAATCTAGTTTCAGGTCAATTATATGGTGTGACTTTCCCATTTGACAAATGCTTATTCTTATGGCTGCTCTGCAAATGCTGAATGGAACAAATTGTTCCAAATTTGACTAAAGTTTTAAGCTATGAACTGGGAATAGTATTCCCAGCTCAACCTTTAACATTAGAGTGAGTTTATACTCCTTGGAATAAAAAAGACATCTGTGGCTTTCTATCAGAGCAACTCAAAAGAATCAAAGGATTTGCGTAACAGCCACGACAACCTTGAATACAATCCTTTTTATGTTTGGTTTTCCTTCAAAATGCTATTGACCATGTCCTGAGGGAATGTTGCCTGAATTGCGAGCTTCCATTCTTATTAAATATAGAACAGTGACAGTGGGGCCAAAATTGCCCTCCGCTCCATTTGAATTGACTGAAGATTTAGCGTCCGTAGAGATGGGGTGGAGAATGGAGCGATATTTGGGCTTTGTTTTTTGGAAAGCCGCCCGGGCACTATTGCAGTCAGGAGCGGAGGGGCGGTGTGTGGGGGGCGGCGGGGAACAGGGTCGGGAGCTGGGGGGAACACAGTCGGGAGCTGGGGGGAGAACAGTCGGGATCGTCGGGGGGGGGGGAACAGTCGGTATTGGGGGGAGAACAGTCGGGGGCGGGGGGAGAACAGTCGGGGGCGGGGGGGAGAACAGGGTCGGGATCGGGGGCGAGAATGGTCGGGAGCGGGGAGAGTACAGTCGGGGGAAGGGGGGGGAACTGTTGAGAGTGGCGGGGGGGGCCAACAGGGTCGGGAGCGGGACAGAAGGCAGGCTGACGTGTCGTGTTGCAACATCCCTTCCCTTCACCCAAGAGGGGGTGCGGGGCTGCCTGTTGGCAGCCATGGTACACCCACCACTTTAAGGGCAGCTGCAGTGCCCAGCCACTGGCAGCTTTGCGCCCCGCTGTGAGGGGCCCCAACCAGCACTGACTGCGCTCTCGCAAAGCATTTCCCCCCACGGGGCGCATAAGGGGTCAGCGCTGGGTGGGGCGGGAAAGATTGGACAGCGGCGGAATTCTATTTCCAGACCCCCTGATCCGGGGACAATTGCGGATGGGTTGCACGCTCCGCCTGCCCCCAGGCGGAGAGACCTTACTGCCCTGTTATCCACTCTGAGAGGGGGTAATGGGCCTTATATAAAGGGACAATGTCGACCCAAGAAGCTGTTGTGATCTGCACTTTACTCAAGAAGTTTTGTTCAGGAAATAGAAGAACATGGAATCTTGATGATGCCTGAAAACAAAGGCCACTTTGCTTGGGCATGGTCCTACCATGGAGGATGGGAACGAGTGCGCTACTGTAGGGCCTAAAGGCCTACAGAACTTAAAGGGCCAGGTATACTCAACATCATTTTGGTGACAGGAAAGCTTGCGATTGCAGACCAAATGTTGTAGAGGTCAGCTGCAGTTCACGTCACTTGCTGGTTTGAAGATTCTGACATTGACGTATTGTTTCAGAAAGTCAGGATGAAGGAGGCGGGGATCATTAAAACTGAGAAAGAGGGTGTCAGGTTTTCAACTATCATTGTAACCCATGTATCAGCTGACTTAAGTTGTACACCTTGAGAACACTGACCACAGGGGGCGAACTTGTGGGAGACACTCCTAACCTGAACTTTCCGGTATAAAAGGGGAAGCTCCACCCACTGTCTGTCTCTTGAGATCTTGGTAATAAAAGTAACTGGTCACAGAATGATCTTCTCTCAAGTATGGGCCTCGTGTGCATTTATACTGTATAGTAAGGACATATTAGAGAGGGTCCTAAAGAGAGCTGCAGCAGGATGGTGGAAGGAGGTAAGGAGGACGTTCGAGTTGCCAAAACCTCCAGGATTGTTCGAGAGTCTTCAGGAATTAAAGCTTTATCTCCACCAGCAACTCGGGAGAAAAAAATCATTTGGTTATAAAAATATCTGAGATGGGGAAAAAAGGTGTTTGACTGGGTGGGAGGGCATGTGATAAAACCTCCAGGAATATGTCGAATCACAGTTGGCAAACCTAAGTAACATGATTACCAATTCAACCATTTCACTTACAGCTACTCAGTGCCAGGATTGTTTACTGACCTCACCAAGTCAGATGAGATAAAAGAGGTCAGTCACACATTCCAGGAATTCACTGAACCAACCATGTCTGACACTTACATTCTGATCCCCCTCACACTTGGTCAAAAGTACTTGAATTACGAACTCATCAATTCCCATGAGGCAGTGCAGTGCCCTTTAACCTCCCAGCCTTAAGCTGAGCCCAAGATCAGATCAGCTGTAAAGTCTTTACACAATACCACAAATCCACATGAGGCACATTCTATGGACAAGGTCACTCCATGACCTGAACCTTTATTCACAGGCCCAAGAAGTGATGCCCTGCGTAGGACCTCCCTTTATATACCTGATGACCAGGTGAGGAGTGTCTCCCACAAGTTCACCCCCTGTGGTCAAGGTATGCATTTCTTATGTATATACAATATTGCAGTGTTGTTACATAAAGGTTACATACATGACATCACCTCCCCCTCAACATCTTATTGGGACCATAGGTTAAGTCTCTCGGGTGGTCTGCGCTCTCTCGTGGAGTGCCGCAGTTGGGGCTTTGGTTGTTGAGCCTTGGTATGCGTGTCTGTCACCTGTGGTGATTCCGGCTTGTCCGGGCTGACCGCAGAGACTGTGCATGCTGCTGAATGTTCTTGTTGCTCGTTCACTGGCGGTGTTGTGAGCACCATCTCATGATCTTCCTCAGGTTCCTCAGTGTCCATGCTGAACCTTTTTTTTTACTTGGTCCAGATGCTTGCGGCATATCTGCCCATTGTTAAGTTTAACCACTATGACCCTATTCCCCTCTTTGTCTATTACGGTACCCTCAAGCCATTTGGGCCCCAAAGCGTGATTGAGATCAAATACAAGCTCACCAATTTCTAGACATCTCCCCCTTGAATTTCGGTTATGGTACTCGTTTTGGGACTGGCGCTTGCCCTCAACAATGTCAGACAGGACTGGATGAATGAGGGACAGCCAAGTTTTGAGTGTTCGTTTCATGAGTAGCTCCACGGGCGGGACCCCCATGAGCGAGTGCAGTCGAGACCTATAGGCCAGCAGGAGTTGCGATAGGCGGCATTGAAGGGAGGGTCCTTGAATCCGGAACATGCCTTGTTTTATGATTTGGACCGCACGTTCCGCCTGGCCATTGGAGGCCAGCTTGAACGGCGCTGTCCTGACATGGTTAATGCCATTACCCGACATGAACTCCCGGAGTTCGTAGCTTGTGAAGCATGGGCTATTATCGCTAACAAGGATGTCCGGCAAGCTGTGGGTCGCAAAGACCACACGCAGACTCTCCACAGTGGTGGATGTCGTGCACGAATTCAAAATGATGCACTCGATCCATTTCGAGTACGCATCAACCTCAATGAGAAACATTTTTCCCATGAACGGGCCCGCGTAGTCTACGTGAATACATGACCATGGCCTGGTGGGCCAGGGCCACGGGCTGAGCGGGGCCTCCCTGGGAGCATTACCTAGCTGGGCACATGTCGTGCACCTGCAAACACAGTGTTCCAGGTCTGAATCAATTCCCGGCCACCTCACATGTGACCGGGCAATGGCCTTCATCAGCACGATGCCTGGGTGCTCGCTGTGGAGATCCCTGATGAATGCTTCCCTGCCCCTCTGGGGCATAACTACCTGGCTGCTCCATAGTAGGCAGTCGGCTTGGATGGAGAGCTCATCCATCCGTCTGTGAAACGGTCTGACCTCCTCGGGGCATGCTCCGTGTGCGGGCGCCCAATCCTGAGTCAGGACACATTTCTTAATCAAGGATAGGAGGGGATCTCTGTTGGTCCAGATTTTGATCTGGCGGGCTGTGATGAGGGAGCCTGCACTGTCAAAGGCATCAACAGCCATGACCATCTCAGCACTTTGTCCGCTGTCCCCTCAGTGATGGCCAGTGGAAGCTTGCTGAGTGCGTCAGCGCAATTTTCGGTGTCGGGCCAGTGCCGGATGGTGTAGTCATACGCAGCCAGCGTGAGAGCCCATCGCTGTATGCGAGCTGACACATTGGCATTTACAGCCTTGCTGTCTGACAGCAGGGATGTTAACAGCTTGTGGTCCGTTTCTAATTCGATAAGGTACTGCCAAAAAGGTACTGATGCATCTTTTTCACCCCATAGACACATGCGAGTGCTTCCTTCTGTATTGTATAGGGTTAATCATATAGGGTTAATTGTGATATTTAGTCATTTACAGTGTGTCTCTGCTTCATGCCTCGTGGATGTTGTTGTTAGAGAGAGAGAGGGAAAGCAACCTTGAGACGCACACCAGCTTGTTATAAGACAGTCCGTGGCTCGAGGTCTCATGCTTTGTGGACAAGCACCTGGGGCCTTACAGATTAGGAGTTAGCCATAAGCCACATGCACCCATGTTTTGTTCAATAATATGTTTATTTGATAATATAAAGGTACAGCACTGTCCCGTAGCTCTTCGAACTTCACCTTGGACCGTGATTCGCGAGCGGTGCCGGGACCCCCAATGCTCCAGACCAGCCGTCGCTTGTGGAGTTCCCGACGGGCGGAAGGCCGTGAGCGTTGTTGCATCTTATCATACTTCTCTTTTCTTCGGAAACTGTATTATTACTGTTTCTTTTCTCTCAGTAAACGGTGTTTTATTCTTTACTTCATTTGTCTTGTCTCTTATTTAACATTCATCCAGATCCTGAACCTGGGTCTATTGTTATTGATCCAAAACATTTTGGCGTTACGAACAGGATCTGGTAAAATGTTTAAGAGAAAAGACAAGAAGCAGTCTCCTCCTGCGGGAGAGAAGTATAGAATACCAGGGTGGAGCACGAGGGATGAGGATTTTGGCTCTCTTGCCAAGGTGTGAGCCTGGTTTGAAACCCCGCAACATGGGGATGCGCCGTTATTGGAACAGAACAAAAATAGAGCCATACCCCACGCGGTGCTGTCTCTCCTGGAGGAAGCGGGCTTCCCACAGGAGAAAAATAGTCCCCCACAAATGGGATGGATTTTGTTGATAACCTTAAGGAAAGTGAGGCAGAAAACCTACAGTTAAAAACAGCTGTTAAGGTTTTGGGAAGTCAAAACTCGACCCTGACTGAAGCGGTCCGCACTGCACAAGAACGGGCTGACAAGGTCAATGAACAATCAGAAACTTTAATATGCCGTCTGGCGACAGTACAAAATAAAAAGAAAGCTAGACGATGGAAACTACAGCTGGATTTGAAATATATCTTTATATTTGCTGCTGCATGTGGTATGGGCTTGCTCAATTAGATCCCAGTGAGTGTTTAAAAGCCAATGCAAAATCATGTATACAAGCTGGAAAAAATGGAGAGGGGGGAGGAACGGGAGGAAACTAAAGACCCTCCCCCATACGCTCCGAGCACGGAAGCTAGACCCCTTATGACAAATAAGACGAAACAGCAAGATGAGGAACAGCCAGTAACCACAAGAGGGGTGCGTGACTTCACCACTAGTGAGTTACAAGAAATGGTTACTATAGGGGTCCGGCAAAAATATCCCTCTGCCGTTGATTGGGAAGGGGAGGTAAAACCTTGGAATACTGTGGCGGAGGGTGCAATACAGTTGCGCAACATGGCAACACAGGGAGGAATATATCACCAACAATCTGGGGGGCCAGATCAGGAGTTCTTTACAGCAGGAATGCGGAGCAGCCTGATGAAGAGTGGCCCTCCTATGATGAGGGGTGCGCTACTCGCATTATTGGGACCAGCCCAAGGGCAGCGGGTGGGGCACGCCTACCTATTGTTAGGACAGTTAGAGAATGTAGAAGATCCCCTCGACTAGGGGTGTGGCCGGGATCCGGGAGCACCCTCCGTTAGAACCACATCAACTCAAGCTCCCGGGGATCTGAGGCCACACATTCCGATTACTTACCTGGCAGGGGAGTAACCATAATAAGCTTTGTTGAATGAAGAAAGACTTTGTGACTGTCTGTCTGTGAATGAACGCGCTTTTGTGATTTTTTGACTGCGGAATTAATTTTCCTTGCGTCTGAAAGCTTGTTTGGAAAAATAGTGGAGCTGTCTGTTTGTTTTAGCTCCACCCACTTTTTCAAACAGAGTGAAGGTTTTTTTAACCCTTCGTAATGTTGTCCTGTATGTGGGAAGTCTTCATAAAGTGTGAACCTTACAGGGAAAACCATACAAGGGCTCTTGGGGGGTGGGTATCATTAGACATGCAGTGTCCCCCTACAATAGTCCTGTTTGGCCTGTGCAGAAACCCGACGAAAGTTGGAGGATGACTGTGGACTACCGACAACTGAACAAATTTGCCCCTCCCCTGGCAACCGCTGTCCCAGATGTAGTAACTATAACAGAGCGGCTGTCTGAAGAAGGTGCGGAGTGGTATGCGGTAATCGACCTGGCCAATGAGACACACAAGGTCGGGCGCGCGCAGCAAAGCTCCATAGTGCACTGGAAATGGTATATCGCAGACAGAGCAAGTAAAGGAAAAGAAGAAATCACCCGGCTACATGAGCATGTGGCTGAATACCCACAAACAGCTGAGAGTGAACTTACGCAGTTGTCTGTCAGTTTAACCCAAGAGTCACCGATCTCCTGGGGCGTGTCTTTTGAACAGTTAACACCTGAAGAGCGTAGCCATGCCTGGTTCACAGATGGCTCAGCGGTCTGGCGAAACGGCCTTCGGCGATGGTGAGCCGCTGCCTTCAATCCAAAAACCCAGACAATTGTGCGTGATGAGGGCGTGGGAGGCTCCAGCCAGCTAGCAGAACTAGCAGCTGTAGTCCTTGCGTTAAAAGAGGAACAGCAACAAGTACACATATATACTGACTAATGGGCAGTAGCCAATGGCATGGCGAGCTGGATGCGAAACTGGTATGAACATAACTGGCAAATAACTAGGAAAGACTTGTGGGGAAAGCACCTATGGGAACAAATATGGTCCAAAGCCCAGAAGATGAAAGTAACTGTATATCATATGGACGCTCACATGAAAAACACTTCAAAGACCTCTGAATATAATAACCCCATTGATAATATAGCCCAGGTACGGGCTGTGAAAGAGGCAGAAGAGGAAGAATATGGCAAAGGCAAGTGGGCCCACAACAAATCTAGACATTTGGGCATTCAGGGGACGATACAATGGGCACGAAATAGGGGGTTACATTTGACTATGGACGGTGTTAAACAGATCATAAACACCTGTGAAATTTGTCAAAAGGTGAAGCATTTTCCCCTACAACGACAACCATATTAAGAGAGGGACTCAACCAGCACAAATATGGCAAGTTGATTACGTAGGACCTTTACCATTGCAACAACGGTTCCAATATTTGCTCACTGCTGGTGATACCTATTCTGGACTTTTGATAGCTTATCCAGTAACTAAAACGAATCAACAAAGTACGATTAAAGGACTGGAGAATTTAATCAGATACTATGGTGAGCCAGCAGAAGTACAGTCCGATAATGGGTCGCACTTCACAGGTCAAACAGTGCAACAGTGGGCGGTAGACAACGGGATCTATTGGATGTTCCACATACCTTACTATCCGCAAGCTGCAGGGTTAATAGAACGCATGAATGGACGACTAAAGCAACAGATTAAAATATTAACTCCCACTAACACATTGCAAGGGTGGTTAAAGGCCTCGCCACAAGCAGTGCACAATCTGAATCACCGACCATTGCGGGGAGGGAACTCCCATAAACCACATGTTAGGCAAAGTTAGTGTCCCTACTATTGAAAAAGAAAATCAGACTCAGGACACAGTTTGTGAAGGAGGAAAAGTGTGGGTGCAGTACTCCCAGAAACCCTTACAAGCAGGGGAAATCTTAGCGAAAGGAGAAGGAAACACTTATTGGTGCTCCTGACTGGTCAAGATATTCCTCTCTATGTTGACAAGGGTAAATTGACTAAACGAGGCTGAAATTAATATACTTCTGCTTCCTTCCACAGGAATTCTGCCAAAATGGCGACTTACCAACTCGTGTGTCGTGGTGCACATTGGTACCAACGACATAGGTAAAAAAAGGGATGAGGTCCTACGAAACGAATTTAAGGAGCTAGGAGCTAAATTAAAAAGTAGGACCTCAAAAGTAGTAATCTCGGGATTGCTACCAGTGCCACGTGATAGTCAGAGTAGGAATCGCAGGATAGCGCAGATGAATACGTGGCTTGAGCAGTGGTGCAGCAGGGAGGGATTCAAATTCCTGGGGCATTGGAACCGGTTCTGGGGGAGGTGGGACCAGTACAAACCGGACGGTCTGCACCAGGGCAGGACCAGAACCAATGTCCTAGGGGGAGTGTTTGCGAGTGCTGTTGGGGAGGATTTAAACTAATATGGCAGGGGGATGGGAACCAATGCAGGGAGACAGAGGGAAACAAAAAGGAGGCAAAAGCAAAAGACAGAAAGGAGATGAGGAAAAGTGGAGGGCAGAGAAACCCAAGGCAAAGAACAAAAAGGGCCACTGTACAGCAAAATTCTAAAAGGACAAAGGGTGTTAAAAAAACAAGCCTGAAGGCTTTGTGTCTTACTGAAAGGAGTATCCGCAATAAGGTGGATGAATTAACTGTGCAAATAGATGTTAACAAATATGATGTGATTGGGATTACGGAGACGTGGCTCCAGGATGATCAGGGCTGGGAACTCAACATCCAGGGGTATTCAACATTCAGGAAAGATAGAATAAAAGGAAAAGGAGGTGGGGTAGCATTGCTGGTTAAGGAGCAAATTAAGGCAATAGTTCGGAAGGACATTAGCTTAGATGATGTGGAATCTATATGAGTAGAGCTGCAGAATACCAAAGGGCAAAAAACGTTAGTGGGAGTTGTGTACAGACCTCCAAACAGTAGTAGTGATGTTGGAGAGGGCATCAAACATGAAATTAGGGGTGCGTGCAATAAAGGTGCAGCAGTTATAATGGGTGACTTTAATATGCACATAGATTGGGCTAACCAAACTGGAAGCAATACGGTGGAGGAGGATTTCCTGGAGTGCATAAGGGATGGTTTTTTAGACCAATATGTCGAGGAACCAACTAGGGGGGAGGCCATCTTAGACTGGATGTTGTGTAATGAGAGAGGATTAATTAGCAATCTCGTTGTGCGAGGCCCCTTGGGGAAGAGTGACCATAATATGGTGGAATTCTGCATTAGGATGGAGAATGAAACAGTTCATTCAGAGACCATGGTCCAGAACTTAAAGAAGGGTAACTTTGAAGGTATGAGGCGTGAATTGGCTAGGATAGATTGGCGAATGATACTGAAGGGGTTGACTGTGGATGGGCAATGGCAGACATTTAGAGACCGCATGGATGAACTACAACAATTGTACATTCCTGTCTGGCGTAAAAATAAAAAAGGGAAGGTGGCTTAACTGTGGCTATCAAGGGAAATCAAGGATAGCATTAAAGCCAAGGAAGTGGCATACAAATTGGCCAGAAATAGCAGCGAACCCGGGGACTGGGAGAAATTTAGAACTCAGCAGAGGAGGACAAAGGGTTTGATTAGGGCAGGGAAAATGGAGTACGAGAAGAAGCTTGCAGGGAACATTAAGACGGATTGCAAAAGTTTCTATAGATATGTAAAGAGAAAAAGGTTAGTAAAGACAAACGTAGGTCCCCTGCAGTCAGAATCAGAGGAAGTCATAACGGGGAACAAAGAAATGGCGGACCAATTGAACAAGTACTTTGGTTCGGTATTCACTGAGGAGGACACAAACAACCTTCCGGATATAAAAGGGGTCGGAGGGTCTAGTAAGGAGGAGGAACTGAGGGAAATCCTTATTAGTCGGGAAATTGTGTTGGGGAAATTGATGGGATTGAAGGCCGATAAATCCCCAGGGCCTGATGGACTGCATCCCAGAGTACTTAAGGAGGTGGCCTTGGAAATAGTGGATGCATTGACAGTCATTTTCCAACATTCCATTGATTCTGGATCAGTTCCTATGGAGTGGAGGGTAGCCAATGTAACCCCACTTTTTAAAAAAGGAGGGAGAGAGAAAACAGGGAATTATAGACCGGTCAGCCTGACATCGGTAGTGGGTAAAATGATGGAATCAATTATTAAGGATGTCATAGCAGTGCATTTGGAAAGAGGTAATATGATAGGTCCAAGTCAGCATGGATTTGTGAAAGGGAAATCATGCTTGACAAATCTTCTGGAATTTTTTGAGGATGTTTC
Organism: Pristiophorus japonicus; assembly: GCF_044704955.1. Classification (NCBI taxonomy): domain Eukaryota; kingdom Metazoa; phylum Chordata; class Chondrichthyes; family Pristiophoridae; genus Pristiophorus; species Pristiophorus japonicus. The sequence continues at coordinate 127,111,918 of NC_091991.1, read as the reverse complement.
CAGTAGAGTGGACAAGGGAGAACCAGTTGATGTGGTATATTTGGACTTTCAGAAGGCTTTCGACAAGGTCCCACACAAGAGATTAATGTGCAAAGTTAAAGCACATGGGATTGGGGGTAGTGTGCTGACATGGATTGAGAACTGGTTGTCAGACAGGAAGCAAAGAGTAGGAGTAAATGGGGATTTTTCAGAATGGCAGGCAGTGACTAGTGGGGTACCTCAAGGTTCTGTGCTGGGGCCCCAGCTGTTTACACTGTACATTAATGATTTAGACGAGGGGATTAAATGTAGTATCTCCAAATTTGCGGATGACACTAAGTTGGGTGGCAGTGTGAGCTGCAAGGAGGATGCTATCAGGCTGCAGAGCGACTTGGATAGGTTAGATGAGTGGGCAAATGCATGGCAGATGAAGTATAATGTGGATAAATGTGAGGTTATCCACTTTGGTGGTAAAAACAGAGAGACAGACTATTAACTGAATGGTGACAGATTAGGAAAAGGGGAGATGCAAAGAGACCTGGGTGTCATGGTACATCAGTCATTGAAGGTTGGCATGCAGGTACAGCAGGCGGTTAAGAAAGCAAATGGCATGTTGGCCTTCATAGCAAGGGGATTTGAGTACAGGGGCAGGGAGGTGTTGCTACAATTGTACAGGGCCTTGGTGAGGCCACACCTGGAGTATTGTGTACAGTTTTGGTCTCCTAACCTGAGGAAGGACATTCTTGCTATTGAGGGAGTGCAGCGAAGGTTCACCAGACTGATTCCCGGGATGGCGGGACTGATCTATCAAGAAAGACTGGATCAACTGGGCTTGTATTCACTGGAGTTCAGAAGAATGAGAGGGGACCTCATAGAAACGTTTAAAATTCTGACGGGGTTAGACAGGTTAGATGCAGGAAGAATGTTCCCAATGTTGGGGAAGTCCAGAACCAGGGGACACAGTCTAAGGATAAGGGGGAAGCCATTTAGGACCGAGATGAGGAGGAATTTCTTCACCCAGAGAGTGGTGAACCTGTGGAATTCTCTACCACAGAAAGTTGTTGAGGCCAATTCACTAAATATATTCAAAAAGGAGTTAGATGAAGTCCTTACTACTAGGGGAATCAAGGGGTATGGTGAGAAAGCAGGAATGGGGTACTGAAGTTGCATGTTCAGCCATGAACTCATTGAATGGCGGTGCAGGCTAGAAGGGCCGAATGGCCTACTCCTGCACCTATTTTCTATGTTTCTATGTTTCTATGTTTCTATGTCTCTGTGTCTCGTTATCTGTGACTGTGCTACTTCCATCCTCAAACACAGCATGGGATGGCCGTACAGGGTGGCGGTTAACTAACACTGATCGTACGCAAGACAATCAAGGGTGGATTGTATTGGTGGGACATCTTCTATGGATGGTCCCCAAAAACATCCGACACTTTGAAACTGTTAATACATCCGATCGTTTTACTCGTCGCGTTATTACTGCTTGTATGTATTCTTAGGTGTAGATTGTGGGCGTTGCTTGCGCATACTCAACATGTAACTGATGCATTACGCCTTCAACTTGATTATATTACTTAGAATGTCTAAATATCAAGGGTGGATTGTATTGTATAGGGTTAATCATATAGGGTTAATTATGATATTTAGTCATTTACAGTGTGTCTCTGCTTCATGCCTCGTGGACGTTGTTGCTAGAGAGAGAGAGGGAAAGCAACCTTGAGACGCACACCAGCTTGTTATGAGACGGTCCGCGGATCGAGGTCTCATGTTTTGTGGAAGAGAACCTGGGGCCTTACAGATTAGGAGTTGGCCATAAGCCACATGCACCCATGTTTTGTTCAATAATATGTTTATTTGATAGTATAAAGGTACAGCACTGTCCCGTAGCTCTTCGAACTTCACCTTGGACCGTGATTCGGCGAGCGGTGCCGGGACCCCCAATGCTCCAGACCAGCCGTCGCTTGTGAAGTTCCCGACGGGCGGAAGGCTGTGAGCATTATTGCATCTTATCATACTTCTCTTTTCTTCGTAAACTGTATTATTACTGTTTCTTTTCGCTCAGTAAATGGTGTTTTATTCTTTACTTCATTTATCTTGTCTCTTATTTAACATTCATCCAGATCCCGAACCTGGGTCTATTATTATTGATCCAAAACACCTTCTCAACCATCCCATATCCCCGTTCAGCTTGAGAGCGCGACCTGGAGGCATAAGCTACAGGTTGTAGTTGGCCCTCAGCGTTACCCTGCTGCAACACGCACCCAACCCCATTGGACGATGCATCACATGTCAGAACCAATTTCTTATGGGGGTCGTACAGGATCAACAACTTATTTGAACAGAGTAGGTTCCGCGCCCGATTGAAAGCCCGTTCCTGACAGTCCCCCCAAAACCAGTCGCAACCCTTACGCAGGAGCACGTGTAACGGCTCCAACAATGTGCTTAAGTTCGGCAGAAAGTTCCCAAAATAGTTCAAGAGTCCCAGAAATGAACGTAACTCCGATGTGTTGCAGGGCCTGGGCGCTCATCGAATCGCCTACGTTTTGCATTCGGTAGGCCGAATCCTGTCTGCAGCAACCCTCCTGCCCAGTAACTCGACCTCGGGAGCCAAAAACACATACTTGGGTTTCTTGAGAGGCAGGCCTACCCGGTCCAGTCGGAGTAGAGGTTGTGGAGGTGTTCCTCGGTGTCACGACCGGTGATGAGGATGTCGTCCTGATATACGATTGTTCTAGGAATGGATTTGAGCAGGCTTTCCATGTTTCTTTGAAAAATCGCAGCCGCTGATCGAATGCCAAATGGACACCTGTTGTAAATGAACAGTCCCTTGTGCGTGGTAATGGTAGTCAGTAGTTTAGATTCGTTGGCCAGTTCTTGGATTACGTAGGCTGAAGTGAGGTCCAACTTGGTGAACAGCTTGCCGCCTGCCAGCGTGGCAAAAAGGTCCTCCGCTGTCGGGAGTGGGTATTGGTCTTGTAGGGACATCCGGTTGATAGTGGCCTTGTAGTCGCCACAGATCCTGACCGAGCCATCCGCTTTTAGGACGGGAACAATGGGGCTCGCCCAGTCGCTGAATCCAATGGGCGAGATGATGCACTCTCTCAGCAACCGGTCCAACTCGCTCTCAATTTTCTTCCCCACCACATACGGCACAGCTCTGGCTTTGTGGTGCACTGGTCTGGCGTCCGGGGTGATGCGTATCACTACTTTGGTACCTTTGAACGTCCCGACGCCAGGTTGAAATAGTGATTCAAATTGCTGTAGGACCTGTGAGCATGAACTTCGCTCCACAGATGACATGGCGTGCACATCCCCCCATTTCCAGTTCATCTCAGCTAACCAGCTCCTCCCCAACAGTGCGGGACCATTGCCCGGGACAATCCAGAGCGGCAGCCGGTTCACCGATCCATTGTGTGTGACAGCCAACATTGCACTGCCTAGCACTGAAATGATTTCTTTGGTGTATGTCCATAATTGCATCTCAATGCGTTCTAGTTTGGGTCTGCTGGCTTTGAGTGGCCACAGCTTTTCTAATTGTTGAACACTCATGAGTGACTGGCTGGCCCCCGTGTCCAGCTCCATGCATACAGGACTGCCATTTAATAGAAACATAGAAACATAGAAAATAGGTGCAGGAGTAGGCCATTCGGCCCTTCTAGCCTGCACCGCCATTCAATGAGTTCATGGCTGAACATGCAACTTCAGTACCCCATTCCTGCTTTCTCGCCATACCCCTTGATCCCCCTAGTAGTAAGGACTTCATCTAACTTAATAGGACTTTCATCATCATAGGTGGCGTTTTGGTATGTGAGCTGTGAATGTTTGCCACATGAACCTGCTGAACTTCATCGTCCATTGATTTGCCCCAAGCATCATCCTGCCTCGGAGACCCCTCATCTGGTTCATCGGCCTCGTATATTAGCCTGGTTACAGGCTTTCTGCACATTCTGGCTAAATGGCCACTGAGGTTACAATTTCTGCAGACAAACTGTTGAAACCTGCAAGTCCTGGCAGCATGTCTGCCCCCACACCTCCAGCATGAACTGAGATTCCCATTGTTGTGAACAAAAGAGCTGTTACAAGGCATTCCTCGCTGATTGTCCCTTTGACTGCTCTTGAGCACCCTGTTAGTGGGTGTCAATGGCCCCATCCCGGGCCGCATTGTCCACTGGGGGGGTGTAAATGTCCATTCAGCCTGCCATTGTCTCTGTTGGAGACTTAATCTTGGGACGATTGCTGCCTGGGGTGTGTCGAACTGCCCTTGCCTGCCTGCGGGGCTCTGTGTCGCGTTTATGATATTGACTCCCTGATCCATCGCCACGTTGGAGGCAGAGTTGCGCGCGTATATTATCTTGGTTTCCTCCTCCCCCGCCATAAAAGTCTGAGCCATCAACGCCACCGCTTCCAAGGTCAAGTCCTTGGTCTCAATTAGCTTTCTGAAAATCTCAGCATGACCGATGCTCTCAATAAAGAAATCCCTTAGCATCTCCCCCCTGCAGGCGTCTGTGAACTTACAGAGGCTGGCCAAGCGCCGGAGGTCCGCAACAAAATCCGGTATGCTCTGTCCTTCCCGATGTCAATGGGTATAGAATCTGTGTCGGGCCATGTGTACGCTGCTCGCCAGTTTGAGGTGCTCACCGATTAGTTTGCTGAGCTCATCAATGGTTTTGTCCGCCAGCTTCTCGGGTGCTAGCAGGTCTTTCATGAGCGCATAAGTCTTAGGTCCACAGCTGGTCAGCAGATGAGCCCTTCGCTTGTCGGCCGCTGCATCTCCCAGCCAGTCCTTTGTGACAAAACTCTGCTGGAGCCTCTCAATGAAATCGTCTCAGTCCTCACCAACACAGTACCGTTCATCTGTGCTGCTGGTGGCCATTCTCGTGAGTCGTTGATTCCCGTTTCTTGTCGCCATTGTAAAGTCTTTACACAATACCACAAATCCACACGAGGCACATTCTATGGACAAGGTCACTCCATGACCTGAACCTTTATTCACAGGACCAAGAAGTGATGACCCTGCGTGGGACCTCCCTTTATATACCTGGATGACCAGGTGAGGAGTATCCCCCACAAGTTCACCCCCTGTGGCCAAGGTGTGCATTTCTTATGTACATAGAGTATTGCAGTGTTGTTACATAAAGGTTACATACATGACATCAACCATGATCTTATTGAATGGCGGAGCAGGCTCGAGGAGCCAAATGGCCTACTCCTGCTCCTATTTCTTATGTTCATATGTTCCCTGGAACTATTACTTCAGTCACATTCTTACATGCATTCACCCCACAAAAGTCTCCTGTGGAATATAATGCAGTGTTGCTTTCACTTGCCACCATGTCCACTATTGGTTGTATGCCGATGTTGAGGTTTTACCGTAAAAGAAGCTCATTTTTACTTTTTGCTACCTTTTTCGAGAAGACTTTCCAAATAACTGGGAGAAATTGCTGACGGATTGGGCTTCCCCAAACCCGGGACCTGTAAAAGCTGGAGTTATTTTGTTCCATCACTTTTAACGGGGTGAACACAATTTCTGTTCGACCTGGAACCTGGTTTTGACAATTTACCCAAAATGTTTACGTTATGTCTTGGATAAAGAGTCAGACTAGATACTGCAAGCTCAAAGTAAGTGTGACCGTAGTCCTTTATTACAGATCTCAGAGTGCCTCTCCAGCCTGTGAGGTCTCCTTATATAGAGGTACTCCCAAGGGATTGTGGGATCCCTTGGGACTCCAGGGGATAAGCCCTCTGGTGGTGGTTAGACATGGTACTTACAGGTTCACATAAATAACAACACTCGCCCCCCCCCCCACCCCCCAAAGTCAATAGTGTAACTATTTACAATGTGAGTCGATCTGGGGCCTTCCTTTCCCTGGTTGCTCGTCTCGTTGCAAATGCTGGTGTTGGTGAATCGTTTGTTGGGCCTTCGCTGGGCTGCTGTGCAGCTGGCCTTGCTGGACTGCTGGGGGCAGTGAGTCTTGCTGGGCTGCTGCGGGCGATTGGTTCTGCTTCGTGGTCAACCGGTGGGTCGGTTGCCACTTGTGTGTGTGTGTGTGTGTGTGTGTGTGTGTGTTGGAGGGTCAAAAAAGATAGAGTCGATTGTGGGTTGTTCTGGATAGTCGGTAAATCTGAGTTTGGTTTGGTCCAAGTGTTTTCTGCAGGTCAGTCCATTTGCGAGTTTGACCACAAGCACCCTACTCCCCTCTTTGAACACAACAGTACCAGCAATCCACTTGGGACCTTGTCCATAGTTCAACACAAATATAGGATCATTTACTTCAATTTCGTGACACATTTGCGCGTTTTGATATGTATTCTGTTGAAGCCGCCTGCTCTCTACCTGTTCATGTAGATCAGGGTGGACTAACGAGAGCCTTGTCTTAAGTATCCTTTTCATGAGCAGTTCAGCAGAAGGGACCCTGGTGAGCGAGTGGGGCCTTGTGCGGTAACTAAGCAGGACTCGGGATAAGCGAGTCTGCAGTGAGCTTTCAGTTACCCTTTTCAAGCTCTGCTTGATTGTTTAAACTGCTCATTCCGCCTAACCATTGGACGCTGGCTTAAATGGGGCAGATGTGACATGTTTGACCCCATTGCGGGTCATGAATTCCTTGAATTTGGCACTGGTAAAGCACGGCCCATTGTCACTTACAAGAACATCAGGCAGGCGGTGCGCGGCAAACATAGCCCGTAGGCTTTCAATGATGGCAGCGGACGTGCTTGCCGACATTATCACGCATTCAAGCCATTTGGAGTACGCATCTACAACCACTAAGAAATTTTTTTCCAAGAATGGGCCTACATAGTTGACATGGACCCTGGACCACGGTTTGGAGGGCCAAGACCATAAACTTAGTGGCGCCTCCCTGGGTGCATTGCTTAACTGGGAACATGTATTACATTTGTGCACACAGGACTCTAAGTCTGCATCGATACCAGGCCACCACACATGGGATCTGGTTATTGCTTTCATCATTACAATGCCTGGGTGGGTACTATGGAGATCACTAATGAAGTCATAACGGGGAACAAAGAAATGGCGGACCAATTGAACAAGTACTTTGGTTCGGTATTCACTGAGGAGGACACAAACAACCTTCCGGATATAAAAGGGGTCGGAGGGTCTAGTAAGGAGGAGGAACTGAGGGAAATCCTTATTAGTCGGGTAATAGTGTTGGGGAAATTGATGGGATTGAAGGCCGATAAATCCCCAGGGCCTGATGGACTGCATCCCAGAGTACTTAAGGAGGTGGCCTTGGAAATAGTAGATGCATTGACAGTCATTTTCCAACATTCCATTGACTCTGGATCAGTTCCTATGGAGTGAAGGGTAGCCAATGTAACCCCACTTTTTAAAAAAGGAGGGAGAGAGATAACAGGGAATTATAGACCGGTCAGCCTGACATCGGTAGTGGGTAAAATGATGGAATCAATTATTAAGGATGTCAAAGCAGTGCATTTGGAAAGAGGTGATATGATAGGTCCAAGTCAGCATGGATTTGTGAAAGGGAAATCATGCTTGACAAATCTTCTGGAATTTTTTGAGGATGTTTCCAGTAGAGTGGACAAGGGAGAACCAGTTGATGTGGTATATTTGGACTTTCAGAAGGCTTTCGACAAGGTCCCACACAAGAGATTAATGTGCAAAGTTAAAGCACATGGGATTGGGGGTAGTGTGCTGACATGGATTGAGAACTGGTTGTCAGACAGGAAGCAAAGAGTAGGAGTAAATGGGGATTTTTCAGAATGGCAGGCAGTGACTAGTGGGGTACCTCAAGGTTCTGTGCTGGGGCCCCAGCTGTTTACACTGTATATTAATGATTTAGACGAGGGGATTAAATGTAGTATCTCCAAATTTGCAGATGACACTAAGTTGGGTGGCAGTGTGAGCTGCGAGGAGGATGCTATGAGGCTGCAGAGCGACTTGGATAGGTTAGGTGAGTGGGCAAATGCATGGCAGATGAAGTATAATGTGGATAAATGTGAGGTTATCCACTTTGGTGGTAAAAACAGAGAGACAGACTATTATCTGAATGGTGACAGATTAGGAAAAGGGGAGGTGCAACGAGACCTGGGTGTCATGGTACATCAGTCATTGAAGGTTGGCATGCAGGTACAGCAGGCGGTTAAGAAAGCAAATGGCATGTTGGCCTTCATAGCAAGCGGATTTGAGTTCAGGGGCAGGGAGGTGTTGCTACAATTGTACAGGGCCTTGGTGAGGCCACACCTGGAGTATTGTGTACAGTTTTGGTCTCCTAACCTGAGGAAGGACATTCTTGCTATTGAGGGAGTGCAGCGAAGGTTCACCAGACTGATTCCCGGGATGGCGGGACTGACCTATCAAGAAAGACTGGATCAACTGGGCTTGTATTCACTGGAGTTCAGAAGAATGAGAGGGGACCTCATAGAAACGTTTAAAATTCTGACGGGGTTAGACAGGTTAGATGCAGGAAGAATGTTCCCAATGTTGGGGAAGTCCAGAACCAGGGGACACAGTCTAAGGATAAGGGGGAAGCCATTTAGGACCGAGATGAGGAGGAATTTCTTCACCCAGAGAGTGGTGAACCTGTGGAATTCTCTACCACAGAAAGTTGTTGAGGCCAATTCACTAAATATATTCAAAAAGGAGTTAGATGAAGTCCTTACTACTAGGGGAATCAAAGGGTATGGTGAGAAAGCAGGAATGGGGTACTGAAGTTGCATGTTCAGCCATGAACTCATGGCGGTGCAGGCTAGAAGGGCCGAATGGCCTACTCCTGCACCTATTTTCTATGTTTCTATGTTTCTATGTCTCTGTGTCTCGTTATCTGTGACTGTGCTACTTCCATCCTCAAACACAGCATGGGATGGCCGTACAGGGTGGCGGTTAACTAACACTGATCGTACGCAAGACAATCAAGGGTGGATTGTATTGGTGGGACATCTTCTATGGACGGTCCCCAAAAACATCCGACACTTTGAAACTGTTAATACATCCGATCGTTTTACTCGTCGCGTTATTACTGCTTGTATGTATTCTTAGGTGTAGATTGTGGGCGTTGCTTGCGCATACTCAACATGTAACTGATGCATTACGCCTTCAACTTGATTATATTACTTAGAATGTCTAAATATCAAGGGTGGATTGTATTGTATAGGGTTAATCATATAGGGTTAATTATGATATTTAGTCATTTACAGTATGTCTCTGCTTCATGCCTCGTGGACGTTGTTGCTGGAGAGAGAGAGGGAAAGCAACCTTGAGACGCACACCAGCTTGTTATGAGACGGTCCGCGGATCGAGGTCTCATGCTTTGTGGAAGAGAACCTGGGGCCTTACAGATTAGGAGTTGGCCATAAGCCACATGCACCCATGTTTTGTTCAATAATATGTTTATTTGATAGTATAAAGGTACAGCATGTCCCGTAGCTCTTCGAACTTCACCTTGGACCGTGATTCGGCGAGCGGTGCCGGGACCCCCAATGCTCCAGACCAGCCGTCGCTTGTGAAGTTCCCGACGGGCGGAAGGCTGTGAGCATTATTGCATCTTATCATACTTCTCTTTTCTTCGTAAACTGTATTATTACTGTTTCTTTTCGCTCAGTAAATGGTGTTTTATTCTTTACTTCATTTATCTTGTCTCTTATTTAACATTCATCCAGATCCCGAACCTGGGTCTATTATTATTGATCCAAAACACCTTCTCAACCATCCCATATCCCCGTTCAGCTTGAGAGCGCGACCTGGAGGCATAAGCTACAGGTTGTAGTTGGCCCTCAGCGTTACCCTGCTGCAACACGCACCCAACCCCATTGGACGATGCATCACATGTCAGAACCAATTTCTTATGGGGGTCGTACAGGATCAACAACTTATTTGAACAGAGTAGGTTCCGCGCCCGATTGAAAGCCCGTTCCTGACAGTCCCCCCAAAACCAGTCGCAACCCTTACGCAGGAGCACGTGTAACGGCTCCAACAATGTGCTTAAGTTCGGCAGAAAGTTCCCAAAATAGTTCAAGAGTCCCAGAAATGAACGTAACTCCGATGTGTTGCAGGGCCTGGGCGCTCGTCGAATCGCCTACGTTTTGCATTCGGTAGGCCGAATCCTGTCTGCAGCAACCCTCCTGCCCAGTAACTCGACCTCGGGAGCCAAAAACACATACTTGGGTTTCTTGAGAGGCAGGCCTACCCGGTCCAGTCGGAGTAGAGGTTGTGGAGGTGTTCCTCGGTGTCACGACCGGTGATGAGGATGTCGTCCTGATATACGATTGTTCCAGGAATGGATTTGAGCAGGCTTTCCATGTTTCTTTGAAAAATCGCAGCCGCTGATCGAATGCCAAATGGACACCTGTTGTAAATGAACAGTCCCTTGTGCGTGGTAATGGTAGTCAGTAGTTTAGATTCGTTGGCCAGTTCTTGGATTACGTAGGCTGAAGTGAGGTCCAACTTGGTGAACAGCTTGCCGCCTGCCAGCGTGGCAAAAAGGTCCTCCGCTCTCTGGAGTGGGTATTGGTCTTGTAGGGACATCCGGTTGATAGTGGCCTTGTAGTCGCCACAGATCCTGACCGAGCCATCCGCTTTTAGGACGGGAACAATGGGGCTCGCCCAGTCGCTGAATCCAATGGGCGAGATGATGCACTCTCTCAGCAACCGGTCCAACTCGCTCTCAATTTTCTTCCCCACCACATACGGCACAGCTCTGGCTTTGTGGTGCACTGGTCTGGCGTCCGGGGTGATGCGTATCACTACTTTGGTACCTTTGAACGTCCCGACGCCAGGTTGAAATAGTGATTCAAATTGCTGTAGGACCTGTGAGCATGAACTTCGCTCCACAGATGACATGGCGTGCACATCCCCCCATTTCCAGTTCATCTCAGCTAACCAGCTCCTCCCCAACAGTGCGGGACCATTGCCCGGGACAATCCAGAGCGGCAGCCGGTTCACCGATCCATTGTGTGTGACAGCCAACATTGCACTGCCTAGCACTGAAATGATTTCTTTGGTGTATGTCCATAATTGCATCTCAATGCGTTCTAGTTTGGGTCTGCTGGCTTTGAGTGGCCACAGCTTTTCTAATTGTTGAACACTCATGAGTGACTGGCTGGCCCCCGTGTCCAGCTCCATGCATACAGGACTGCCATTTAATAGAAACATAGAAACATAGAAAATAGGTGCAGGAGTAGGCCATTCGGCCCTTCTAGCCTGCACCGCCATTCAATGAGTTCATGGCTGAACATGCAACTTCAGTACCCCATTCCTGCTTTCTCGCCATACCCCTTGATCCCTCTAGTAGTAAGGACTTCATCTAACTTAATAGGACTTTCATCATCATAGGTGGCGTTTTGGTATGTGAGCTGTGAATGTTTGCCACATGAACCTGCTGAACTTCATCGTCCATTGATTTGCCCCAAGCATCATCCTGCCTCGGAGACCCCTCATCTGGTTCATCCGCCTCGTATATTAGCCTGGTTACAGGCTTTCTGCACATTCTGGCTAAATGGCCACTGAGGTTACAATTTCTGCAGACAAACTGTTGAAACCTGCAAGTCCTGGCAACATGTCTGCCCCCACACCTCCAGCATGAACTGAGATTCCCATTGTTGTGAACAAAAGAGCTGTTACAAAGCATTCCTCGCTGATTGTCCCTTTGACTGCTCTTGAGCACCCTGTTAGTGGGTGTCAATGGCCCCATCCCGGGCCGCATTGTCCACTGGGGGGGTGTAAATGTCCATTCAGCCTGCCATTGTCTCTGTTGGAGACTTAATCTTGGGACGATTGCTGCCTGGGGTGTGTCGAACTGCCCTTGCCTGCCTGCGGGGCTCTGTGTCGCGTTTATGATATTGACTCCCTGATCCATCGCCACGTTGGAGGCAGAGTTGCGCGCGTATATTATCTTGGTTTCCTCCTCCCCCGCCATAAAAGTCTGAGCCATCAACGCCACCGCTTCCAAGGTCAAGTCCTTGGTCTCAATTAGCTTTCTGAAAATCTCAGCATGACCGATGCTCTCAATAAAGAAATCCCTTAGCATCTCCCCCCTGCAGGCGTCTGTGAACTTACAGAGGCTGGCCAAGCGCCGGAGGTCCGCAACAAAATCCGGTATGCTCTGTCCTTCCCGATGTCAATGGGTATAGAATCTGTGTCGGGCCATGTGTACGCTGCTCGCCAGTTTGAGGTGCTCACCGATTAGTTTGCTGAGCTCATCAATGGTTTTGTCCGCCAGCTTCTCGGGTGCTAGCAGGTCTTTCATGAGCGCATAAGTCTTAGGTCCACAGCTGGTCAGCAGATGAGCCCTTCGCTTGTCGGCCGCTGCATCTCCCAGCCAGTCCTTTGTGACAAAACTCTGCTGGAGCCTCTCAATGAAATCGTCTCAGTCCTCACCAACACAGTACCGTTCATCTGTGCTGCTGGTGGCCATTCTCGTGAGTCGTTGATTCCCGTTTCTTGTCGCCATTGTAAAGTCTTTACACAATACCACAAATCCACACGAGGCACATTCTATGGACAAGGTCACTCCATGACCTGAACCTTTATTCACAGGACCAAGAAGTGATGACCCTGCGTGGGACCTCCCTTTATATACCTGGATGACCAGGTGAGGAGTATCCCCCACAAGTTCACCCCCTGTGGCCAAGGTGTGCATTTCTTATGTACATACAGTATTGCAGTGTTGTTACATAAAGGTTACATACATGACATCAACCATGATCTTATTGAATGGCGGAGCAGGCTCGAGGAGCCAAATGGCCTACTCCTGCTCCTATTTCTTATGTTCATATGTTCCCTGGAACTATTACTTCAGTCACATTCTTACATGCATTCACCCCACAAAAGTCTCATGTAGGATATAATGTAGTGTTGCTTTCACTTGCCACCATGTCCACTATTGGTTGTATGCCGATGTTGAGGTTTTACCGTAAAAGAAGCTCATTTTTACTTTTTGCTACCTTTTTCGAGAAGACTTTCCAAATAACTGGGAGAAATTGCTGATGGATTGGGCTTCCCCAAACCCGGGACCTGTAAAAGCTGGAGTTATTTTGTTCCATCACTTTTAACGGGGTGAACACAATTTCTGTTCGACCTGGAACCTGGTTTTGACAATTTACCCAAAATGTTTACGTTATGTCTTGGATAAAGAGTCAGACTAGATACTGCAAGCTCAAAGTAAGTGTGACCGTAGTCCTTTATTACAGATCTCAGAGTGCCTCTCCAGCCTGTGAGGTCTCCTTATATTGAGGTACTCCCAAGGGATTGTGGGATCCCTTGGGACTCCAGGGGATAAGCCCTCTGGTGGTGGTTAGACATGGTACTTACAGGTTCACATAAATAACAACACTCGCCCCCCCCCCCCCCCACCCCCCAAAGTCAATAGTGTAACTATTTACAATGTGAGTCGATCTGGGGCCTTCCTTTCCCTGGTTGCTCGTCTCGTTGCAAATGCTGGTGTTGGTGAATCGTTTGTTGGGCCTTCGCTGGGCTGCTGTGCAGCTGGCCTTGCTGGACTGCTGGGGGCAGTGAGTCTTGCTGGGCTGCTGCGGGCGATTGGTTCTGCTTCGTGGTCAACCGGTGGGTCGGTTGCCACTTGTGTGTGTGTGTGTGTGTGTGTGTGTGTGTTGGAGGGTCAAAAAAGATAGAGTCGATTGTGGGTTGTTCTGGATAGTCGGTAAATCTGAGTTTGGTTTGGTCCAAGTGTTTTCTGCAGGTCAGTCCATTTGCGAGTTTGACCACAAGCACCCTACTCCCCTCTTTGAACACAACAGTACCAGCAATCCACTTGGGACCTTGTCCATAGTTCAACACAAATATAGGATCATTTACTTCAATTTCGTGACACATTTGCGCGTTTTGATATGTATTCTGTTGAAGCCGCCTGCTCTCTACCTGTTCATGTAGATCAGGGTGGACTAACGAGAGCCTTGTCTTAAGTATCCTTTTCATGAGCAGTTCAGCAGAAGGGACCCTGGTGAGCGAGTGGGGCCTTGTGCGGTAACTAAGCAGGACTCGGGATAAGCGAGTCTGCAGTGAGCTTTCAGTTACCCTTTTCAAGCTCTGCTTGATTGTTTAAACTGCTCATTCCGCCTAACCATTGGACGCTGGCTTAAATGGGGCAGATGTGACATGTTTGACCCCATTGCGGGTCATGAATTCCTTGAATTTGGCACTGGTAAAGCACGGCCCATTGTCACTTACAAGAACATCAGGCAGGCGGTGCGCGGCAAACATAGCCCGTAGGCTTTCAATGATGGCAGCGGACGTGCTTGCCGACATTATCACGCATTCAAGCCATTTGGAGTACGCATCTACAACCACTAAGAAATTTTTTTCCAAGAATGGGCCTACATAGTTGACATGGACCCTGGACCACGGTTTGGAGGGCCAAGACCATAAACTTAGTGGCGCCTCCCTGGGTGCATTGCTTAACTGGGAACATGTATTACATTTGTGCACACAGGACTCTAAGTCTGCATCGATACCAGGCCACCACACATGGGATCTGGTTATTGCTTTCATCATTACAATGCCTGGGTGGGTACTATGGAGATCACTAATGAAGTCATAACGGGGAACAAAGAAATGGCGGACCAATTGAACAAGTACTTTGGTTCGGTATTCACTGAGGAGGACACAAACAACCTTCCGGATATAAAAGGGGTCGGAGGGTCTAGTAAGGAGGAGGAACTGAGGGAAATCTTTATTAGTCGGGTAATAGTGTTGGGGAAATTGATGGGATTGAAGGCCGATAAATCCCCAGGGCCTGATGGACTGCATCCCAGAGTACTTAAGGAGGTGGCCTTGGAAATAGTAGATGCATTGACAGTCATTTTCCAACATTCCATTGATTCTGGATCAGTTCCTATGGAGTGAAGGGTAGCCAATGTAACCCCACTTTTTAAAAAAGGAGGGAGAGAGATAACAGGGAATTATAGACCGGTCAGCCTGACATCGGTAGTGGGTAAAATGATGGAATCAATTATTAAGGATGTCAAAGCAGTGCATTTGGAAAGAGGTGATATGATAGGTCCAAGTCAGCATGGATTTGTGAAAGGGAAATCATGCTTGACAAATCTTCTGGAATTTTTTGAGGATGTTTCCAGTAGAGTGGACAAGGGAGAACCAGTTGATGTGGTATATTTGGACTTTCAGAAGGCTTTCGACAAGGTCCCACACAAGAGATTAATGTGCAAAGTTAAAGCACATGGGATTGGGGGTAGTGTGCTGACATGGATTGAGAACTGGTTGTCAGACAGGAAGCAAAGAGTAGGAGTAAATGGGGATTTTTCAGAATGGCAGGCAGTGACTAGTGGGGTACCTCAAGGTTCTGTGCTGGGGCCCCAGCTGTTTACACTGTATATTAATGATTTAGACGAGGGGATTAAATGTAGTATCTCCAAATTTGCAGATGACACTAAGTTGGGTGGCAGTGTGAGCTGCGAGGAGGATGCTATGAGGCTGCAGAGCGACTTGGATAGGTTAGGTGAGTGGGCAAATGCATGGCAGATGAAGTATAATGTGGATAAATGTGAGGTTATCCACTTTGGTGGTAAAAACAGAGAGACAGACTATTATCTGAATGGTGACAGATTAGGAAAAGGGGAGGTGCAACGAGACCTGGGTGTCATGGTACATCAGTCATTGAAGGTTGGCATGCAGGTACAGCAGGCGGTTAAGAAAGCAAATGGCATGTTGGCCTTCATAGCGAGGGGATTTGAGTACAGGGGCAGGGAGGTGTTGCTACAGTTGTACAGGGCCTTGGTGAGGCCACACCTGGAGTATTGTGTACAGTTTTGGTCTCCTAACCTGAGGAAGGACATTCTTGCTATTGAGGGAGTGCAGCGAAGGTTCACCAGACTGATTCCCGGGATGGCGGGACTGACCTATCAAGAAAGACTGGATCAACTGGGCTTGTATTCACTGGAGTTCAGAAGAATGAGAGGGGACCACATAGAAATGTTTAAAATTCTGACGGGGTTAGACAGGTTAGATGCAGGAAGAATGTTCCCAATGTTGGGGAAGTCCAGAACTAGGGGACACAGTCTAAGGATAAGGGGTAAGCCATTTAGGACCGAGATGAGGAGGAATTTCTTCACCCAGAGAGTGGTGAACCTGTGGAATTCTCTACCACAGAAAGTTGTTGAGGCCAATTCACTAAATATATTCAAAAAGGAGTTAGATGAAGTCCTTACTACTAGGGGAATCAAGGGGTATGGTGAGAAAGCAGGAATGGGGTACTGAAGTTGCATGTTCACCCATGAACTCATTGAATGGCGGTGCAGGCTAGAAGGGCCGAATGGCCTACTCCTGCACCTATTTTCTATGTTTCTATGAAAGTATCCCTGCCCTTTTTTGGTACAACTACCTAATTATCCCATAGGAGACAGTCTGCCTGTATAGACATTTCACCTTTGCGCAGCTGGTACGGTGTTATATCTTCTTGCACCTCTAAAGGGACACTAGACCAATTTCCGTGGAGCACACAGTTTTTTACTAAGTACAGTAAGGGGTCCTGGCTCACCCAGGTTCTAATCTGTCGAGCTGTAACAGGTGATTGCTCACTCTCGAATGCTTCCATTACCATAACTAAATCTGCAGGCTGTGCCATCTCCACCCTGATGGTGGGCAATGGTAGCTTACTGAGAGCATCGGCACAGTTTTCTGTGCCTGGCCTGTGGCGGATGGCGTAGCTGTATGCGGACAACGTGAGCACCCATCTCTGGATGCGGGCTGATGCATTCATATTTATTCCCTTATTTTCAGAAAAGAGGGATATAAGCGGCTTATGATCGGTTTCCAATTCAAATTTGAGCCCGAACAGATATTGATGCATTTCCTTTGCCCTGTAAACACACGCTAATGCTTTTTTTTCAATCACACTGTAGGCCCTCTCAGCCTTAGACAGACTTCTGGATGCATAAGCAACTGGTTGCAATTTCCCAAATTCATTAGCTTGTTGCAATACACACCCGACCCCATGCGACGACGCATCACATGCTAGTGCCAAACGTTTACATGGATCGTACACCACAAGCAATTTTTTTGAACATAACAGATTCCTAGATTTCTCAAAGACATTTTCTTACCTTTTACCCCAGACCCATTCATCTCCTTTATGCAGTAAAGAGTGCAGGGGTTTTAACAATGAGCTAAGACCCGGTTAGAAGTTATCAAAATAGTTCAGGAGTCCTCGAAACGACCACAGTTCCGTCATGTTCTGTGGTCCCAGTGCATTCTTGATTGCCTCCGTCTTCGAATCGGTGAGCCTGATGCCATCCGGCACGATTCTTCTCTCAGAAACTCCATTTGAGGTGCCAGGAAAACGCACTTCGAGTGTTTTAGCCAGAGCCCCATAGGATTAAGCCGACTGAGAACCTCCTCCAGGTTCTTCAGGTGCTCAACGGTCTCCCGACCTGTGACCAAGATATCGTCCTGGAAGACCACGGTGCGCGGGACCGACTTCAGTAAGCTTTCCATGTTCCTCTGGAATAACGCCGCAGTCGATCGAATCCCAAACGGGCATCTGTTGTAAACGAAAAGACCTTTGTGCGTGTTGATGCACGTGAGGCGTTTCGAAGATTCCTCCAGCTCCTGTGTCATGTAGGCCGAGGTCAAGTCCAGCTTCGTGAACGTTTTCCCTCCTGCTACCATCACAAATAGGTCATCTGTCTTTGGTAGCGGGTATTGATCCTGCAGTGAGAAACGATTGATAGTTACTTTGTAGTCACCACAGATTCTGACGGTGCCGTCTCCCTTGAGGACTGGAACAATCGGACTGGCCAACTCATTGAATTCGATCGGCGAAATGATGCCCTCTCGTTGCAGCCTGTCCAGCTCGATCTCCACCCTCTCTCTCATCATGTAAGGTACCGCTCTCGCCTTGTGATGGATGGGTCATGCCCGCGGAATCAAATGGATCTGCACTTTTGCTCCTTGGAATTTCCCGATGCCTGGTTCGAACAGCGAGGGGCACTTGCTTAGGACCTGGGCACATGAAGTCTCATCAATGGACGAAAGCGCCCGGACGTCGTCCCAGTTCCAGCGTATCTTTCCCAGCCAGCTCCTGCCGAACAGCATGGGGCCATCGCCCGGTACCACCCAAAGTGGTAAATCGTGCACCGCTCCATCGTAGGAGACCTTTACGGTAGCAGTGCCAATTACGGGAATCAGTTCCGTTGTGTCGTTCTAAGTTTGGTACGAATGGGAGTCAGGACTGGCCTTGAAGCCTTGTTGCACCACAACTTATTAAAAGTCTTTTTACTCATTATGGACTGGTTTGTGCCTGTGTCCAGCTCCATGGACTCCGGGAGTCCATTTAATTCAACCTTCAGCATTATCGGGGGACACTTTGTGGTAAGTGTGTGCACCCCATATACCTCTGCCTCCTTGGTTTGAGGCTCTGGTTCGTCGTGATCCACCGTGGATCTGCCCTCCTCTGCAACGTAGTGGTTTGCAGGATTAGCAGGGTTTGCAGCTCGCCTGCACATACGTTGGAGGTGTCCCATTGTTCCACAGCCCTTGCAAACATATACTTTGAAGCAGCATGAATGGAATCGATGATCACCCCTGCAGCACCAACAAGGTGTTAATGGCCTTGTATTCAACAACCTTGATGGTGGAGTCTGTGTCTGCAGACTTGCAGCTACAGGCGTGTAAGTCCTGCCATGTACATTTCGATTCGAAAACAACTTTACTTTGTTCACAGTACTTGAAGCAGCACTAGTGTGCTGTGAAATTTGTTTGGTACTGTCACTGGTGGAGATAAATGCCTGGGCTATCGCTATGGCTTTCTTTAAGGTTGGGATCTGTACAGTCTAAAGTTTTTGAAGTATTACTTCATGGCCAATGCCAAGTACAAAGAAATCCCTGATCATATGCTCCAAGTGTCCTTCAAATTCGCAATGCCCTGCAAGGCGCCTTAGATCAGTGACGTAGCTCGCCACTTCCTGGCCTTCAGACCTCTTGTATGTGTAGAACCGATACCTCGTAATCAGAACGCTTTCCTTCAGGTATAGATGCTCCTGGACCAGTGTGCACAACTCATCGTATGACTTGTCTGTGGGTTTTGCTGGAGCGAGCAGGTTTTTCATGAGGCCATACGTTGATGCACCGCAAACGGTGAGGAGGATCGCCCTTCGTTTGGCAGCATTCCCTCTCCTTCCAGCTCGTTGGCCACGAAGTATTGGTCAAGTCGCTCCGCGAAGGTTTCCCAATCATCTCCCTCCAAAAATTTCTCCAGGATGCCCACAGTTCTCTGCATTGTTGTGGTGGGGTTCGTCATCTGTATCTCGTCACCTGTTGTTTTGTCTTGGATCTGGTGGTTAGACATGGTAATTACAGGTTTACATACATAACAGTTTCCTTGTAGGTAAATTTTCATTTTCTACATTTCAGTGGGGTCTCTAAGGATAAATATTGTACACTCCACTGTTGGATTTTTCATTCCCATGAACACACTGCAAAACCCTGCACATTTGCCATTGTGATTGTTGGTCATTAGAAAAAATATAACCACTTGTTTCTTTAACTGGATATGCAGCTTAGTTTTTAAATAGTTTTTCTTAGCATCAGCTGTGGCTCAGTGGGTAGCACTCATGCCTCAGAAGGTTGTGGGTTCAAGTCCAACTCCAGAGACTTGAGCACATAAATCTAGGCTGACATTCCAGTGCTCCATCAGCTCTCACAGGTGGAAGTAAAAGATCCCATGGCACTATTTGGAAGAAGAGCACGAGAGTTATCCTCGGTGTTCTGGCCAATTTTTATCCCTCAATCAACATAACAAAAACACAGAATATCTGGTATCACATTACTGTTTGTGGGAGCTTGCTGTGCGCACGCTGGCTGCCGAGTTTCCCACATTACAACAGCGCCTACACTCCAAAAGTACTTAATTGGCTATAAAGCGCTTTGAGATGTCCGGTCGTCGTGGAAGGTGCTATTTCGCTAAGTCTTTCTTTCTTTAATACTTTTTTGTTTTATTTAAAATGACGTGGTATATAATATTTATTTTATTAATCCTGTTGAACTTGTGAAAATTCCTTTGTGCAATGGAAATCCAACATGTCACAAGCAAGAGTTAATTGTAATTATCACTTGCATGATTGCGGGCTTTGACAGTGTGCTTGAGAAGAGATGAGAGAAAGCATTACAGACCATAACAAATGGTGGTTCACTGCAATGCAGAGAGAGGTGCACAGAATGAGACTCACAAAATGAGGAGATTCGTGCTTCTTGTCATAAACTCTCGATTTCTGTGTCAAAATCATTACGAAGTGATTAAGAGTAATCCTAAAATCTTCGAAATGTATTGAAGAAAATTGACAAGAACTGCAGCACCATATTTCTAAGGCTTTTATGTAATAATTTTGTACCAATTAAGATGGGAGACGTTAGAGCCAGAGAATGGAACACTTACCACTTTCAGGTACTCAGCATCAGCATCAATCTTGATCAAGTTTGATTAGAAGCAGTGTAAAGCTCCTTCCACTCTGCCTGAGCAGTGAGGTGAATTTTTCTCATTGCAAGAAAAATTGGAAACTAATTTTTAATTTATATTTAAACCCATTAATCAAACTACCAGGTGCTCCTGGGTTTCTTCTTGGCAGTTTTGTGCTCCTCCAAGTCGTAAATCTCTCCTATGCGAAACTGGCAAGCAGCATGCATCAGCAATCAGTTTCACATTTATCAAGCCGTTAATGAGCTGCTTGATAAGGCTTGGTTGTAAAATGTTCATAAATCTAGTTGCACAGGAGAGAAACTAGAAGACTCCAGCTTTTTGGGCATACCTTGTGGCGTGGGGTATTACAAAGATACTCAACATAATTCTGTTTTGGAGAAAATAATCGTTTATTATAAAGTGCTCGATCAAGGGAGAGACAGCTTCTACACGAGTTCAGTAACTCGGTGACCCAAACCAGCCATTCTCACCGTGCAGCTTCGGGGCTGCTATTTTTATACAGTCAAAATACATATAAAATCATGAAGTTCCGTGCGGAAGCTTTCCATTTGTTGTTTCCCTGCCACATCAAAGTTTTGCCTAACTACTATGATTACAAATATTAATTGGTTAATATTATATTGACAGAAAGGTTCGTTACCTCCACTGTGTGCCTTTTATCTGATCAATTACATGCTACATCATTACTTTTCTACGGTTAAGCAATTCCTGTGTAAGTACTTTTTCTCAGACCTATTTGTCCTTGACTAACTCTTCTGTTAATAGACAGACAAAGCTGGGGTATTTATCATTATCTTGTGTAATTCTGTCTATGCTAGGACATCTGCCAAATACTCCCTTCTCGAGAGTTATACGTTATGGTCCCACACTCAACTTAAGCTTAGCCACAAACTTTTTAGAAATACTAATAATTTTTAACCCCTTCAATTCCCCCCTTTGGTCATATGGTTAATCTAACCCAACATGACCAATTATTCCCCTTGTCTGATTCACATGTACTCTGCCCCAGTCTCGGTGATCAGGTGATAGGTTGGGAGCACCCACAAATCATATCAGGTATTCATTCTGCAACAATTGACATGATCCCTAGCTTGTAGCTTTGTTCGGGTATACCTCTTCTGTCTTTTGCACTTGTTACATAACATCACCAACCAACTCAAGGCTATTACTATCTGTAGTGCCACTAGGGTATGTGAAAGGATCCTTATCCACGGATGTATTTCAACGTTCATTTCCCAATTCCATAATCTCAAGTACCAAGACGTTTTTTTTTTCCAGGTTATCCTTTATTTTCACTGTCCAGTTCTTTGCCTTTAACCTTTAGCTCATACTATCTTTTAATGTTATTTCTTAATGGTCAGTTAAATCTTCAAGTAACAGGGGAATTGGTGGTGCTTGCTCTTCCATGTAATCATCAATATCTTGCTTAATCTCATCGCTTATATTTAATGTCATTGTCTTCCTGGTGTGTATATACGTCATGCGTGCTCTTCCCACTGCCACCAACACTCTGGGAGTAAAGCAAAAGTTAGGCATTGTAATGTTATAGGTCAAGCCTCTGTAATCGTAAGTTCCCAGGCTAGTTACCACACAATATTCTCCTCGCCCTTGAAAGGCGTAATGTGTGGGTTCGGTTCAGGCAGGGCTTATTCCAATGACGCATGCTTCCGTAGTATTGTCAAACCCACAGCTATCCTTGCTCCCATCTCTCACTGGGTGAGGGTATATAGTTAGGCTTCCTTCTCTCCAGCACCTGGATAAAGATATTCCCCTTATCTTTCCATTCTTTTTGATCGCATACTGGTCCATCGGGTAATGGCAGATGTACTCTTCCCCTCATATTATCCCTATGTTTTCAACTTCATATTGAGGATACGGGTATGAGCCTTGGTTTATTACGGGGATCGCTAGTATTGTCCCTACCATAGGGGTTTGTTTCCCCTTACATCCTCCTGTAACCGCATACACCCTAGTCATTCCTTTCAGGGTGCATGTGTCTAATGGCCCAGTGTGTTGTGCCATTTCTTTCAACTGGGTGCTATTTATCCAATCTGGAACTCGCCCGGTTTGTATCTGATCCATATTGTGTCTCACCTGATCGATCATCCATCTCCCATGACATGTGTCTCTTTTCCTATCCTCTCATTCCTGCTTATTTAGCTCGTTAATTGTTCGTTCATGGCCTTCCAATACCGATATACCCTCAGCAATATTTTGGATGTTTTAGGTCCTAACTCTTAAGATTCTATCCCTATCCCGGCCTGTTTCCTCATTAGTATCTCCATCGTTCCCCTCAAACTATCTACTCCTGCTTGGATCGCCTATATATCTAGTGCATCTACGAGAGAGGTCCCTGTACTTACTCCAGTTAATACGTCATTCCCTATAGGTCTCCTCTATCTTTCTCCTTTGTGTCTCAGCTGCTTGTGATACTCCCTTGCTCCTGATGTGTCACTAGCTTTTCTCAGGATTGTGTCGAGCAACTGTGTGTACAACGCTTTAGTTTTGGAGCTAAACATTTCTGGCAGGTATAGGTCTGTTAAATTTATGATCACAGGTAACATTTCATGCTGCACATTGTCAAATAACAGCATTCCCTCCGATCTCGTCACCAACCCGCTGGGCGGACCTTCAGTAAGGAGGGGGCAAGTAATTGGTGGTACTGTTGTTGGTCCTGGGGTCGTGACTATAGGTTTTTGCCAATAAATCATTTCTGACTTATGACCCATTCTATCGCTTTTAATGAGGGCGGCCCTAAGACCCCCCCTCTCTGGATCCAGACAATGTACTATTACTTCTGTTCCAGGTTTAACTACCACGCACTTTCCCACAATTAATTCCCCTGGTTTACAATATTCAGGTAACATTTTGTTACCCACGTATCTTGTGGCTTCAAGATAAATGCTACTGACGCTCGGATGCCGTTCCCTAGGGGCTGCTTTACATAGTTGTTGTACCCTCGGTGTGGGTATATGCTTCTCGGCCCCCTAGGGGCAGCCTTGTAGCTTGTCCTTGTAGAATCATAAGGGCGGTGGTGATCATGTTTATATACATTCTGTTGATAAAATACATCCAGGATATTCCAGGTTTTTAGTTAGATTCTTACCATTTCTACTTCTACCGGATCATTTGTACCATTTCTTTGGACATGTGACCTGTCCCAGCTCCATTTCATTATGGCAAGTACCCCTAGTATTGCAAACATTAATCCTAGTCCCCCGAAAAGTCCATCTATCAATGCATCCCTCCATGCTTATACTCTAAGGCGTATTTTAAGGACTAGATTACCGGGAGTATCTTAAGTTCCGCCATCAGCCAAACCCTTATATTGTTATCTTCGTCCCTTTATGGATCTCTTACTTCCTGCCGCATCTCTTTCAGCAGCTTACTCAATTCCATCACATGATTCTATCTTGTAATGGTCCTAATTCTGCCCCTCCTGTAACTATCCCCTCGGGTACTTCATTACTCATCCAGTCATTAGCTCATAGGGAGTTAATCCTGTCATTCAATTTGGTTAGGCGCATAACCTCATTTTGGCCAGGATTGTCCAGTTTCTTGTATTTCAAAAACAAGTGATAGTTTATAAACTATCTTAACATACAAGTGCTCGCAATTCAAGTTCTCGCAAATCATTTTCAAGGCTACTTCCATATCTTAACTTGTTTCCCCCAGACGTCATTTCTGTCTTTCATCAGAAAAAATGGCATTTTTAGATTGTTTCCAAACTTTTTAGTTTTATTTCCGTTTTTTTTAAAGAGATCAGATTTTACAAATTTGCATACACCTGAATTGTGGGTTGGCATAATTGGTTAGTACCCACATTTAACATTTTATTTAGTGAGTCCTTTTGATGAAAAACATTCTTTCAATAGATCTCTGTCAGATCAACACAAAAAAAAACCTCAAACACCAAAATAGTTCTAAAGAGACTCAATTTTAAATGTATCTCAGTATTTTATTGTGCCTTTTCTTAACCAGTGATACTTGAAACCTTTACAACAAAATTAACTCTTTACTGTTCCCATCCTAATTGCTGCTCCCCTTTTGTAGTATTTGTATTTATCTTTGAATTAAAAATGTCAAATATGGTAATACTGTTTTTTTACGTATTGGAATTCTCATTTATAGTTTATAGTTTAAACTTATTATGTCTAAGTGATTCACAGATCACAGAATGCAAAGTACTTATTTTATAATTATATGCTTAACTTCTGTTTTAGAAGCTGAACATTAAAGTAAATTCCAACCCAAGTAGGAATAGCATAAGTAAATAGCATAAATAGTTTGCTCTGTAACTTCAAGATATATTTTGTGATACAATACCTCATAAATTACATCTTTTTAAGCTTCAGCTTCTGACATGGTAAATTTACACAGATGTGTACTTTTATTATTTCTATTAAAAAGGTTTCCAAACCCAAGATTTTCCAACACAATCAAAATGTTTATCAAGGAGAATCACCTGAAATATCTCAAAATCCCAATTCAAATAACCAATCTTTTATTTAAAATCCTTTTACTGAGCTAGAAGCTTTCACGTCATTTAACATAAGATTTTGCACAAAGGAAAATGGGGACGTCGCTTCCACCAGCCCTTAGCCTCGAGAAACCCACGCAGGCTTTTTTTAATGCACTCTCCCTTCTCCTTTCTTTATCTCATTCCTAAACTAAATTTATTGTCTTTCAACCCAATGTAATCAATGACTACGTGTTTTCTTTTGACAAGTAAGTGAGTGTGCTGGACTTTTTAAAAAAAAACGAGACCACACATTTTTTTTTACTGTAATCCAATTAGAACGTCCAAATTTCTCGGCACAAGAGCTGAAGCTTCTGTTTCGGTTCTGTTTTCTCTTTTTTGAAAAATATTTTTTAGCAAGGCTGAAGGTTTTATCTTTTGTTAAACAAACATATCCTTTGTGCATTTCATTGCTCTGTAAATCATAATCAAAATAAATTAACACCTACATTTCTACCTTAAAATGTTATTCAATTCTAGTTTCACACTTTCTTAAAACTTCCCACATCTAGGACGACACTACAAAGGGTTAAAAACTTTCAACTCTCTGTCTGAAAAAGTGGATGGAGCTAAACCGCTGTCAAGAAAACTTTCATTTGAAGACAGACATTCACACCAATTTTTAATTCATCAAAGCTTATTTTCTTTTTTTCCTGGTTCCCTTGTTTTTCTTCGTCAGTCTCTGTCCCAACCGTATGGTGGGCATCATTCTCAAACTACTCACTTCTACTCTTAATTGTAGGCACTGACTTATTACCATTAATCCTGCTTTGGCTATTTTCTTATTTTTCTGTTTCTCCCACTATAATTTGTGTTTGGCCGGCTCTATTTTAGGATCCCACCCATCACTTAACATAGTCATTATTAATCGGTTTCACTGTATTAGATATCACCCGTCCCTCTGCTGGTTTTCCTTAAACCCAGAGTCTACGGCCCCACTGATACTTTCCTATCAATTTAAACCATATTCTTAGATACTGATTGTCTTTCCCTAGAGTCTACAATCCATCGATACATTATAATCTCAAATTTGGGCATGTCTACCCCTTCACCGGATTCTGTAAACTGACTAACAATACTGATTGCCTCCCTGATCTGGTTCCTTAAACCTAGAGTTTGCAATCACTACCGGTTTCTCACTTTGACTTATATAGTGACAGATATACAAAACATTTAAATTACCCCCAAGTCTTTTGCACTATAACAGACTTTTCACAGATTCAGATACCCCAGGCAACAGACACATTTCGTAACAGCTTACATCGGATTATGAGTGGTAGTTTAAATATACTCACTCGTGATGCCCTGTAATATACCCATTTGTCTTTCACCCGTAGGTACCCTGCTCGCAGCGCCAATTGTTGTGAAGTATTACAAAGATACTCAACACAAGTCTATTTTGGAGAAAAGAATCGTTTATTATAAAGTGCTCGATCGAGGGAGAGACAGTTTCTACATGTGTTCAGTAACTCGGTGACCCAAACCAGCCGTTCTCGCTGAGCAGCTTCAGGGCTGTTATTTTTATACAGTCAAAATACATACAAAATCATGAAGTTCCGCGTGGAAACTTTCCATTTGTTGTTTCCTGCCGCATCACAAACTTTCACCTAACTACTATGATTACAAATATTAATTGGTTAATACAATTATATTGACAGCAGCAATCTTTCCTGTCTTCCACCCTATCACAGAACTTCCCTTTTGTTATTTCTTCCCCTCCCCCTTTCAATGCTGCTTAAGAATTTGTTCTTTGCAAATATTCCTCTGTTCTGAAGAAGGGTCCTCGACCCAAAATGTTAACTCTGTTTTTCTCTCTACAGATGCTGCCTGACCCGCTGAGATTTCCAGCATTTTTTGTTTTTATTTCCCATTCCAGCATCTGCAGTATTTTTCTTTTGTATTCGTGAAGAATGGGTGTGGCCTATTTAAAATAATGCTCCCAGATTAACCAGCTCCAGGGTTCATGGCAATGAGATTGTTCCATTAACTCAGACTGTCTGTGGAAGAGGGAGATGCACATAGTATCTGAGTGTCCCAGCTGAGTGTCTTCAGGCTAGATTATTTAGCCTTCATGCAATTGAGTTGAGTGTTATTCAATTAGAGAGTTTCATGCTCCCTTGACATCCATCCCCGTGAAATGACGAATGAACGTCAATTGTTGTACACTCTTGTGGGTACACTGGGCAGTTCTGTAAGCGGATACTTTGGCCCCGATATTTACGGAGAGGCGGGGAGGGAGCGGGGGCGACTGTGTGCAACCCGGGAATGCGGAGATCCTGCCAAATTTAATGGCAGGACCAAATTTGAATTTATTTTCTCCGTTTCCCGCTCGTCAGCCAGCCAGATAGAAGGCTGTCCATCTGTCGAGCGGGAAGACCTATGGTAGATGGCCGCAGCCAGGGACTGGAGGGAGGGAGAGAGAGATCACGGGGGAGAAGCGATAATGTGGGGAGATTGCAGGTCGGCACCAGATTGTCGGAGGGGCTGAAGTTCAGATCACGGTGGGAGTGGGCAGATCATGGCAGGTAAGCTTGGGGGACCGGTGGGGGAAGTACTCCTGCTCCTCCTGGCCCACGAGCAGTGCTGGAAAAGCTCACCCGCTGGATCCAGGCATTCTCACCTTCCTTCAGCTGCAGGGTTTCTGGAGCCATGGGAAACCTGGCCCGCCACCATTCAATTTACATGGTGCTAAAATCTGAGGCCGCAGCCTCATTTAAATATCGTAATTCTTGACCTGCCTCGCGAGAGCAGGTTACTCAGACGATCTCCGACCCATCCCGGTTAAACCGTCATCGCGGCGGGTTGGAGCAGAGTTTCCCATTTTAAAGTAAAGAAAGACTTGAATTTATATTGCGCCTTTCATGACCACCAGTTGTCTCAAAGCACTGTACAGCCAATGAAGTACTTTTGGAGTGTAGTCACTGTTGTAATGTGGGAAACGCGGCAGCCAATTGGCGCACAGCAAGCTCCCACAAACAGCAATGTGATAATGACCAGATAATCTGTTTTTGTTATGTTGATTGAGGGATAAATATTGGCCAGGACACCTGGGATAAGTCCCTGCTCTTCTTCGAAATAGTGCCATGGGATCTTTTACGTCCACCTGAGAGGGCACTCCCTCAGCACTGCATTGGAGTGTCAGTCTAGATATTTTTAAATGTATTTAACTACTAAGTATTTAAGTCCCTGCCAACCCCCAACACTGCCCTGCCCATCCTGGAGGGTTATAATTGCCCCTTTTGTGTTCCCAACAATGCAAGTTGAGCCTTAACCTGCCCAATAACTAGGTCTGGACCCAGGGATCAAATGGAGAATCCTTGCCAATGTAAGGCAGCTCATTGGAGTATAACATGTACTGCGACATGATTGCCCACTTCAAAAGGTGGATCGGAATGGGCACTCTCTGACACTGAGGCTCAGGTTCTGACCCAATAGGCAATTTATTTTACACAGAGCGGTTTCATGAATGTTATTCAGTACTAAATTGTATAAGTTATAGTAATCAAAATCTTTACTATTCTCCTCGGTGCATTCAAGATTAATAAAGACACTTTTCCGTGAACTAACTCTCTACACATTTCAAACCTTGAAAACCGGTATTCACTCCTTATACGATGAATCACAGTCAAGGACACTCTGATTTAGAGCAGAATTTCTGTGGGTTGGAAGCTGACTGTGGACTCAGGCTAAACGGAATTGGAAACTCTTGACCAGGGAGTTAGCAAACAAAAGGACTGTGTTAGTCCTGCCCATGCATGCAGGCCTCAGACACAGCTGTCAATCATCATCATAGGCAGTCCCTCGAAATCGAGGAAGATTTGCTTCCACTCTAAAAGTGAGTTCTCAGGTGACTGTACAGTCCAATATGGGAAATACAGTCTCTGTCACAGGTGGGACAGACAGTGGTTGAAGGAAAGGGTGGGTGGGGAGTCTGGTTTGCCGCACGCTCCTTCCGCTGCCTGCGCTTGTTTTCTGCATGCTCTCGGCGACAAGACTCGAGGTGTTCAGCGCCCTCCCGGACGCTCTTCCTCCACTGGTCTTTGGCTAGGAACTCTCAGGTGTCGGTGGGGATGTTGCACTTTGTCAGGGAGGATTTGAGGGTGTCCTTGAAACGTTTCCTCTGTCAATCAAGGATGTCAATGACCAAAGTGAATAAGATGGCAGTTTAGTTGATCTGTGCTAAATACTTTAAATGACAACAGTTGGAACACAAGAACTAGGAGCAGGAGTAGGCCATTTGGCCCGTTGAGCCTGCTCAACCATTCAATAAGATCATGGCTGATCTGGTCTTGGCCTCAACTCCACTTCCCTGCCTGTTCCCCACGCCGAGAGCATGCAGAAAACAAGCGCAGGCAGCGGAAGGAGCGTGCGGCAAACCAGACTCCCCACCCACCCTTTCCTTCAACCACTGTCTGTCCCGTGTCATTCAAAATGTATCGAGGACTTCCACAATTACATAAGTGTCTACCTTGCCTGAGGTGCAAATATTCTGCACACAGTAATGCAAAAGGACTCCAGCTTGCAGAAAAGAGCTGGCAATAACTGATCTTAACCCTGTTACTAGCAACAAAGAATCAAATCAATAATCTAGTACGACAAAAATTATGTTTTGTCACACTCTGCTACAGATGGCGGGACCAGCACTAATTGCACCTGTAGTAGCTGCTGCAACACAGCACATGGAGTCCATCAAGAAAGGGTTACAGGTTACAGACATTGTACGGTCTACTCAGTTTAATCCTACTGGGTGGGACAAAGACACACATCCTGTCAGTATTTGGTAGTTTACACCGGGAGGCCCTGGAATTGCATTGAGTAGGGCCAGGAGCAGCCCTTATTAGGATGCAGGTGCAGCGTTTTAAGCTCGAATGCTCTTAACCAGCAGGCAGTAATCTGAAGACATGGCTCTAATAGGAATTAGTAAGAAGAAAGCCTCACACTTCTTGGAGAGTGATGTAAATAATCTACGAAGTGAAATTAGGCAGAGAAGGGATGGAACAGTGGAAGTGGGTGGCAATAAACCTGCTGATACTGTAAGCAGGTCCGCATGGAAGGGGAAGGCATAGGGAGTGAATGGAAACTTTATAACCCTCAGGGCTCCCGTCCAGTGTAGGAAGAGCTTTAATGATCTCATGAGTTCAGAACAGGTAAGTGTGATGACAGCAAGCTGCCATTTCTCTACAAACGTAAGGGTATAAGTGTGTGAACTAAATGGACTGTACAGACTCGCTCAGATGCAACAATTACTTTGAGCCGTAAAGTGCGGCCTCTCTGGGCGCGTACGATGTGTGCATGTGCCCGAAGAGGCCCCGCAACTTGCACTTGCAATCTGTCAAAATGTCTCCCCGGGAGAGGGGCCTTCGCGGGTGAGATTGGGCTATTTGCCCAATTACTGCCCAGCGAACATCCTTCAAACTCTTACACCTGGTAAAAGCTGGAGTAAGGCCTGCTTTTACCAGCATAAGAGTTTTAAAAGATAGAAAAAATTAATTGTATTACTTATTTTTATATTTAAAAACCCTGCCCATGAAGTTTGGGCTGGATTTTTGCCTTTGCCGTTTTCAGGGCAAAAACAGAGGCGGGGCAGTAAATTTACCGTCCAATTAATGTTAGTGATTAATTGCTTAACCTTTGTCATTTGGGGTCTGCACCAGGGGCTCAGCACAAAGGTAGGCATTGCACTACTTTCACGGGACCCTCGCCAAATTTAGTGCAGGGCCGGGAGCGCTCCGAGAGAGGCCTTGGGAGGGGGGGGGAAAAAAATCATTCAAAAACATTCCAGAAACATTGCCACCACCCTTACCTCACAAATCGGTGCAAAAATATATAAAAACTTTAACTCACCTTTTTTAGCAGTTTATCCAACTCACTGCCACCGGCAGGGCTGGACCGCTGCGTTTTCCCTGGTGGTCACCATGGGGCATGTTTTGCCAGGTACGGGTCGGGTGATTGACGAAACTTCTGCCGGTTGCACACCCGACGCAGATGGTGCTTCTAACCGAGGATTGCAACCGGGCGAAAAACAGCTGAGCGCCCCATTTTTTGCCGCGGAGGGTCAAAACCCGGAATAAAACGGGTCGCAAACGACCCGAAAATCCAGCCCATAGTGTTTAACACTATTAAAACACTTCTTTTTTAATTCAAAAAAATTAATTTTAAATTTAATTTAATTTCTATTACTTTAAAAAAAAAAGTGAAGAGTTCTTTTTATTCATTGTGTGCATTTTTTTTTTGTTTTTAGGGGTATTCTCATAGATAGTCATGGGAGCTCGGAGCTTTCATTGCTATGAATGAGAATTCTACATTGTGGTTGATGGTCGAGGCTCACGTGATCCAAGGCTGCGCGCACAATCCTGGGAAGCCTCCGACCTCAATTTCTGGCCCATTATATCCCTGGGGAATCCTGCAATGCATTTATGCCCTTTGAATATGTAATGTATGTATGTCAGGGTTTACCTGTCACCAGGGGGACCGACCGTCAGAGGTCATTGGGCCACAGATACACACGTGCAGCCCTTGTATATAAAGAAAGCCTTCATGTTTAATCCTCACTTTGAGAGCTGATAAAGTAAAGACAGGTTGCACCTGATTGAGTTCACGGTACTAAGCCTATTGAGTTATTGCATACGCAACAGAATAACTATTCTTTCTATGGGACGTTCGCAAGACAAGTGATATGAATTCTCCAATAGTTGTCAAATAAATCAGTCTGTGCCAGAAAGTAGCAACTATTCTGTTCTCATGCTTGAGAAAATTGCACATAATTCACAGGAACAATGAGCGACAGGAGGAAAACCAGCAGATATTCAGCTGCCTGATGAACCAGCAGGCAGTGGGAATCAGTCGAGTATCAAATGAGTAATTAACCCGCTCGATGCTCCCGGTCTCCACTGGGCGGGTAGGGTTAAATCCCACCCCAGGACCACCGTTTGCAGCTGTGGTTGATGACCCTAATTAGAAACATCAACATTGCAAGTGTCAGCCTTGGCTCAGTTGGTAGTGCTCACCTTGTGGGTTCAAGTCCTACTCCAGAGACTTGAGCATATAATCTAGGCTGACACTTCAGTGCAGTACTGAGGGAGTGCTGCACTGTCGGAGGTGCCTCATTTTGGGATGACACGTTAAATCAGGGGCCTGAATCAGGCAGTAGGTCCATTTAAGAAACAAATTGGAATCCTATTACCGACATAGGACCCCAATTGCCATTTTGGACTGAATTAGGTGGAGCTCATGCTGAATCAGCTGGTGGTTTGGCCCAAGCGGATCCCAAAGGTAAGTTCCCCTTTATTTACGTGGGGCCAGGAGGAGCAGGGGTGCCTCTCCAGACTCCACAAGACGAATCTGGACCGTCACTGCTCAGGCTCTTCCCCACCCCCACGAACCTGCCGTTCCTGGCCCAGAGGCTGGCTAGACCACCCATATCGTGGCAGCACAGAGTTGGCGGAGCCGGCGCAGGGTTTCTCAATCTCCAGCCACAACCCGCCATCCCGATGTTAATGAGTCCTGTCCCGCCAGGAGCATGGGGCATCCAGCCGGCGCCTTTATGGGCATGACTGGCAAGGCCGGTTTTTATTGGCCAACCCTAATTCCCCTTGAGATGGTGGTGGTGGGCCTGTCCTTGAACCACTGCAGTGCATGTGGTGAAGGTACACCCACCAGGCAGAGAGTTCCAGGAGACTGATGCAGCGACAAAGAAGGAACAGCCATCTTTCAGACCCCTTCTTGACTCTTTCCACAGCAGTACCCAGCAGATACTGATCACACGAAGGAGAAGTGTGCGATAAGCCCTAGGTATGTTCTTGGTGAACTTTTAAGATGTGCTTGTTCAAAAGGATTACTAATTAAGCTCAATGGGGATACATGGCAAAACTTGGGTACAGATGAGAAACTGGCTGCAATGTTGAAAACAATGGGTAATGTCAGGATGAGGGAAAGTACTCAGTGGGGTGTTGAAGTTTCGACACTCTTATTGTTTCTAATTTATATCAATGACTTGGATTCTGAATCTCAATGCGAATTGGTTACATTTGCAGACGTTACAAAACTAGGAGGGACAGTGAAATCAAAGGAGGCAGTCCAGAAACTGTAGATAAAATTAAATAAAATATGTAAGTGAGCCAAACAATAGCAAATTAAATGTAAAGTATTGCACAAACGAAGGAAAATTGGGCAACATGCATATTTCATGAAAGGTATTGCAATAGGTAAGGAAGAATTTAACCGGCATCTTAGTAGGCTCAATAATCAACATGTCCAGGCAATGCAGAGCAGCAGTCAACAAAACAAACAGAATGTTGAACTAGATACTCAAAACAGTGGAATATAACAGCAACTACAACTGTCATTTATATAGCACCTTTAACGTAGTAAAACATCCCAAGGCGTTTCACAGGAGCCACATAAGGAGATATTAGGATACGTAACCAAAAGCTTGGTCAAAGAGGTAGATTTTATGGAGCATCTTAAAGGAGAGAGAGGTAGAGAGGCTTAGGGAGGAAATTCTAGGACTTACGGCCAAGGCAACTGAAAGCATATCTACCAATATCCGTCATTGTTCGGATGTTTGTAGAATTGGAGCAGTGCAGAGATCTCGGAGAGTTGTAGGGCTGGAGGAGGTTGCAGAGATAGGGAGGGGCGAGGCCATGGAGGGATTTGAAAACAAGGATGATCATTTGAAAACCAAGGCATTTGTGAGATACTGTATCACAAAGTGTATCGAAGTTACAGAGCAAAAGATTTCCTACTTATGCTATTCCTACTTGGATTGGAGTTTTTGATGTTCAGCTTCTAAAACAGAAGTTAGGCATATAATTATAAAACAAGTACTTTGGATTCTGTGATCTGTGAATCACTTAGAAACTATAAGCATAAATGAGAAACCCAATAGTTAAAAAAAACTATTACAATATTTGACATTTTTTAATCCAAAAATAAATACAAATACTACAAAAGGGAAGCAGTGAAGAGTTAATTTTGTTGTGAAAGTTTCAAGTACCACTGGTTAATAAAAGGCACAACAAAATACTGAGATAAATTTAAAATAAAATTTTAAATCTGATCTCTTTTTTAAAAAAAAAAGGAAATAAAACTAAAAGGTTTGGAAACAATCTAGAAATACCTTCAGGGAACAGAGTAATTTTGCCGGGCATGCAAAGGTGGGAAGTGCCCAACTTCTTGAAAGGGACTGGGCGGGGGGGGGGGGTGCACCGGGCAAGTGGGGAGCTACCTGCGAAAGTGTAAAAGGAGTTTGGGCTACCTCAAAGCAGGACTGCAGGCTGGTAAAGTGCGAGCCTGTGGTGATTCCAGGACCTGAACATACTTCCCACCGCCAATACTCGATAAAACCAGAAGCCGCACAGGCTGTGAGACAGATAGTGGGGGAGTTACTGGAATGCGGTATACTCCGAGAGGTAGAGGGAACAACAAACTCCCCTGTTTGGCCCGTGCAAAAGCCGGACGGATCATATTGGGTAACTATTGATTATGCTGCCGTCAATAAGATGACTCCCTGTCAACATCCCATCGTGGCCAGTCCAGCCACAATATTTAATGGATTAAAACCAGAGCATAAGTTTTTCACCGTATTAGACATAGCCAATGGATTCTGGTCCATACCCCTGGCAAGAGTCCCAAGATAAATTTGCCTTCACAGTCGGCGACCATCAGTACACCTGGACACGGGTCCTACAAGGGTTACATAATAGCCCGGCTATATTCCACCGGACTATGAGTCGAGCCATAGAAAAGGTGGATTTAACCCCTTATAGGGGTACAATACTACAATACGTAGATGACCTTATTGATAGCATCCAAGGACGATAGGCGGCACACAGGAGCACTTATAGAGATCCTGGAAGTCCTGCAGGACGCAGGATTCAAAGTAAATCCCAAAAAGGCACAGATCAGACAAGACACGGTATAGTACCTGGGACACGAAATATCCCAAGGAACTAGGACCATCTCTAATGACAGGAAGAAGGCCATTAGAATCATGCCCCGACCAAAAGCAGTCCGAGGGGTGCGTAAGGTACTGGGGCTCTTTAGCTATTGCAGGAATTTTGTACCTAACTTCGCGGCAATTGCAGAACCCATACAGCGGTTAGTGAAAGGGGGAAGACCATCTTTAGAAATCATAGAGTGGGGCCCCGAACAAGAAGCGGCATACGGTAATCTGAAGGAAGCCCGAATGTCAGCTTCAGGGCTGGGACTCCCGAACATGGATCTCCCATTCCATATATATTGTGAGAACCAGGGCGGCTTCGATAGAGCCATGGTGACACAAATACATGGGGATAGGATGAGACCCGTAGCTTACTACTCCACACAGCAATCACCAGTGGCTGCGGTCTGTCCAGATGCGGGGCCGCACTGGATTGTGCCACTTGGGCAGTCAAAATTAGCAAGCCTGTCATAATGACAGGAGAAATGATACTGCACACAAAACACACACTGGTGGAAATATTAAATACAGGGAAGCTCTGGGCCATCTCCAACCTCCGCCGGGCAAAATGGGAGGCAGACCTATCACCACATGATTGACTCGGATCAAGGAACTCATTTCACGGGTCAAGTAATAAAAGAAACTTGTAGAATATTCAGTATTAAGCAGAAGTTTCACATCCCATATCACCTCCAGAGTTCAGGGATGGTAGAGAGAATGAATCGGACCCTTAAAACCGCCTTGAGAAAGGCAATACAGGGCAGGAATGGACTGAACTCCTACCGGCAATATTAATGAGGCTGTGTGCCACACCAAACAGAACCACGGGATTAACCGCGTATGAATTAATGGCCGGATGCGCAATCAGGTTAGCAGAAGGAATAGTGACAGGGGGAGCCGACTTAGGCCCCCTACGAGACAGAATCAGAAAGTATGTGAGGGAATTGAGTGAGCAGTTGAAAGGTATGCGACAGGAGGTCCGAGAAAGGCAGAAGGAGGAGGACGAAGGCGGTAATCCACGAGGTGGGGGGGTAGGTAATGGTTAAGGAAGTGGCAGAGGAACCAGAGGTCGCACCTCGGTGGAGCGGACCATATGAGGCATTAATTAGTGGAGATATGTGCGCTTGCGTGAATATGAAAGGTAGGGGCCGGTGGAAGCACAGGTCCCAGCTGAAAGAATATAAAGGTACGACAGATGGCAGAACCTGGGATAATCCAGTAAAACACTCCTTAAGATACGCTTTGGAGTAGAAGGAGTGGAAGGTCGAACTGATAGATGGATGTTTTAGAGATTAGGATATATATTTGCAATATTAGGGGTACTAGCCATAATAAAATGGATCTGGAAAAGGACACATGCCCGGAAAAACGGTGCAAACAATTAGAGAAATGGTGCAAACAATAGAAATGATCAAAATTTAACCCGTGGGACGCCAGGCTGTAATCTCGCAACAGAAAAAGAATGTGGCTCATTGCCAGGATTCTGACAGGCGCCTTAATCCTCACTAGCCTGGGAGAAGCTACCAGGACACTAACACGGGGACAATCGACTGAGGAACAGCAAAGCATGTATTACATGGATTCGGGTGACATTGGGTGTGAGACCGGTGGCGGTTGAAACAACAATAGACTTAAGGTGCAACGTCGGAATGCTATACCTAAAGCAATGGACAAAGCGCTTGAAAAACCCGTGGACATGGGGCAGTACGGAATTAACAATTTGGGTAAATGAAACTGCAGTGTGTCAGGTAGACGAGTTGGGGTGCGAGAGGGAAAAATGCTCTCAGAAGGAAGGGCTGCACGCCACGGGACATTGAATTCTCAGGAGTACCTCAGCCAGGAGAGGACAAGCAAAAGTTGTGCCTGCCCTCTAAATGCACACATGGGACCAGCGGTGAGTGGTGCTGGGAGGTTGTTCCCCGAGGTAGACCCACCACCACTGCCCCACCAACTACCACAGCCCTTGTTACTACTGCCCCCCATCGGGGCCCCTGGATTGCCCAAATATGACCAGGGGAGCTCCAGGAGGGTTAGTAATAAAACAAACAAGAGACAGAATCCACTTCGGGGTGCGACAGCGGGGATTACAGTATTTTTAAACCTGACGGATATAACTATCCCCAGTTTCTGTGAGCCCAGAACAATTGCATTATATAAGAATCTGACACTACGAGCCTTGGAGGGGCCAGTGTCTAACACCATGAAACTTGTGATGACCCGAAAGACGAGGAGGAAAAGGGGCATATTAGAAATGGTAGGCGTGGGCTATGCTGTTGTGGTCGCAACAGTTAACACGGCAGACCTTCAGACCATAGATGAACAAGTCAGTACTTTAACCCGTATCTTAAAGGGGGTGTCAGAAAGAGGAGATGATAACAACCAGCTACAGGCCCAATTAGGGGATGGGACCGAAAGAGAAATACTGCAAGTAGCCCACATTTTAAGAGACCATGTAAGGACCATTAACCTGCTGAACCACCGAACCGCGAAGGCAAGTGCGGCCGGTGTGTGTGTGGGGCATGGAGCATGGATGCTGGCCTCAGTGGAACATAATTTGAAACAGTTACAGAACGGGGAGGTCCCGGACTGGGTAATCAACAACGTTTTTAAAACTTGGACGCTGGATAAATATCCTGTTCAAGCCTGTCAGATTCTGAGGAATAGCCACGCATGGGTCCCGGAGAATAGACGCGTCACTGGCCACCAGAATATAATAGGGTCCGTAGTAAGCATTCCCCAGTGTAAAGTTATTGAAGGGCAAAGTCTATACAAGGTTACAAACATAGGGCAAGTAAGAAACCAAACACAAGTAAGGTATCACAAGCTGCATCAGTATGTTATTAAAAATGGGAATCTATAACAGATTGTTATGAGAATAAACAAGTTGT
Organism: Pristiophorus japonicus; assembly: GCF_044704955.1. Classification (NCBI taxonomy): domain Eukaryota; kingdom Metazoa; phylum Chordata; class Chondrichthyes; family Pristiophoridae; genus Pristiophorus; species Pristiophorus japonicus. The sequence continues at coordinate 127,074,172 of NC_091991.1, read as the reverse complement.
GTTATGTTGAGAGTCATTTCAGGAGGGAAAAGATGACTGTGGATATGGCCAAAAAGAGTGTTGCGTCCTAAGCATCACCCCATGGGCATTGGACTATGTGACTATAGCGGCATCACAAGGAGTTGGACGGTGATGCATCAGCACAAAAGTCGCTAACCTGAATGTGAGAGGGGTGATAACATGCCCCATCAAACGCCCTGACTTCTGTATGAAGCCTAAACACAAGATCAACATAGAAGGATATACCCATAGCTGAAGGAAGAGACCATCGACGGAACGATGAGAGATACGATAAAAGCGGGGTATAAAGATTTTGGAGAACCACAAGGACAATCGATCCCTAAGCTGAGGGAAGAGCAGATGGCACTGGAAAGGAGTGTGTTTGACCAATGAAGGAAATACGTTGTGTTAAATGAACAAATTGACAAACTACAAAATGACACTGGTAAAGAACTGACTGACCCACCGTGGTATTTGCGACTTTACCATTTTGGACTGAATCTAAATGTACACCCTTGGATCAGAATGATATCCCATGTGTTAGTCCTAGTGCAGCTGATCGTGGTGCTGATACTCCTGGGAGAATGTGCAGGCAGATACAAGAGACACCGAGTGAAGGCGTTGGCCAAGGACCTTAACCAAGAACGCAGAAAGACTTTGCTAGATTCAAAAAGGGGTAATCAAACACAAAGACGGCACGAGTACCTGATATGAGTTGTGAGTGTCCCAATCCTATTGCCTGGACAGCGAAACCGGGGCGGGAGACACACAAATCAAGACAGGGAAAGACAGGGAAAGGAAAATTGTTGTTTATGGTGGGTATTTGGGGTTACCACCTGATCAAAGGGGGGATTGTAGGAGCGAAAACCTTAATCAGGGGAAAAGTAATTTGGTAAAATTAAAACATAAAGCAAGAAAGGCTGAGAGAAAGGTTTAATGCTTTCATGGTAGAATAGCTGAATCCCACATTCCAGCAATTAGGCTGATACACAGAACAACGGATCTCACAAGGGCTAGGGCTTAGGTCAGAGAAATTCTCTGAGGAGATAACACTTCTATGAGCACCCACAAGATTTATGTAGACAGCTCACAGAAATAAGAAATAATGAGATTGAGGCCGCCATGTTCCAGTCACACGAGATAACAGAAACAAGGCCCCTTTGAATTAGAATAGCCAGATAGATCTGAGAGCTAGCCTGGGAACATGTTCACAGAAATGTAACACATAACCTATAGGGGGCTTTCCCCTAGCAACAGTGGCCATAACTGAATGTACCAATTAAATCATTAGAAATTACTGTAACCAATAAAATTAATGTAACTGTAGTAACCAATGATATTGCTGTAACTATATGAACCAATGTATTAGTAGCAGGTGGGCGGGTACTGGTGGCAAATAACCAATGGAGCACTTCCCCGCGTAGTTTCACCATTTTGACTGTATTTTGATTGTATAAAATGTAACTGCGCAGCCTATCCCACGAGACCGGCGATTAGGAGCATTCAGTAGGGGTACTGATGCAACCGGTTCTCCTTTGATTAATCAGGTTTTAATAAACAATTCTTTTTTCTATATATGGACCTTGTGTCGAGTGTTATATTTTTAATACTCCACAACAGACAGTGTAGAGGGAGCTTTACTCTGTATGTAACCCATGCTGTCTCTGCCCTTGGAGTGTTTAATGGGACAGTGTAGAGGGAGTTTTACTCTTTATCTAACCCCATGTAGTACGTGCCCTGGGAGTGTTTGATGAGACAGAGTATGGAGAGCGTTACTCTGTATCTAACCCATGCTGTACATGCCCTGGGATTGTTTGATGGGACAGTGTAGAGGGATATTTATTCTGTATCTAACCTAGTGGCGTGCCTGCCCTGAGCTTGTTTGATCGCACACTGTAGGGGGTGCTTTACTCTGTATCTAACCCATACTGTAACTGCCCTAGGAGTGTTTGATTGGACAATATAGAGGGAGCTTTCCTCTGTATCTAACCTAGTGGTGTACCTGCCCTGTGGTTGTTTGATGGGACAGTGTAGAGGGGGCGTTACTCTGTATCTAATACGTGCTGTACCTGCCCCAGGAGAGTTTGATGGGACAGTGTAGAGGGCGCTATACTCTGTATCTAACCCTGTGCTATACCTGCTCTGGGAGTGTTTGATGGGACAGTGTAGGGGGAGCTTTACTCTGTATCTAACACTTACTGTACCTGCCCTGGGAGTGTTTGATGGGACAGTGTAGGGTGAGCTTTACTCTGTATCTAACCCTGTGCTGTACCTGCCCTGGGAGGGTTTGCTGGGACAGTGTTATGAGTGGTTTGCCCTTGGTGGTTTCAAATCATCCCTCTTACAATATTTCCAGACACCGGAATTATAGTCGTGAACAGTAATATAAAGTCATTGACAAATCTTTTAGTCTCAACCATCACAATGCTTTTATTCAAGTTAACACACCCCTGCCTCCAGTAAAACACACCCTGGTGGTGTAAAACAAACAAAACACAGTACAACACACACCCTGGCCCATCTAAAAAGGCTCTTTCCAGGAAGTATCCATATCTAAAAACCTCTGCTCGGATTCAAAAGTGCACCACCGAATCCGTCCAATAGAATGTGCGTACGCCTAGGATCCTTGCAGAAAACCTCCCCACTAAACACCTAAGGCTTAGTTGGGATACACAACACCCTTTCACATGAGGCGGTGGTCTTAAAGATGTGTGGGCTGGGAGAAATGCTCACCAATTACCCCTCTGGCTTACTCGCTGCTTCTCCCGATGAGGAGTATCTTCTGGTTCTGTACCATGAATGGTATTCATGTCCAGTCTCAAGGTCAGCTTCCCAGTCGAAATAGCGAGGCTCTCTTTGCTCGTAGATGGTGTTTCTTCTCTCCAACCAAGACGGAGTACTCAGTCCTTGTGCGTTGAACGACACAAGCAGGTGTAGAAAAGGGAGAGAAAGAGAGAGATGGCTGCAAACTACCGTCACTTATACTTGCAAAAATGTTTCTTCTCGCACCAAAAGTCCAACTGTCCGATCGCCTGAGGCAGTCCAACTGAAAAGCAAGACACATCTCCAGCCTGTCTCTTTGTTACTGGGCCTCTTCTTGTGGATCTGGCTCCGAAAAGTCTGGGTGGCCACATCGTTTCCTTTGACTTTCGATGGCCTGAACACCGGCCACTTTACTTAATGTCTTACTGATGGGTTCCCATCACATGACAAAAGGCACCCGTCAACCACGATGTCCCTGCTTTCGGCCATTGAACCATCCCCGCCCGCCTGACGTGTATTCCTGTGGGACATGTTTGGATCTGTCCCACTTCAGCTGTCTGCACTTCTGCAGTAACAGAAAATATTTCCAAGTAAAGTCCAAAACTTAAATCCAAATGTGTGTTTTTGCTGAATTCTTAGTGTAGAGGGAGCTTTACTCTGTATCTAATCCGTGCTGTACCTGTCCTAGGAGTGTTTAATGGACAGTGTAGAGGGAACTTTTCTCTGTAGCTAACCCATGCTGAGGCGTGAGTCCGGGGATCAGCAGAGGCCTATAAAGGCCGCGAGAGGCAGCGGGAGTTCGTGGTCGCTGAGGCGTGAGTCCGGAGATTGGCAGAGGCCTATAAAGGCCGCGAGAGGCAGCGGGAGTTCGTGGTCGCTGAGGCGTGAGTCCGGTGATCGGCAGAGGCCTATAAAGGCCGCGAGAGGCAGCGGGAGTTCGTGGTCGCTGAGGCGTGAGTCCGGTGATCGGCAGAGGCCTATAAAGGCCGCGAGAGGCAGCGGGAGTTCGTGGTCGCTGAGGCGTGAGTCCGGGGATCAGCAGAGGCCTATAAAGGCCACGAGAGGCAGCGGGAGTTCGTGGTCGCTGAGGCGTGAGTCCGGTGATCGGCAGAGGCCTATAAAGGCCGCGAGAGGCAGCGGGAGTTCGTGGTCGCTGAGGCGTGAGTCCGGTGATCGGCAGAGGCCTATAAAGGCCGCGAGAGGCAGCGGGAGTTCGTGGTCGCTGAGGCGTGAGTCCGGGGATCAGCAGAGGCCTATAAAGGCCGCGAGAGGCAGCGGGAGTTCGTGGTCGCTGAGGCGTGAGTCCGGGGATCAGCAGAGGCCTATAAAGGCCACGAGAGGCAGCGGGAGTTCGTGGTCGCTGAGGCGTGAGTCCGGGGATCGGCAGAGGCCTATAAAGGCCGCGAGAGGCAGCGGGGGTTCGTGTTCGCTGAGGCGTGAGTCCGGGGATCGGCAGAGGCCTATAAAGGCTGCGAGAGGCAGCGGGAGTTCGTGGTCGCTGAGGCGTGAGTCCGGGGATCGACAGAGGCCTATAAAGGCTGCGAGAGGCAGCGGGAGTTCGTGGTAGCTGAGGCGTGAGTCCGGTGATCGGCAGAGGCCTATAAAGGCCGCGAGAGGCAGCGGGAGTTCGTGGTCGCTGAGGCGTGAGTCCGGGGATCGACAGAGGCCTATAAAAGCCCAGCTTGTGCAGCTACAGGGAGAAGGCAAAAAAGAAGTAGAAAGAAAACGAAAGGTGACATCACAGTCAAGGGGGTAAGTGATTGGCTGGTGATTGGTAAGTAGTTTTTCTTTTTCTTTTTTATATCAGTAAGTAACCTTTTAACATTGTTTTTGCCAATTTAAGTGTATCTAAGGGTTAAGTCATGGCAGGAGAGCTCGGACACATGTTATGCTCCTCCTGTACTATCTGGGAACTCAGAGACGCTTCCGGTGTCACTGACGACTACGTGTGCGGGAAGTGTATCCACCTGCAGATCCTGACGGACAGCATTGCAGCGCTGGAGCTGCGGGAAGATTCACTCTGGAGCATCCACGATGCTGAGAATGACGTGAATAGCACGTTTAGTGAGTTTATCACACCACAGGTAAAGAGTACACAGCCAGATAGGGAATGGGTGACCAACAGGAAGAGTAGAGAAAGGAAGGTAGTGCAGGGGTCCCCTGCGGTCATCCCCCTGCAAAACAGATACACCGCTTTGAGTACTGTTGAGGGGGATGACTCATTAAGGGAGGGCAGCAGCAGCCAAGTTCATGGCACTGTGGCTGGCTCTGCTGCACAGGAGGGCAGGAAAAAGAGTGAAAGAGCAATAGTGATAGGGGATTCAATTGTAAGGGGAATAGATAGCCGTTTCTGCGGCCATAACCGAGACTCCAGGATGGTATGTTGTCTCCCTGGTGCAAGGGTCAAGGATGTCTCGGAGCGGGTGCAGGACATTCTGAAAAGGGAGGGTGAACAGCCAGTTGTAGTGGTGCATATAGTTACCAATGACATAGGTAAAAAACGGGATGAGGTCCTACGAGACGAATTTAGGGAGCTAGGAGTTAAATTAAAAATTAGGACCTCAAATGTAGTAATCTCAGGATTGTTACCAGTGCCACGTGCTAATCAGAGTAGGAATCGCAGAATAACTCAGATGAATACGTGGCTTGAGGAGTGGTGCAGAAGGGAGGGATTCAAATTTCTGAGACATTGGAACCGGTTCTGAGGGAGGTGGGACCTGTACAAACCGGATGGTCTGCACCTGGGCAGGACCGGAACCAATGTCCTAGGGGGATTGTTTGCTAGTGCTGTTGGGGAGGAGTTAACCTAATATGGCAGGGGGATGGGAACCTATGCAGGGAGACAGAGGGAAATAAAATGGAGTCAGAAGCAAAATATAGAAAGGAGAATAGTAAAAGTGGAGGGCAGAGAAACCCAAGGCAAACAGCAAAAAGGGCCACATTACAGCAAAATTCTAAAGGGGCAAAGTGTGTTAACAAAACAAGCCTGAAGGCTCTATGCCTCAATGCAAGGAGTATTCGGAATAAGGTGGATGAATTAACTGCGCAGATAGCAGTGAACGGATACGATCAGATTGGCATCACGGAGACATGGCTCCAGGGTGACCAAGGCTGGGAACTCAACATCCAAGGGTATTCAGCATTTAGGAAGGATAGACAGAAAGGAAAAGGAGGCGGGGTGGCGTTGCTGGTTAAAGAAGAAATCAATGCAATTATAAGGAGGGACATTAGCCTGGATGATGTGGAATCAGTATGGGTGGAGCTGCATAATTCCAAAGGGCAGAAAACGCTAATGGGAGTTGTGTATAGACCACCAAATAGTAGTAGTGAGATTGGGGACAGCATCAAACAAGAAATAAGGGATGTGTGCAATAAAGGTACAGCAGTAATCATAGGCGACTTTAATCTACATATTGATTGGGCTAACCGAACTGGTAGCAATGCAGTGGAGGAGGATTTCCTGGAGTGTATTAGTGATGGTTTTCTAGAACAATATGTTGAGGAACCAACCAGGGAGCTGACCATCCTAGACTGGGTGATGTGTAATGAGAAGGGACTAATTAGAAATCTTGTTGTGCGAGGCCCCTTGGGGAAAAGTGACCATAATATGGTAGAATTCCTTATTAAGATGGAGAGTGACAAAGTTAATTTGGAAACTAGGGTCCTGAACTTAAGAAAAGGTAACTTCGATGGTATGAGGCGTGAATTGGCTAGAATAAACTGGCAAAGGATACTCAAAGGGTTGACGGTGGATAAGCAATGGCAAACATTTAAAGGTCACATGGATGAACTTCAGCAATTGTACATCTCTGTCTGGAGTAAAAATAAACTGGGAAGGTGGCTCAACCATGGCTAACAAATGGAAATTAAGGATAGTGTTAAAGCCAAGGAAGAGGCATATAAATTGGCTAGAAAAAGCAACAAACCTAGAATTCAACAGAGGAGGACTAAGGGTTTAATTAGGAGGGGGAAAATAGAGTATGAGAGGAAGCTTGCAGGGAATATAAAAACTGACTGCAAAAGCTTCTATAAATATGTGAAGAGAAAAAGATTAGTAAAGACAAACGTAGGTGCCTTGCAGTCGGATTCAGGTGAATTTATAATGGGGAACAAAGAAACGGCAGACCAATTGAACCAATACTTCGGTTCTGTCTTCACGAAGGAAGATACAAATAACCTTCTGAAGGTACTAGGAGACAGTGGGTCCAATGAGAAGGAGGAACTGAAGGATATCCTTATTAAGCGGGAAATTGTGTTAGGGAAATTGATGGGATTGAAGGCCGATAAATCCCTGATAGTCTGCATCCCAGAGTACTCAAGGTCGTGGCCCTAGAAATAGTGGATGCATTGGTGATCATTTTCCAACAGTCTATTGACTCTGGATCAGTTCCTATGGGCTGGAGGGTAGCTAATGTAACACCACTTTTAAAAAAAGGAGAGAGAGAGAAAACGGGTAATTATAGACCGGTTAGCCTGACATCAGTAAATGTTGGAATCAATCATTAAAGATGAAATAGCAGTGCATTTGGAAAGCAGTGACAGGATCAGACCAAGTCAGCATGGATTTATGAAAGGGAAATCATGCTTGACAAATCTCCTAGAGTTTTTTGAGGATGAAACTAGCAGAGTGGACAAGGGAGAACCAGTGGATGTGGTGTATTTGGACTTTCAAAAGGCTTTTGACAAGGTCCCGCACAAGAGATTGGTGTGCAAAATCAAAGCACATGGTATTGGGGGTAATATACTGATGTGGATAGGGAACTGGTTGGCAGACAAGAAGCAGAGAGTCGGGATAAATGGGTCCTTTTCAGAATGGCAGACAATGACTAGTGGAGTGCTGCAGGGCTCAGTGCTGTGACCCCAGTTCTTTACAATATGCATTAACGATTTAGATGAAGGAATAGAGTGTAATATCTCCAAGTTTGCGGATGACACTAAACTGGGTGGCAGTGTGAGCTGTGAGGAGGACGCTAAGAGGCTGCAGGGTAACTTGGACAGGTTAGGTGAGTGGGCAAATGCATGGCAGATGCAGTATAATGTGGATAAATGTGAGGTTATCCATTTTGGGGGCAAAAACACGAAGGCAGAATATTATCTGAATGGCGGCAGACTAGAAAAAGGGGAGGTGCAATGAGACCTGGGTGTCATGGTTCATCAGGCACTGAAAGTGGGCACGCAGGTACAGCAGGCGGTAAAGAAGGCAAATGGTATGTTGGCCTTCATAGCTAGGGGATTTGAATATAGGAGCAGGGAGGTCTTATTGCAGTTGTACATGGCCTTAGTGAGGCCTCACCTGGAATATTGTGTTCAGTTTTGGTCTCCTAATCTGAGGAAGGACGTTCATGCTATTGAGGGAGTGCAGCAAAGGTTCACCAGACTGATTCCAGGGATGGCTGGGCTGTCATATGAGGAGAGACTGGATCAACTGGGCCTTTATTCACTGGAGTTTAGAAGGATGAGAGGGAATCTCATAAAAACATATAAGATTCTGATGGGACTGGACAGGTTAGATGTGGGAAGAGTGTTCCCGATGTTGGGGAAGTCCAGAACCAGAGGACATAGTCTTAGGATCAGGGGTAGGCCATTTAGTACTGAGATGAAGAGAAACTTCTTCACTCAGAGAGTTGTTAACCTGTGGAATTTCCTGCCACAGAGAGTTGTTGATGCCAGTTCACTGGATATATTCAAGAGGGAGTTAGCTATGGCCTTTACTGTTAACGGGATCAAGGGGTATGGAGAGAAAGCAGGAAAGGGGTACTGAAGGAATGATCAGCCATGATCTTATTGAATGGCGGTGCAGGTTCGAAGGGCCGAATGGCCTGCTCCTGCACCTATCTCTATGTTTCTGCCCTGGGAGTGTTTGATGTGACAGTGTAGACAGAGCTTTACTCTCTATCTAACCCATGCTGTCTCTGCCCTGGGAGAGTTTGATAGGACAGTGTAGGGGGAGGTTACTCTTTATCTAATCCGTATTGTACCTGTCCTAGGAGTGTTTAATGAACAGAGGGAACTTTGCTCTATATCTAACCTGTGCTCTACTTGCCCTGGAAGTGTTTGATGGGACAGTGTAGAGGGAGAATTATTCTGTATCTGACCACTACTGGACCTGCCCTGAGAGTGTTTGAAGGGACAGTGTCCAAGGGGCTTTACTCTGTATCTAACCGGTGCTGTTTACGTCATGCAAGTGCATGATGAGACAGTGTAGATGGAGCTTTACTCTGTATCTAACCCATGCTGTACCTGCCCTGGAAGTGTTTGATGGGACAGTGTTGAGGGAGAATTATTCTGTATCTGACGCCTGCTGGACCAGCCCTGGGAGTGTTTAATGGAAAGTGTCGAGGGAGCTTTGCTTTGTTTCCTAGTCGTGCTGTACCATCCAAGGGAGTGTTTGATGGGATAATGTAGCAGAAGCTTTACTCTGTATCTAGCGCATGCTGTACCTGGCCTGGGAATGTTGAATGGACAGTGTAGAGGGAGCTATACTCTGCATTACACCTGTGCTGTACCTGCCCTTGGAGTCTTTGACGGAACAGTGTAGAGGGAGCATTACTCTGTATCTAACCCATGCTGTACCTGCCCTGGAAGAGTTTGATGGGACATTGCAGATGGAGCTTTACTCACGATCTAACCCGTGCTGTACCTCCCCTGGGAGTGTTTGATGGGACGGTGGAGAGGGAGCTTTACTCTGTATCTAACCGGTGCTGTACCTGCCCTTGGAATGTTTGATGGGATAGTGTTGAGGAAGCTTCACTCTGTATCTAACCCGTGCTGTGCCTGACCTGGTAGGGACGTATGGGATGGTCTGGAAGGAGCTTTACCCTGTATCTAACCAATGCTGTACCAGCCGTGGAAAGTGTTTGATGAAACAGTGTAGAGGGAGCTTTACTCTGTATCTAACACATATTCTACCTGCCCTGGGAGTGTTTAATGGACACAGTAGAGGGAGCTTTAGAAACATAGAAACATAGAAAATAGGAGCAGTAGTAGGCCATTCAGCCCTTCGAGTCTGCACTGCCATTCAATATGATCATGGCTGATCCTCTATCTCAACACCATATTCCCACTTTTTCCTCAGACCCCTCGATGCCTTTTGTTTCTAGAAATCTATCTATCTCCCTCTTAAATATTTTCAGTGACTTGGCCTCCACAACCTTCTGTGGTAGAGAATTCCACAGGTTCACCACCCTCTGAGTGAAAACATTTCTCCTCATCTCGGTCCTAAATTTCCTACCCCGTGTCCTGAGACTGTGTATGGGGAGCTTTACTCTGTATCTAACCCATCCTGTACCTGCCTTGGGAGGGTTTTGATGGGACAGTGTAGAGGGAGCTTCACTCTGTATCTAACCTGTGCTGTACCTGCCCTGGATATGTTTGATTGGACATTGTAGAGGGAGCTCTGCATCTAATGCGTGATAGAACTGCCCTGTGAGAGTTTGATGGGACAGTGTAGAGGGAGCTTTACTCTGTATCTAACCCGTACTGTATCTGTCCTGGGAGTGTTTGATTGGACAGTGTAGAGGGAGTATTACTCCTTATCCAAATCATGCTCTACCTTCCCTGGGAGTGTTTGATGGGACGGTGTAGAGGGAGCTTTATTCTGTATTATATCTTCAGTACAACTCACAAAGTCGCACACAAGCCTTAAGATGGCAGAAGACTCCTGAACTCTAGTCAGATGACCTGTTCCCTTTTTACTTGTACACATCACTGGCTGCTGTGCCACAGTAGTCCACAAGTGGAGCTATATGTATTACACTTCTCCCTCCTTAATGAGGAAGTAATTATAATAAAATAATCATCATCCAGACTTGCATGGTTATACAAAACAAAAGATATGGACTATTTTCTGCCATATTTACAAATCAAGCTTAACCACTTGTTTTCTGTATCGAAGAGGGTACCTTCGCTCTCGAACAGAACCTTCCAAACATGGTGTTGAATTTAAACTCATTTGAGGCTGATCCTGAGGAAAGTTTTCCTCCAAGGGATGCCCTTGATTTCCATTTAAACTCTCTCTAACTTCAAACCGTTTGTCTGCCTGACTCGGACTTGGACTTAAATTCTGACTTTCTCTTGGATTTGTTTCCAGTACTTTGGATGTAGGATATGCTACTGGTACTTTACTTCAACTACTTCCACATCTGTAGGTAAAATATGATCAATGTGATCGAACCTAACCTGTCCATGATCAAACATCTTGACCAAATATGTGCGAGTACTACATATCTTCACCATTCTTCCTGGTAACCACTGTAACCATTTATGGTGATGGTTCTTCACTCTCACCTTCTGATTTAATTTCACACTTCTCTCTTTTAATCTACTCCATCATGACTCTCTTTCTGTCTTAATTGTTTCTCTTCTACGGATTATGCCAAGTTTGGTTTTAATAACGAGAATCTGGTTTGTGGCTGTCCTTTGAGAAACAACTCTGCTGGTGTTCTACCAGTAGTTGTATGAGGAGTATTACAAAATATAATTAGAAACTTAGTCAATTTGTGGTCAAATGACAAATGTCGTTTCTTTGGATTTGGATCCAACATCTGTTTGATGAGGACACATTTTACAAGTTGTTTTGTGCGTTTTGCTGCACTATTTGAAGCAGGATGGTACGGTGGAACCTTGGTATGTTTCACACCAATTTTTGCTCGTGAACTGTGCAAATTCTTCTGAACGAAATTATGGTCCATTATCAGAAACAATTTCTCTGAGAGGCCAAATGAAGAAAATAATCTTCGTAAAATGTCTAATGTTTTAGTTGTTGTTATTTTCCACATTGGACACACCTCAACCCACTTCGAATGGCTATTAATCACAATGAACAATTGTTGTCCTTCTAGCTCAGCAAAATCGATATGTAGCCTTTGCCACACCCTGGGAGACCATTTCTGTTATATATGTAAACCTGTAAATATCTTGTTTAACCACCAGATAGCTCATCCCCTGGAGTCCCAAGGGATCCCACAATTCCTTGGGAGCACCTGTACATAAGAAGGCCTCACAGGCTGGAGAGGTACTCTGAAGACCTGTAATAAAGGATTACGGTCTCACACTACTTTGAGTTGACAATATCTGGTCAGATTCTTTATTCAAGACATAACAACTGGCGATGAGATACAGATAATGAACCCCACTGCAACAATGCAGAGAACAGTGGGCATCCTGGAGAAATTTTAGGAGGGAGATGATTGGGAAACCTTCGTGGAGTGACTCGACCAATACTTCGTGGCCAGCAAGCTGGAAGGAGAAGCGAACGCTGCCAAAAGAAGGGCAATCCTCCTCACCATTTGCGGGCACCAACGTATGGCCTCATAAAAAATCTGGTCACTCCAGCGAAACCCACAGAAAAGTCGTACGATGATTTGTGTACACTGGTCTGGGAGCATCTAAACCCGAAGGAAAGCTTTCTGATGGCGAGGTACCGGATCTACACATACAAGAGGTCTGAAGGCCAGGAAGTGGCGAGCTACGTCGCCGAGCTAAGGAGCCTTGAAGGACATTGCAAATTTGAAGGACACTTGGAGCACATGCTTTTTACTTGGCATTGGCCATGAAGTAATACTTCGCAAACTTTTGACTGTAGAGACCCCAACCTTGAGTAAAGCCATAGCGATAGCCCAGGCATTCATCACCACCAATGACAATACCAAACAAATCTCTCAGCACATGAGTGCTGCTGCAAGTACTGTGAATAAAGTAATGTTGTTTTCGAATCATAACGTACAGGGCAGGACTCACATGCCTGCAGCTGCATGTCTGCAGATGCCTGAGTCCACCATCAAGGGTGATGAATGCAAGGCCTTGTTGGCGCTGCGGGGGTGATCATTGCTTCCATTCATTACAATTCAAAAGATACGTTTGCAAGGATTGTGGAACAATGGGACTCCTCCAACATATGTGCAGGCGAGCTGCAAACACTGCTAATCCTGCAAACCACCACGTTGCAGAGGAGGACAGATCCACAGTGGATCATAACGGACCAGAGCCTCAGACTGAGGAGGCAGATGTATATGGGGTGCACACATTTACCATAAAGTGTCCCCCGATAATGCTGAAGGTTGAATTAAATGGACTCCCGGTGTCAATGGAGCTGGACACGTGCACGAGCCAGTCCAAAATGAGCAAAATGACTTTCAATAAACTGTGGTGCAGCAAGGCTTCAAGGCCTGTCCTGACTCCCATTCGTACAAAAAGGAACTGATTCCCGTAATTGGCAGTGCTACCATAAAGGTCTCCTACAATGGAGCGGTGCACAAATTACCACTATGGGTGGTACGGGGCGATGGCCCCACGCTGTTCAGCAGGAGCTGGCTGGGAAAGATACGCTAGAACTGGGACGATGTCCGAGCGCTCTCGTCCGTCGACGACACTTCATGCGCCCAGGTCCTGAACAAGTTCCCCTCGCTGTTCGAACAGGGCATCGGGAAGTTCCAAGGAGCGAAAGTGCAGATCCACTTGATTCCGGGGACGTGACCCATCCATCACAAGGCGAGAGCGGTACTGTACATGATGAGAGAGAGGGTGGAGATCAAGCTGGACTGGCTGCAATGAGAGGGCATCATTTTCCTGATCAAATTTAATGAATGGACCAGTCCGATTGTTCCAGTCCTCAAGGAAGACAGCACCGTCAGAATCTGTGGTGATTACAAAGTAACGATCAATCATTTCTCCCTGCAGGATCAATACCCGCTACCAAAGGCAGACGACCTATTTGCGATGCTGGTGGGAGGAAAAACATTCACGAAACTGGACTTGCCCTCGGCCTACATGACGCAGGAGCTGGAGGAATCATCAAAGGGCCGCACCTGCATCAACACATACAAATGCCTCTTCATTTACAACAGATGCCCGTTTGGGATTCGATTGGCCACAGCGATATTCCAGAGGAACATGGAAAGCTTGCTGAAGTCGGTCTCGCCCACCGTGGTCTTCCAGGATGACATCTTGGTTACAGGTCAGGACACCGTTGAGCACCTGCAGATCCTGGAGGAGGTTCTTAGTCGGCTTAATCATATGGGGCTCAGGTTAAAACGCTCGAAGTGTGTTTCCTGGCACCTGAAGTGGAGTTCATGGGGAGAAGAATTGCGGCGGATGGCATCAGGCCCACCGATTCGAAGACGGAGACAATCAAGAATGCACCGAGAACACAGAACGTGAAGGAGCTGCAGTCATTCCTAGGACTCCTGAACTACGTTAGTAACTTCTTACTGGGTCTTAGCACACTGTTAGAACCACTGAACTCTTTACTGCATAAAGGAGATGAATGGGTATGGGGTAAAAGCCAAGAAAATGCCTTTGAGAAAGCTAGGAAACTGTTATGCTCAAACAAATTGCTTGTGTTGTATGATCCATGTAAGTGTTTGGCACTAGCATGTGATGCATCGTCATACTGTGTCAGGTGTGTATTGCAACAAGCTAATGAATCTGGGAAATTGCAACCAGTTGCTTATGCGTCCAGAAATCTGTGTAAGGCTGAGAGGGCCTACAGCATCATCGAAAAAGAAGCGTTAGCGTGTGTTTATGGGGTAAAGAAAATGCATCAATATCTGTTTGGGCTCAAATTTGCATTGGAAACCGATCATAAGTCACGTATATCCCTCTTTTCTGAAAGCAAGGGGATAAATACGAATGCATCAGCCCGCATCCAGAGACGGGCGCTCACGTTGTTTGCATACAACTATGCCACCCGCCACAGGCCAGGCACAGAAAACTGTGCCGATGCTCTCAGTAGGCTGCCATTGCCCACCACAGGGTTGAAAATGGCACAGCCCATAGATTTAGTTATGGTAATGGAAGCATTCGAGAGTGAGCAATCACCTGTTACCACCTGACAGATTAGAACCTGGACGAGCCAGGACCCCTTACTGTCCTTAGTAAAAAACTGCGTGCTCCACGGGAGTTGGTCTAGTATCCCGTTAGAGATGCAGGAAGAAATAAAGCCATACCAACGGCGCAGAGATGAAATGTTCCTACAGGCAGACTGCCTCCCATGGGGTAATCAGGTAGTGGTGCCAAAAAAGGGCAGGGACACTTTCATTAGTGATCTGCACAGCACCCACCCAGGCATCATAATAATGAAAGCAATAGCCAGATCCCATGTGTGGTGGCCCGGTATCGATGCAGACTTAGAGAACTGCGTGCACAAATGTAACACATGTTCACAGTTAAGGAATGCACCCAGGGAGGCGCCACTAAGTTTATGGTACTGGCCCTCCAAACCGTGGTCCAGGGAACATGTCGACTCTGCAGGCCCATTCTTGGGAAAAATGTTCCTTGTGGTTGTAGATGCGTACTCCAAGTGGATTGAATGTGAGATAATGTCAGCAAGCACGTCCACTGCCACCACTGAAAGCCTGAGGGCCATGTTTGCCACACACGGCCTGCCTGATGTCCTTGTGAGCGACAATGAGCCATGCTTCATCAGTGTCGAGTTCAAAGAGTTCATGACCCGCAAGGGGATCAAACATGTCACATCTGCTCCGTTTAAACCAGCGTCCAATAGTCAGGCAGAACAAACAGTGCAAACAATCAAGTGGAGCTTGAAGAGTGTAACTGAAGGCTCACTGCAGACTCGCCAATCCCGAGTCCTGCTTAGATACCGCACAAGACCCCACTCGCTCACAGGGGTTCCCCCCCGCTGAACTGCTCATGAAAAGGGCACTTAAGACAAGGCTCTCGTTAGTCCACCCTGATCTACACGAACAGGTAGAGAGCAGGCGGCTCCAACAGAATACATATCATGATCGCGCAAATGTGTCACGCGAAATCGAGATTAATGATCCTTTATTTGTGTTAAACTATGGACAAGGTCCCAAGTGACTTTCCGGCACTGTCATGGCCAAAGAGGGGAGTAGGTTGTTTCAGGTCAAACTTTCAAATGGACTCACCTGCAGGAAACACTTGTACCAAAACAAACTCAGATTCACGGACTATCCAGAACAACCCACAATCGACTCTACCTTTTTCGACCCTCCAACACACACGCAAGTGGCAACCAACCCTGCAGCAGCCCAGCAGGACTTACCACACCCAGCAGCCCGGCAAGGCCAGCTGCACAGCAGCCGAGCGAGGGCCCAACAAACGACTCACCAAAACCAGCATTTGCACCGAGACGATCAACCAGGGACAGGAAGGCCCCAGATCGACTCACATTGTAAATAGTTACACTATTGACTTTGGGGAGGAGTGTTGTTATATATGTAAACCTGTAAATACCTTGTTTAACCACCAGAGGGCTCATCCCCTGGAGTCCCAAGTGATCCCACAATTCCTTGGGAGCAGCTGTACATAAGGAGGCCTCACAGGCTGGAGAGGCACTCTGGAGACTTGTAATAAAGGACTATGGTCACACACTACTTTGAGCTTACAGTATCTGGTCAGATTCTTTATTCAAGATGTAACAATTTTTATGGCTGTAATGGTACTGATTGTGGTTTCTTGCTTGTCGATTGACATGTCGTACACTGACTGACGATGTACTCCATATCTTTATCTAGATCTGGCCACCATAATTAACTGCATGCAAAACTCTTGGTCAAGCACATTCCCAGGTGCTGGTCATGGAGGTCTCCTAATAATTTGGTATAACCACTCTTGCACTCCACATGATACAATCTTTATCGACTGATAATTCATTCCTACGAATGAAGAATGGATGAATATCTTTGTCTGTTACCTGTTTTGGCCCTCCATTTGCAATATAATCATACACCCTTGACATAACTGGGTCATGTTTGGTTGCTCTACCAATCTCTTCAGCTGTGACTGGCAGTTCATCAATGTATGAAAAATAGAACACTTCTTCCCTATCGGGTGTAACTTGTGATGGGGAAGGCAATCTAGACATAGCATCAGCATTACTGTGATCAGCTGATCATCTGTATTCAATATCATATATATATGCTGACAAAATCAAAGCCCATCTCTGCATTCGGGCTGCAGCTAATGTTGGAACTGGGGACTTTGCATGGAGGATTGCTGTCAGGGGCTTATGGTCCGCAATGATGGTAAACTTATGACCATACAGTATTTGTGGAACTTCTTGACCCAAAAATTAATGCCAAAGCTTCCCTTTCGATGTGCACATAATTATGCTCACTGGCGTGAAGCAAAAGCAATTGGTCTCTCCTCCCCACTATGTAGTACATGAGAGATCACTGCCCCAACTCCATACAGAGAGGCATCACATGCTAGCTTGATCTTCTTAGATACGTTATAGTGAACTAATATGGTGCTCTCTACCAATTTGCTTTTACACTCCTTGAATGCTGTATCACAGTCTTCTGACCACTTCCAATGGATCTGTTTTTTCAATAGTTCATTCAGTGGATGTAATACTGTAGCCAATTTTGGAAGGAACTTTCCATAATAGTTCAAAAGACCCAAAAATGATCGCAGTTCAGTGACATTCTTGGGAGTGGGTGCATTTCTGATTGCATCCAGCTTTCCCTTGGTTGGATGTAAACGATCTATGTCTACTCTGTACCCTCAGTACTCCACGGAGTTTTGAAATAACTCACACTTGCGAGCAGACACTCGTACTCTGTGCTTCTCTAGCTGTTTGAGGACTTCATTCAATATGTTATTATGAATTTGCCTACTTGGTGCTGAAATTATTATGTCATCCAAATAACATACTACCCTTTCTATACCTTGCAAAATCTGGTTTATTACCCCTTGAAATATGGCAGGGGCAGAAGACACTCCAAATGGTAGCCTATTAAATTGGTATAGGCCGAGATGAGTATTTATCGTCAAACATGACTTGGACGACTCATCTAATTCAAGCTGTAAGTAGGCATTGATAAGATCCAATTTTGAGAAGATCTGATCACCGGTCAGTGTTGTGAACAAATCTTCTATATTTGGCAATACATTGGGGAGATTACCTTCTAGAACCTGGTTTACGGTTACTTTATAATCATCACACAGTCTTACTTTACCATCGGACTTAGGTACAACAACAGTGGGTGTAGCCCAATTACATAGAGCTATCTTAGAAATAATGTTCTCAGTCTCTAGTTTTTTGAGTTCTTGCTCAACTTTCTCCTTGAGTGCATATGGTTCAGGACGTGGCTTGCAGTAAACCGGTCTAGCATCCTTCTGTACCCTGACACTCGCCTTGAAGCATTGGATCGGACTGCCTGTTCCGCAGAACACCTTTGGATAATTCTTGATGACATCATCCTTTGAGTCAAATCTCGTTTCAGCACTAAAAATCTCACTCCAATCCAGCTTCAGTGATCCCAACCAATTTCTTCCTGGTAAGGCAGGCTTGTCTCCTGCCACTACTAATAGAGGCAAGCTCTGAAATTGATCCTTATATTTCACCAGTACGGTGATACGACCTATCACAGGAATGTTCTCTCCCGAGTAGCCTCGCAGCTCCATCTTCTCCAATGGAAAATCACGCAATTTGTCGAGATATAGCGACTCCGGTACTACACTCATGGATGCACCAGCGTCAATTTCCATGGGTATCTTGGTTCCTGCAACATCTATGTGGATTATGATACTTTCCGAATTGCTGTTAGCTAACCTCGTGCTCTTGATGATGTGTAACTCTAAAACCTCCTTGTCCTGTTGTTTTTCTTCCATGCTATGTAGTCTCTGGGGATTTCTACTTACAGCTTTGAAAGCTGGTTTACCCTTCAGTCAGCATGCCTTCGCAAGATGCCCAGTTTCCCTGCAGATGAAACACTCTGCCTTCATATATGGACAACTTTGAGCAATGTGTTGTCCCAGGCACCGATAGTAGGACTTCAATGCTCTGTTCCCATTGCCAGCTTCTGAGACTTTGGGGCCCAACTGCCTTGTACTTTTAACCTGCAGGCGATTCACCTCGGTTGTCTGACGACTGGAAATAGTACGAAATTCTCGGGAACATTGGTCGGCCATTTCCATTGACATAGCTGTCTGACAAGCTAAATCAAAAGTCAAGTTAGGAATTGTCAATAACTTTCTTCTGATCGTATCATTTTTCATCCCACAAACAAAGCGGTCACACAATGCTCGGTCCTGAAAGTTTCCGAAATGAATAGATAGATTTTTTAATGCTACAATGTACTCACTGATATTTTCTTCGGTTAACTGATCTCGTATTCCAAAACGATAACTTTCAGCAATTTCCAGGGGCTCAGGACTGTAGTGCTGTTCTCTGTTTAAGAGTTGTGTCCTTTGGCTTGACAGGCACAAGCAAATTTGTTAGGATTTCCTACACCTCGGGCCCTGCTTCAGTTAAGAATATCGCCGTTGACTTTCCAATACCACCCGGTTATGGTTTTCATCATTGGGGACTTCGATGATATTATTTGCAGTGAAAAACATTTCTAGCTGTTCCACATATGCTCCGAAACTTTCACGATCATGTTGAAACTCCCCCAAACGCCCTATCATTCCCATAGGCGCGGCCATCTTGACTCTGGCAGTTCAGACAAGTTTGCTTTTAATTTACCTTGGATTTGTAGCTGTTAATCAAAGCAGAGAAGCTCTCAAAATCTCTCTGTTGGTTGGCTGAATCCTCCACCAACAAAAATTGCAACTTTTTTCCCCTTTTATCCCATCATTATCGCCATTGTTATATCTTCAGTACAACTCACAAACACACACACAAGCCTTAAGATGGCAGAACACTCTGGAACTCTAGTCAGGTGACCTGTTCCCTCTTTATTTGTACACAGCACTGGGTGCAGTGCCACAGTAGTCCACAGATGGAGCTATATATATTACACTCTGCATCACACCTGAGCTGTACCTGCCCTGGGAGTGTTGTATGGGACAGTCTGGAAGGAGCTGTGCCCTGTATCTAACCCATGCTGTACCTGTCCTGAAATTGTTTAATAGGCCAGTGTAGAGGGAGCTTTACTCTGTAACTAACCCGTGCTCTACTTGCCCTAGGTGTGATGGTTGCGACAGTGCAGATAGAGCTTTATCCTGTATCTAACCCGTGCTGTACCTGCCCTGGGAGTGTTTGATGTGATAGTGTAGAGGGAGCTTTACTCTGTATCTAACTGGTGCTGTACCTGCCCTTGGGAGAATTTGATGGGATAGTGTCGAGGGAGCTTTACTCTGTAACTAACCCGTGCTCTACTTGCCCTAGGTGTGATGGTTGCGACAGTGCAGATAGAGCTTTACTCTGTATCTAACCGGTGTGTAAGGTTACTAATCTTCAGAAAAAAACACAGACCATGAACTAATAAAACTGATACAAGCTGTGGAATT
Source organism: Pristiophorus japonicus (assembly GCF_044704955.1). NCBI lineage: Eukaryota > Metazoa > Chordata > Chondrichthyes > Pristiophoridae > Pristiophorus > Pristiophorus japonicus. Next base: position 127,054,189 of record NC_091991.1, on the reverse strand, counting down.
AAACTGGACAATTAAGAACACCCTGTGAACAGAAAAAAAACTGACTTCATGATAACTTCATGCATAACAACAATGGACAGTTAAATGAAGCCTCGAACTCGAACTGTATCGGGGATAAAGCCTTTGGAGATATCACGTGTCATGTATTTCACCATCTTGTAATGACAATAGTTATGTTACTGTAACTCATGCACACTGTACCTGTACCCTTGAAATGCACACCCTGACCACAGCGGGTGAGCTTGCGGGAGACACTCCTCACCTGGGTTTCCAGGTATAAAAGGGGAGGTCCCACCCAGGGCCAGCACTCCTTGGTCCTGGGAATAAAGTGAAGGTCACAGAGTGACCGTGTCTGATATATACATGCCTCGTGTGAGTTTGTAACAAGGTGCAGAGATACTACATCACGTCTGTGACAACAAAGGACCCACCCGCAAGGTGCAAATTTTTGGGCTAACAGCATTCAACCTCATCACCAAAACAGTTAAATGGATCGTTAAATCGAATCTCGTCACAATGGGAAACTTATTCAAAACCTGAATATATATGGGCACCGACAAGCAAGAAAAAACAGAAAAAAGCAGAAAACCAGGAAGAAAGCAGAGAACACAGAAAATCAGAAGCAGGAGGAAGAGACAAAAGGACAAGGAAAGGAACCGAAGCTGCAGTTAACTACAAGAAAAGGACCATGAACCTACAATGGTGATTGTATGTCTAAAGTCAAATTTCTCTCAGCAGTCTAGTCCTATAGTTTATAGTTGGGTTTTTGTTGTGTAATAAAACTGAACACTGGGTTAAGCCTAAAATTTTGTGCCACGTGTTGTCCTTTCCCACTATAAGTTCCAAGGTCTAAGAATCAGAGTAGAGTGTAAAAAAAAACACCATACAGGTGCTGTACCTGCCCTGGGAGTGTTTGATGGGACAATGTACAGAGCTTCTGCTATCTCTGCCCTTGCTTCACTCAGCAACCTCGAATGCATTACACTGGGACCGGATGACTTGTTAACTAGAAGCAAAGCCAACCTATATAGCACCTCCTTTCTATTTTGAGTTGATCCAATATCTCTACTGCCTCTCCTCTCCTGCAACATTAACTTCATTCTTTTCTTTTGTTAAGACAGATGCAAAGTAATCATTCAGTCCCTCAGTCCTGCCCTCTGCCTCCACACAATGTTTGCCTTGTTGTTCCTAATAGGCCCCACATTTATGGCGGGTGAAAAGGGATTGGGGTGTTACAGACTCCAGGGGGGCGATTTTCCCCAAATACTTTGGGTGGTAAAGAGCTGGTCAAGATGGGGTCTTAAGCAGATGCGCCCGGTTAGCCCACGTTTAGCACAAGATGCAATCTTGGTAAAGGAGTTGAAGGCAGCGCTCGGAACGGCTGCCTGGAGGCATGTTGAACTGACTGCCACTTAAAATATCTGATAGCGCTCATTAAAGAGGCTGCACAGCATTCTGGTGGCGAGCACTTCAGCTAACGCCCGCTCCTAACAGCAACCAGCTGTTTGGGAGAAAAAACAATGTTTATGTCAATTTCAAGTGCTACTTAAAGGGATACTCACCACTTAAAGGTACACTCACCATTTCATGGTCATTGCTGCTGGAGCTGTGAAGAGGATCTCTGAAACACATCGAGTGACTTTCTGGGACATTTTGTCAAGGCTTCATCAACGCTCGAGCAACATTTATTCCAGAAATTCTCTGAGGACTTTCTCTAAGTGCTGTGCTACTCCTTCTTATTGGACACCTAATAAGAATCGCCAGGAGAAAGGGAGTACTTGGTCCTGGCCATCTTGCCAGGGACTCCCCTTAGTCTGGACAAGGAATGGGAGGAGGACATGAGGCCAGGCACAGCAGCACCAACTGCTACAGAAGAGAGGGACAGAAGGGCAAGGTGGTGTGCTTTGTGGTAAGGGTAGAGGGGGTCAGGGTGAGGAGTTTAAGAAGACAGTTGGTAGAGGAGAAGAGAAGTGGGGGCTTATCCATGCATTCTAGGATGATCAGTTGTGACAGAGGAGAGCGGGACCCAATATTGCTTGTGGTGGTCCAGCCAGATCTGGCAATGAATGGCTAAATCAGTTGTGCATCAGAGATGCTTAAGTCTGTGCCTCTTGGAATTGGAGGCCTGACGATGGGGAAACAAGTAGGGTGAATGAGAGTAAGGATTTTACTGGGGACATGACATCAAAGGCATTCAACAGGATATAATACTAAAATTAGAGCCAGCACATTCAGGGGTGAAATCGGGAAACACTTTATCACACAAAGAGTAATGGAAATCTGAAAGTCTCTCCCCCAAAGGTCTGTGGATTCTAGGACCATTGGAGCTTTCAAGACTGAGAAAGATAGAATTTTAATAGGTAAGGGAATCACGGGATATAGAGCACAGGCGGGTAAATGGAGTTGAGGTGCAAATCAGCCGTGATCTAAGTTAATTGTAGCAAAAACCTGAGGGGCTAAATGTCCTCCTTTTGTTCCTATGAAAGAGAGTTTTTTGTAGGGGTGGATGCAGAAGGAAGTGGGGTTGGAAAGAGATTGTTGGTGATACAAGGAATTGGCCAGAGATGGCCTTGTCAGTGATTGAGACCATGGAAGTATGAAGCCAGCGGAGATGACAAAGTTGAGCGGGTAGCCGCAAATATCAGTTGGAGAATTAAAAGGACGACAGATAGGCAGTAAAATCATAGGAGAGGGAGGAAAGTTGCAATGGAGATTGAAATGACCAAGGATAAGGAGTCGCTGAGTTCTATAAAAGCAGGGAAGTCTTGCTAAAGTTATACAGGGTATTGGTGAGGCCTGGAATACTGCGTGCAGTTTTGGTTTCCATATTTACAAAAGGATATACTTTCTTTGGAAGCAGTTCAGAGAAGGTTCACTAGGTTGATTCTGGAAATGAGGGGGTTGACATGAGGAAAGGTTGAGTGGGTTGGGCCTCTACTGATTGGAATTCAGAAGAATGAGAGATGATCTTATTGAAATAAATAAGATTATGAGGGGGCTTGACTAGGTGGATGCAGAGAGGGTGTTTCCACTGATGGGGGAGACTAGAACTAGAAGACATAATCTTAGAATAAGGGGCCGCCTATTTAAAACTGAGATGAGGAGAAATTTCTTCTCTCAGAGGGTTGTGAATCTGTGGAATTTGCTGCCTCAGAGAGCTGTGGAAGTTGGGACATTGAATAAATTTAAGACAGAAATCGACATTTTTCTTAAACGAGAAGGGGATAAGGGGTGATGGGGAGCGGGCAGGGAAATGCACCTGAGTCCATGATTCGATCAGCCATGATCGTATTAAATGGCGGAGCAGGCTTGAGGGGCCATATGGTCTACTTGAGCCACATAATGAGATATTAGGGTAGATGGTCAAAGAGGTAGGTTTTAAGGAGTGTCTTAAATGAAGAAAGAGATACAGAGAAGTAAAGAGATTTAGGAAGGGCATTCCACAGCTTAGAGTTTTGGCAGCTGAAGGCACGGCCACCAATGGTGGAGCGATTAACATCGGGGACGCTCAAGAGGCCAGAATTAGAGGAGCGGAGAAAGTCAGTGGGATCATTTGTTTAGATGGTGATGAACGTACAAACATACAACTGTGTTTACTCATCCTTTCTAGACCGATTCCATATTATTTGAGACTATCCTACTGGAGTGAAGGAGCCTTATTGTCCTGGGCTGGAAATGATGCTTTCCTATTCCAACACTGGAATCACCTCATGACGTCAGATCTTTTATTTATAACGTATTTAAAATTGATTTCATATGAATATCCTAATTTGGGGCAATTCTGCTAGAAATGTATGTCCCACACTCCCATTTCTACATCTTTTGTCACGTGTACTTTGAGAGTCTGTGGTGCAATGGGTTCTTTATGAGGAACAAACAGCTGCTCAATCCAATATGGCTGCCAAGGGTTGCGAATGATGCATTGACCGTTTGGACTGTATCTCAGGCCTGGGCCTTCACCCCCACCACCCACCTTAAACTGACACACACAGCTGGCAGGACTTATATGGGCACATAACCCAGGGCCACATCACAACTGAGGGGTTATGTAACCAGGCCTCACAATGAACACCATGGCAACCCAGAAACCACAGGGGTGACAAAATACAGCAAAGTGGTTGAAACTGTGCATTGTGCATGAGGAAACTGTCATGTATCTTACATTATTATATATAACTGTATCCCAACATGCTATACATGACTGTAATAAGATATGACCTGTAACCACCAGCATACCTTACCACCGGGGGTGCACTTGCAAGAGACAGGTATATAAGGACAGGTCTCAGGCAAGTGCAGCATTCCAGAGATGTGAAATAAAGGTGCAGGTCCAGAGTGACCTTGACTTCACTACATGCCTCGTGTGAATCTGTACAGAGGGGACAGGACTTTACAGTGGCGACGGGTTACGGGATTACAGAATCCACAGAATGGCGAACAACGGATCAGATGAAAAGTACAATGCTGGAGACAATTGGGAGGACTTTATAGAAAGGCGCCAGCAAAGCTTTGTAACCAAAGACTGGTTAGGCGACGATAAGGCAGACAAGAGAAGAGCCCATCTCTTGACCAACTGTGGCTCAAAAACATACACTTTAATGAAGGATCTGTTGGCACCCGAGAAACCAGCAAGCAAGTCGTTTGAAGAATTGAGCACACCGGTAAGAGACCACTTGAAGCCAGTGAGCAGCCTACACATGGCCAGACACAGGTTCTACAACTACAGATGCTGTGTGGGCCAGAGCATACCCGACTTCGGGCGGAACTTCGGAGGTTGGCTAGTTTATGTGAGTTCTCCGACGAACTGAGGAGAGAAATGCTGAGAGACTTTTTCATTGAAGGAATAGGCCACGCAGGCATATTCCGAAAGCTCATAGAGACCAAGAACTTGACCTTAGAGGCAGTAGCACTGGTTGCACAGACATTCTTGGTAGGGGAAGAAGAAACGAGGTTGATTTACAATGCAGGTACGACAACTAAAGAAATATCAGAAGAAGTTCACAGCATTAAACTAGCTGCTACCCCCACACACAGACAAAACTGGGAGAACAGGCTCTCGACAGCAGGCAGAAGCCATCAAGGGCCACAGGAATGGCCATTCACACCTCATCAACCCACAATGCGAGCAATCAACTACAAACTGAGAGAAGCTCATGAGAGATCAGCCAGACACAGCTCATTCTTTGGGAACTCTTTGAACAATGGAACAGGTCTGTGCTGGAAGTGTGGGGGTGGGCACTCAACAAGGGGATGTCGATTTCAGCAGGCTGTTTGCAGAAATTGTGAATATATAGGGCATTTGGCCCGCATGTGCAAAAAAATGGCAGCTCGGCTGGTATACGAATCGGATGGGTCGGAAAGCGGACCAGAAGATGGTGGGGACAGTACACGGGACACTGGTGTACAGCGGGTCAACACGATCAATGGCCGCTGCTCCTACAACAGGATGCCTCCTATAATGATGAGGGTCCTACTCAACGGGATATCTGTCAACATGGAGCTGGATATGGGAGTGAGTCAATCTCTCATGGGGGCTCAACAATTTGAACAACTGTGGCCGCATAAAAGAGACAGACCAAAACTCACAAGGGCCAAAACCAAACTAAGGACCTATACCAAAGAAATCGTACCAGTCCTCGGCAGTGCCATGCTCTCTGTCAACACAAAGGGACAGTGAACCGACTTCCCCTGTGGATTGTCCCCGGAGACCCCCCAGCACTGCTGGGGAGAAGCTGGCTGGCAAAACTAAACTGGAAATGGGATGATGTCCATGCCATGTCATTAGAGGAACGGACCTCCTGCTCAAAAGTTATAAAGCAATTTGAACATCTCTTTCAGCCAGGTGTGGGCACTTTCAAAGGGGCCAAAGTCAAAATCTACATCACACCGGTCCATCACAAGGCCAGAGCTGTACCCTATGTGATAAGGGAAAAGATTGAACACGAACTAGACATGCTTCTGCGGGAAGGCATTATATCACCTGTGGAATTTAGCGACTGGGCAAGTCCCATCGTCCCAGTCATGAAGCCTGATGGATCCGTACGAATCTGTGGGGACTACAAATCTACCATAGAAACATAGAAACATAGAAAATAGGTGCAGGAGTAGGCCATTCGGCCCTTCTAGCCTGCACCGCCATTCAATGAGTTCATGGCTGAACATGCAACTTCAGTACCTCATTCCTGCTTTCTCGCCATACCCCTTGATCCCCCTAGTAGTAAGGACTTCATAGGACCAGTACCCGCTGCCCTGAGCGGAGGACTTATTTGCCACATTAGCTGGAGGTAAACTTTTCTCAAAATTAGACTTCACATCTGCGTATATGACGCAAGAATTGACCGAGGAATCCAAGCTACTCACCACCATCAACACACATCGAGGCCTTTTCATGTACAATCGATGCCCATTTGGCATCAGGTCGGCAGCTGCCATATTCCAGCGCAACATGGAGAGTCTGCTCAAGTCCATTCCGGGGACGGTTGTATTTCAAGACGACGTACTTATCACGGGGAGGGACACGAATCCCATCTCCGTAATTTGGAGGAAGTACGAGTCAAGAAATCCAAGTGCCTGTTTCTCGCACCCGAGGTTGAATTTTTGGGCAGAAGGATTGCCGCTGATGGAATCCGCCCAACAGAGTCCAAAACAAAAGCAATTCGCCTGGCACCCAAGCCCCGGAATGTCTCAGAACTGCACGCCTTTCTCGGGCTACTCAATTACTTTGGGAACTTTATGCAGAACTTAAGCACGCTGCTGGAGCCTCTCCACATGCTACTCAGGAAGGGGTGCGATTGGTTTTGGGGGACACCCAGGAATGCGCCTTCAATAAGGCACGCAAACTTCTGTGTTCCAACAGTGTTTTGACTTTCTTTGACCCAGGTAAAAAGCTAGTTCTCACATGCGATGCGTCAGCATATGGGGTCGGGTGTGTTTTGCAACATGTCAATAGTGCGAGCAAATTACAACCCACAGCTTATGCCTCCAGGTCACTTTCGCGGGCGGAGCGCGGGTACGGAATGGTAGAGAAGGAGGCGCTCGCATGCGTGTATGGTGTCAAAAAGATGCACCAATACCTTTTCGGGGCCAAGTTCGCGTTAGAAACCGACCACAAGCCCCTCACGTCCCTCCTATCCGAGAGCAAGGCAATAAACGCCAACGCCTCGGCGCGAATTCAATGGTGGGCATTCATGCTGGCGTCCTACGACTATACCATAAGGCACAGACCAGGCACAGACAACTGTGCCGACACGGTCAACAGGCTACCCCTGGCGACCACGGAAGGGTCTGGCAATCGATGCCTTTGAGTCCACAGGTTCGCCCATGATGGCTCGCCAAATCAGAGCCTGGACGGCCAGCGACCCCACGTTATCCTTAGTAAAAAGATGTGTCCTAACCGGTGACTGGGCAGAGGCTCGCAATACCTGCCCCGAGGGATTAAAATCCTTTCACAGGCGCATGCATGAGCTATCACTACAAGCAGACTGCCTGATGTGAGGCAGCCGAGTAGTCATGCCTCTACGAGGCAGAGAGGCATTTGTCCGGGAGCTCCACCGCGAGCACCCGGGGATCGTTCTCATGAAGGCCATAGCCAGATCCCACGTCTGGTGGCCTGGTATTGACGCCGACTTGGAGCTCTGCATCTGAAGGTGCACCATTTGTGCCCAACTCAGCAATGCCCCCAGGGAGGCTCCACTGAGCCCCTGGCCCTGGCCTACCAAACCGTGGTCGCGGGTGCACGTAGACTATGCAGGCCCATTCATGGGCAAAATGTTCCTCGTGGTTGTAGATGCATTTTCAAAGTGGATTGAATGCACCATTTTAAACTCGAGCACAACCTCCACCACTGTGGAGAGCCTCGCAACCATGTTTGCAACGCCCGGAATCCCTGACATATTGGTCAGTGACAATGGCCCGTGCTTCACCAGTGCAGAATTCCAAGACTTTATAATTGACCACAGCATAAACCACGTCAAGATGGCACCGTTCAAGCCGGCCTCCAACGGCCAGGCAGAGGGAGCAGTGCAAATCATTAAACAAGACATGCTTAAAATCCAAGGTCCCACGCTGCAGGGTTGCCTGTCGCGACTGCTGCTGGCATACAGATCTCGTCCGCACTCATTGACTGGGATCCCCCCCGCGCAACTGTTGATGAAAAGGACTTTAAAAACAAGGCTCTCATTAATCCTCCCAGACATGCACGAAATCGTTGAGGCAAAGCGCCGTAAGCTGACTGAGTACCATTCGAGGGGAGATGGAATGAGATAGGGGACAAAGTGTTTGTACTAAACTATGGCAGGGGTCCCAAATGGCTTGCAGGGACAGTAACGGGCAAGGAAGGAAACAGACTACTGGTAGTACAAATGGACAATGGCAAAACCTGCCGGAGGCATGTAGACCAAGTCAAAAGCAGATTTACCAACAACACTGCGTAACCAGAGGCAGACTACAATGTGGAACTCGCACCACACCTGGTGGACAGATAGAGGGAACAGTCTGAGGAAAGGGCAATCCCAACAGACAGCCCAGGCGAGTCAACAACAATTACACCAATCGAACAGACAGCCCAGGCGAGATACCAGCAACCACACCCAAAGAAAAACAGACACCATGGCAAACAACTGAACCATAACTCAGACGCTCCACGCGAGAGCGTAGACCACCTGAGAGACTGAACCTATAAAGACAATAAGACCTTGGGGGAGGGTGATATCATGTATCTTACATTATTATATATAACTGTATCCCAACATGCTATACATGACTGTAATAAGATATGACCTGTAACCACCAGCATACCTTACCACCAGGGGTGCACTTGCAAGAGACAGGTATATAAGGACAGGTCTCAGGCAAGTGCAGCATTCCAGAGCTGTGAAATAAAGGTGCAGGTCCAGAGTGACCTTGACTTCACTACATACCTCGTGTGAATCTGTACTGAGGGGACAGGACTTTACAGAAGCAAAGAGGCGAGAGCTTCAAAGGCAAGTGCTTTAATCAAAACTATCCAAATCCTGGATAATCTCAAAGAACAAATTGAAAACATTGTGTTCATCATCGAATTGAAAGAAGTAATAGAAGACATCTGATTTCAAACTGTCTAAGTGAGTGTTCATAGCCAATCTATACTCACAGAAATTATTTGCTTAAAACTTATCTTGAAGAATTGTCGAGTTTGACGACGAAAATGTCCGTCAATGTCAAAACTTTCTCAGTTGCCCTCGTGAAGATGACAGCCGAGGAAGGTGAAAGTTGTTGGGAGAAAATATCAAAGACCATCCTGACACTGGGGTGTCAGCACCCAGAGATAATATTAACAAACTGCCATAATTATCTGTGCCATTGCACCATGCGGACAGCTCCACACGGTGCGGAAATATTGGAGATCATGGTGATGATTATCAAGGACAACCTTGATCAACTCAGCCAAGAAAGTTATCTCTTTGGCTGAAATTTGGATGACACTGTCAGCAGGAGCACAAGCTGAGAGCCAGGAAGCTGCCAGCAATCTCCTGGTTGCCATGAGCTTCAGGTTCAGGAAGGAAGTTGCGCAGTTGATGAAAAAGAGTTTTGAACAAGGGATCCTTCCACATGTGTACGTGATCAAAACATTAACAAAACTGGCTGTGGAAAATGTGCACAGCATGGTGCCTTTACTAAAATCCATCTTAGGGACCATGATTCCAGTATTTGTTGGTGTTGACCAGGCTGAGCTCAAGTTCGCATTTATTTCAGCGGTGGGAAGTTTTGCCAAGAGCATCCTGATTTATCTGGGAAATGTGGAGGAAGCCATAGACTTTAACATGATGAAAGATTCTTTCTCCTCTGAGTTCCACTCTGTCTATAGTCTTGTACTCAAGGTGTGGCTTGAGAAGGAGTCCTCTGCATTTAAGATCCTGATAGTGGAAGCTCTCGGCTATGTCATCTCCCTGCTGCCCAAGGACACACTGGAGGAGGAGCTGCCCAGGTTATTTCGTAGCATCCTGTCCCTCTACAAGAAGCAACCCGGGCATTGTTCCATTACAGAGTGTCTATGCCGGGTACTGGAGGTTGGCATGGAGATGAAGTATCTAGGGCTGAGAGCACAGGTGGACAATCTGCTTCAAAGTCTCCACCAGCAGATGTGTTTGTTGGCCAGGTATGCTGACCATTTTGCTGCGAAGAAGATCCTTTGCTGTTTTGAAGTTCTGGCCCCAGCTTATGGAGTTTCAATGCAGAAACTTATCTTCTCACAGTTAAAGAACACTGAACAAAACACGAGAGTAGCAACACTCAATGTATTGAAACAGCTCATCATATCGGTCTCCCCACAATCTGAGAGGAAGGCTCAGATTGTGGCCGCCTTGAAACCACTTCTCCAAAACAAGAGCAGCAATCTGGAGAAGAAGCTCGTTGCCCAGGTAATCTGTGTCATGGCCCAGCAAGGTTACCTTGAGTTAGAGGGAGGCAAGGCAATGGTGGAATTTCTTATCCAAGAGTGTGCTGCATCCATTGACTCAAGGACCTTGGTACCATCCAATAATCGGCCAGACGAGGTTACAGATGAGGAAGTAGTGACTGTATGTGAAACAGTAATGTATATAATCACAACTGCAGTTAAGATGGAGGATATCCTTTGGCCATTTTTACTGCAGTTCGTCACTATGACCCAATACACCACTGCATCAACCATCATATATAACCCTGCTACACATCTTGGGAAGAAAAAACTGCAAGCCGGCAGTGAAAAGTATTTCCTCAGCAGCAGTGAAGATGTCAATCTCCCTAAAGCCTAGGCATTACTGACCTGGCTCCTCATTGTGTCTTATTGCCCATATCAGGGAGGAGGCCGAGGAGCTGTGGCACTGAGGCTAATGCAAGTCCTGAGCTTCAATATCCACCCAGCAACAGCGAGGGGGTGGGAAGAGGAGCTTCCTTCATTGGTAGAGGAACTGCTGACAAATTCAAAGGAGTCTCTGGCCCAAAGGGAATGGGAGGATAAATTATTGCTGGTCTTGTCCACATCCCTCAATGCCATTGACGATGAAGAATGGACATGTCAGCTCGCCAATCAAATACACAGCGAGATCGGCACCAGCAATCTCTTCCCACAAGAGAAGGGCTTTCTCTATAAATCCCTGTGGACAGTGCTCCGTCACACCCACGCTAAGCAAATAAAGGGGCAACTTTCCAAAATGCTAGTGAATGTGCAGCACAGTGAGAGTGCGGAGAGAGAGAGAGTGCAGCCCTCGCCATTGGTTTCTGTGCCGTGACGCACTTTGTTGAAACCCTCAGTAGCCTGAAGGAGTTTGCTAACTCCAACCACTTGAAAGCGAAAGGTTTCTTGAACATTCTTGGAGACAAGCCTGATGGGGATTTGGCCAAGAGCACTCTGGTCCTGAGTTATGGGAACATGGCCTTCTATGCACCTGCAGAACTAGTGCTGCCCACGGTCGAGACCCACATTCTGCCAGCTGTGTTCAACCTATACACCACAACTGGGCAGGAGAAAAAGTCGGAATCCGGGGATGCTACACTAAAGCTCAGCCTGATAAAGGCCATTACACTGATAGCCAGCTCCCTACATTCAAATCGCCAGAGAGTTCCCCTCAACCTGATCAGAAACAAGGAGCTGCTGACGTACATGCTGGATGTTATCGAGGCCGAGCCACCAGAGCTGCTGCAGAGCCCTGTCCGACAGTTAGCCATGGACGCCTGCACACAGCTGATCAAATTAAACATTGAAACAACCAGAGCGGACACCTGCCAACTGATCCAAGCCTGCCTGACCAGCACTTTCAGCGTGTTACCTCCAGAACTGGACAATGAATGGGGATAGGAAAGAGATGGCAACACTTTATACCCAGACCATGAGTTCCTGGAAGAGCTTCTGAAGCAATTATAGCTTCAGGACCTGACCCTTGAAAGACTTGAGGTCATTTTGAACCAGGTAGAAGTTTGGATTATTTCAGGAGAAGCTCACGAGCGAGAGAGTGCCATGAACATGAAATTACAGCTGCTGAAATTTTACAGACAGCAGCTCAATGTTCATCATGTGGTACCTGCAAATAACCTGGGGACTCTGATTGGACGACAGATGCTGCGTTGTGCAGACCCTTCGCTTCCCATTCGATGGATGGCTCTGGACACCTTATACACCATCCTGGCCATTCAGATATCGTATGAAGACACCGATCGGGATCAGCAAAAGGAGCAGTTGGAGGTTCTGAAAGCAGTCAGGGAACAGTTAGTTAACCCTGATGCTTCAGTCCTCTTTCAAACTTGCTACCAGATCGCAGAGGTCGTTGCCAAGTGTTTGCCCCATCACCAGCTGACCAACTTACTCTTCATGTCCTTCAAGGAATTGTCCGACCAACACCTCAGCTGTTCCAGTGCAGCCGCTGCCCTCATGAAAGCCATCATCGAGAGATGTGGCAGTGAACTTCAGCATCAGGTGGCAGAGATAATTCACGTGTTGAGGGCTCAGTTGGAGTCAGTTGCTCATCAGGAGGAGAAACGTTTGGTTTTAAGGAGTATCACCATTTTATCCTCCCACAACAGTTCAACAGTTGTGTCCTGTCTCCTCACCTACCCTGTATCTTTGGACAAGTACGTCAGTGCCGTGTGGCAAGCACTGGCAGAGAACACTGACTGTGCCATGAGTACAATGGGAGAGCTGCTGGACATCCTCAATAATCAGTAGCCATTACCGGTAGGCAGAACCGATCCTGACCAGACAACCAAACATTGGAGCCAAGAATCCCTGGCTGCCATCTGTGGGCTGCAGGCAATGATAAATGAGCCCGAGTCGTTATTCGGTGATCCCGCAAATATTTAGTGCCCTGCTCATTTATCTTAACGCTTGCACGGATGTTTGTCTCGTCAGTGGTTTGGTTCCTGATGATCAATTCCAGCAGAGTGAAATCTTCAGTGAGCCTCTAACACTGGAGAGCAGTGATTAATGTGTGAACTGTGTGCAGACGCTGGAGGACCTGCTAGAACGGACAAAGAACGAAGCAGTGCTGAACAACATGGAGCAAAGTGGAGGATGGGATGAGATGATGGATCTCCGCACATCCCACAAGGGCATTGTCCTGTTGGCCAGGGCACTGAGGAGATTTGCTGGCCCCTGTCTGACTGGCATTGTGACACTGCTGGCGGCCCAAATCCTTACGCTTCAAGACTGTCAGGCAGTCACCGTGGCTTGCTTCTTTTCAGAGCTGTTGAAATCCCCACTGGCTTCACAGCAGCAGCTGACTGGCATTCTGGCGAGTAGATTGAGAAGCTGTTTGCTCTGTGGTTCTCCAGTTGTCCAGTTGGTGTGTGTCAGGGGCCTGTATAACATTCGAGTTCATCATGATACTCAAAGTTTGTCTGAGAGCATAATACACACAATGATTACTGTGTTGGAGACCCAGGAGAACCAGGCAGAAGTGATATTATTTGAGGTACTGTCATGCCTCTCAAAACACTTAATCCTGTCAGAAGCAGACACAATCCAACCCTTTCTAGGGAAAATCCTCGCCACGATCCAACCTCTCTTTGAGACTGAATCAGATAAGGTGCGGGCTGAAGCGTTCAGCGTGTTGGGGATCTTGACAAGTGTGGAATGGGAGGTTCCAAATCCTACTTCTGCCGAATGGTCCATTCCAACCTGGTGCGCTTGTTGTTGCACCTGGATGGAGGGAGTGAGAAGGTGACCAGGGCTTGTTGTTCCACACTACGATTGCTGCTCCCACTCCTTGGATCTGTCGAGGCTTCCTCAATGATCGATGATTATGAGGATGCACCCACCAGGAACGACGTGGGATTCTTAACAAGTATTTCACGCCAGTTGGCTCAAGATCTCCCGAAACAGATGACATCGTGTGCCCAGGATTGCCAGGTCATTCTACCAGGGCCCCCAGGAACAACTGCGAGCAGGTGCAAATTCCTTGGCCTGTTTACTACACCAACAAGTGAAATGTGTTCGACTCGCAGGGAGGGTCAGCTGGTGGCACATGACCTGCTACCGTTCGCCATCATCATCATAGGTGGTCCCTCCCCCTGTGCCCACGCCTCTTCTGAGCCCCGAACTCACGCCTGTCCTGGGCACTGATCACATCGCTCTGCAATCTCTCGCTGTACCTTCGTCCTGGCCTCACTGCTCCTGCTGTACCTGCCCATGCTCCAATCAGCGACCTGTACCTTGGTGACGTCCAATCGAGTCGCTCTCTTCACAGCCATCGCTCTCCAGCACCCGCTGTACCATGAAGTGGTACGCTCCTTTGAAGGCCCCGACCTGCTGATGCTCCTTGCTGCCGTTCACCAACAGACTGAAGAAGGTCCAATGCTCAGGCCAGCAACCTTCTCCACCTCCTCTCAGCAGCAGACTGATCAAATATTCAACCTGATTTCTAAGTATGTAATTTTATGGCATGAGGACAGGCGTGAGTTCGGGGCTCAGAAGAGGCGTGGGCACAGGGGGAGAGACCACCTATGATGATGATGGCGAACGGTAGCAGGTCATGTGCCACCAGCTGACCCTCCCTGCGAGTCGAACACATTTCACTTGTTGGTGTAGTAAACAGGCCAAGGAATTTGCACCTGCTCGCAGTTGTTCCTGGGGGCCCTGGTAGAATGACCTGGCAATCCTGGGCACACGATGTCATCTGTTTCGGGAGATCTTGAGCCAACTGGCGTGAAATACTTGTTAAGAATCCCACGTCGTTCCTGGTGGGTGCATCCTCATAATCATCGATCATTGAGGAAGCCTCGACAGATCCAAGGAGTGGGAGCAGCAATCGTAGTGTGGAACAACAAGCCCTGGTCACCTTCTCACTCTGGAGAGCGATGGCTGTGAAGAGAGCGACTGGATTGGACATCACCAAGGTACAGGTCGCTGATTGGAGCGTGGGCAGGTACAGCAGGAGCAGCGAGGCCAGGCCGAAGGTGCAGCGAGAGATTGCAGAGCGATGTGATCAGTGCCCAGGACAGGCGTGATTTCGGGGCTCAGAAGAGGCGTAGGCACAGGGGGAGGGACCACCTATGATGATGATTGTATGGCAGAGGGTTGTGGGGATCTGGAACTCGCTGCCTGGAAGAGTGGTGGATACAGAAACCCTCACCACTTTTAAGAGATGGTTGGATGGGCACTTAAAGTGCCGTAACACTGCAGGGTTATGGACTTATGGACTGGGATTAGACTGGATAACCTCTTGTTGGTCGGCACAGATATAATGGCAAGCACTGCAGGGAATGGAATACGGCCAGAGTGATCTCCTGGACTAGTTTCGATCGCCTAGATGGGTCGGAGAGGAATTTTCCCTAAATTGGTCTGGGGTTTTTATCTGGTTTTTGCCTCTCCCAGGAGATCACATGGCATCAGTTGGGGTGGTGTAGAATGCTTCAGTGCAAGGAGTGTTGCAGTTGTGAGAGACGGACTGGTTGGGCTGGGTGATCGTTACCTGTCCACCATTGTTCATTGTTCATAGGTTTATATGTAATCTTCAGGGCTGCTGACTGAGGGCCTTGTGGCTCTTTGTCGGCCGGCGTGGACACGATGGGTCAAAATGGCCTCCTTCTGCGCCATAAATTTCTATGTTTTATTTCTAAATAAATTGATATCCTGTTGTTACATTAATGGCTATGTGTGGATCTTTAAACGGTGCAGGTTCCATTGCTGTGTGACTGGGAGTGAACTCTCCCAATATTCTCTCACACACACACACACACACACACACACACACACACGCACGCACGCACGCACGCACGCACGCACGCACACACACACACACACACTCACACCTGACATTAGACACAGATCCTGCTCCTCACTCCATGCAATTCCTCGCTGGTTCACCATGCTAGTTTATTTATAGACGCAGTCCCCTTACAAACAGTGCAGGGATCTGCCCATACATTCCCAAAGTGCATCACTTCACACTTATTCACACTAACTTGTATCTGCCATGTGTCTGCCCATTTTACCAGCCTATGCGCTCCTGAAATATGATACTATCCTGCTCACTATTTACTGTGTTGCCAAGGTTTGTATCATGTGCGACCTTTGACATTGCATTTAACGTCGCAAAACGTTCCAAGGCGCTTAACATGAGCAATAGCAATAAAAACATTTTTTGACACCGAGCCTCAGATTGAGGTATTGGGATAGACGGACAGACAGGAGAAAGCTAGAGGAGAAAGGAGGGATCGGGCAAGTAGGAGTGAAAGTCACAATTGAGAAAGGAACAGACATTGGGACGATTGGATTGGAGAAAGACTCACAAAGCAGAGAATTAATTTGGGATAGAGAATAGGGTCAGAGGGGAAGGACTGCGAGTTGTGTTAGGATGGATGCTCATTTGTTAGGAATAAATGCTCGCCTGTTTGATAGTAAAGAAATCACCCCCACGTTAGCAATCTTCTGCCTTCAGTATTTTTATTGAAAGAGAGCAGACATCCACATTCTGTCGGAGCACTAAGGCAACCATTGGCATATATCAGCTACAACAATCACGCTTTCTCAACCTGCCCTGCTAACATCAACGAGTTGTGCACAGATATCCCCAGATCGCCCTGTTCATGTGTCGGTAAAAAGCAGCATGTCTTTACCCTACATAACAGTGTTGGTGACTCCGGGAATTATAGACACATACAATGTCGGATTAATGGTGAAGACTTTTATTTTTATAACTAAAGTTAAATCTCTCACAGAGGCAATGATCATGCATAGCACACAACATATACAAAGTAAATACCTAAAGGTTTCCTTTTTATGCTACCAGACCCAAATACTGGTCAGGCCTACCTTATCCTGGGTGATATCACCTTAGTGACCAAACTAAGGGCTCCTCGACTGTAGTAAGTGTTAACTCTTCCAACCCTCATGTTTAAGCCTGAAATCCAGCGGCTGCTACTGAATGCGCGAATCTGTTTGATCAGTGTCCCCTCGGCGAGGAGATTGCTCGGTTGTTGTACAGAACGTCCCCCCTGCCCCCCACAGCACTTGTCAGAGGCAGTTATGCTCATATCTCATTTAGGTTTTATGACTTTGTTTTTACAAGGATTTTATCTTTTACTTTTTCTAAACACTTTAACTCAGTGTAGCAGCCATCTCACAGTTTCCCAATCTTATAATGACAACAGCCATCTTACATGTCCCCCCCATCACATGCCTTTACTGACTGAAAGTCAGGGAGAGGGTATGTTCATTGGCAACTGGGTAGCGCAAACAAAGTTGCCCCCCTCTCGCGTTACAATTTATTTTCTCCCTCCCGCAGAGTATAGAAATGTCCTGTTTCCATCCGGCCCTGGGTAGCCCGCAGGCTCCTCACCAGGCACCAATGTGATAGCAATACATAAGCATTCTAGGGGCAAGACAAGACCGTAGAAGCAATAATATCACTGATGTTAGACATAGCCAGGGATTTTGGGACAGGTTGTATGTTGTCACATACCAGGGTCCCGCTCCTAATTCCTCATCTAGTGACTAGCTCTTTCCTTATCCCTCTGTCGCCTGATTACCAAATGTTTCTGGGAGGTGGCAGTGTGTGGCAAGATTTGCTTCAGATTCAGATTTGGGTTCCCGAAGGCAGCGGGAGGTCGAGGCCCAGATAAAAGGGCGGCAGTCGGGAGCAGCCAGCTGGGACAGGGACAAAACGTAAAAAGAATCAAAATGTGACGTCACAGCCAAGCAGGTAAGTGACTGGCTGGTGGATTGGTGAGTATTTTTCTTTTCTTTAGGAAACCTTTGGTATTGTTGTAAGTTAGGAGAACTGCAAGTAAATATATGTTATCTTAATTATCTAAGGAGAACCAGTTAATTAAATCGGCTGTTTGCTGAGTAGTGGCTGGGTGTGTTTTGCTAAGGTTTAGAGTTAAGTTCTACTCAATAGTTGCGAGTGTAACTAGAGGGATGGCAGGGCAGCTCAGTCCCGTGGATTGCACATCCTGTGGCATATGGGAAATCCTGGATGCGTCGCGCAGCTGGGAAAACCACATGTGCAGGAGGTGTCTCCAGCTGCACCAACTCGATCTCTGCGTTGGCTGGAGTCATGGCAGTGCATCAGTGAAACTGAGAGCTATGTGGATAACACGTTTCTAGAGGCGGTCACCACACGGCTTAAGAGTGTGCAGGCAGAGAGGAAGTGGGTGACCCCTGGACAGAAGAAGAGGACTAGGCAGGTAGTGCAGGAGTCCCTTGAGTCCAACTCGCTCTCTAACTGGTACTCTGTTCTGAGTACCGGTGGGGGCGATGGTGACTCTGGGGAGTGCAGCCAGAGCCAAGTCCATGGCACCACGGGTGGCTAAGCTGCACAGGGGGGAAGAAAAAGAATGGAAGAGCTATAGTGGTAGGGGATTCAATAGTCAGGGGAGCAGACAGGCGTTTCTGCGGCCGCAGATGTGACTCTAGGATGATATGTTGCCTCCCTGGTGCCAGGATCAAGGATGTCACTGAGCGGCTGCAGTACATTCTGAGGGGGGAGTGTGAACAGCCAGAGGTCATCGTCCATATTGGTACCAATGACATAGGTAGGAAGAAAGATAAGGTCCTGCAGGCAGAGTTTAGGGAGCTAGGAAAGAGATTAACAAGCAGGACCTCAAAGGTAGTAATCACCGGATCACCCCTGTAATGTCCTTACACACTACTACAAATTCACACGAGGCACATTCTGCAGACAAGGTCACTCTGTGACCCGAACCTTTATTCACAGGACCAAGAAGTGATGACCCTGCGTGGGACCTCCCTTTATATACCTGGGTGACCAGGTGAGGAGTGTCTCTCACAAGTTCACCCCCTGTGGTCAAGGTGTGCATTTCTTAGGTGTATACAGAATGCAGTGTTGTTACATGAAGGTTACAGTTACATGAAGGTTACATACATGACAACCCCCAGTGCCACAAGCTAGTGAGTACAGAAATAGGAGGATAGAGCAGATGAATACGTGGCTGGAGAGATGGTGCAGGCGGGAGGGCTTTAGTTTCCTGAGGCATTGGGACTGCTTCTGGGGGAGGTGGGAGCTGTACAAGCCGGATGGGTTGCACCTCAACAGAGCCAAGACCAATATCCTCGCGGTGGGGTTTGCTAGTGCTGTTGGGGGAGGGGGGGGAGACGGTTAAACTAGTTTGGCAGGGAGATGGGAACCTGAAAATAGATTCAGTAGGGAGAGGAGTAAAGCTGGAATTAGAAAGCAAAAATAAAGAAAGTGAGTTTGAAGGAGAGAAGAAACAAGCAGGAAAAAAGGGTAAAAAAACAAATTTAAAGGCACTTTGTCTAAATACATGTAACATTTGTAACAAAATAGATGAGTTGATGACACAAACTAAGACAAATGGGTATGATCTGATAGCCATTACAGAGACGTGGTTGCAAGGTGACCAGGACAGGGAATTAAATATTCAGGGGTATTTGACAATCTGGAAGGGCAGACAGAAAGGAAAAGGAGGTGGGGTAGCTCTATTGATAAAGGATGAAATCACTGCAATGGTGAGAAACGATATTGGCTCAAATGATCAGGATGTTGAAAGAGTTTGGGAGGAGAAATGGAATAATAATGGGAAAAAGTCACTGGTGGGCATAGTCTATAGGTCCCCTAACAGTAGCAACTCTGTTGGTCTGAGCATAAACCAGGAAATAGTGGGGGCTTGTAAAAAGGGAACAGCAATAATCATGGGTAATTTTAACCTCCATATTGATTGGACAAATCAAATTGGTCAGGGTAGCCTTGAGGAAGAATTCATAGAGTGCATAAGGGTTCCTTGAGCAGTATGTAACGGAACCAAACAGGGGGCAGGCTATCTTAGATCTGGTTCTGTGTAATGAGATAGGATTAATAAACAATCTCCTAGTAAAGGATCCCCTTGGAATGAGTGATCACAGCATGATTGAATTTCAAATTCAGATGGAGGGTGAGAAAGTTGGATCTCTAACCAGCGTACTAAGCTTAAATAAAGGAGACTATGAAGGTATGAGGGCAGAGTTGGCTAAAGTGGACTGAGATAATAGATTAAAGTGTAGGATGGATGATGAACAGTGGTGTACATTTAAGGAGATATTTTACACTCTCAAGAAAAATATATTCCAGTGAGGAGGAAAAGGTATAAGAGAAAAGATAGCCATCCATGGCTAACTAAAGAAATAAAGGATGGTATCCAATTAAAAACAAGGGCATACAAAGTGGCCAATACTAGTGGGAGGACAGAAGACTGGGAAGTTTTTAAAAGCCAACAAAGAATAACTAAAAAAAATGATTGGCCCAAAAATTCCGATGTCCTGGGCCCATACGAAGTTTCTACGGACCCGGGAAGGCATCGGAAAAAACGGTTTTCAGCGCAAAATGCGCATGCGCTGATAACCGTCTTTTCCGATCTGTCAAGCTGGAGCTGGACAGGTCCTCCCCATGCGCTAGAGAACTGAGTTCTCGCACACACTTCTGCATTTTAGAAATCTTCTGCCCAGGATTAGGGCACGAAAGTTCTGTGACAGATAAAGCAGGCGTATAGCCTGCATTCTGTGTGCAGAGCTGTTGAAGGAAGCAAGTAATTATGGTACATTACGGGTAGTTTACTGTTTAAAGCCTGACATCAGCACCGTAGTTGTTAATATTTATTAGAAGGGTTGTTTGAGATTGTCCTTTATAGCTGCTTTGAAGGCTGCATGTTGAATGGAAACATTTCAACAGTAAAAGAGCTGGTGCTTTCGGTAATGGTTGTAGTATACTTAGCATAGACCAGGAATAATTCTCTGATCTTCCTAGTCTGCGTCGTGGTGGTGGTGGTCCAGCATCTTCCAACTTCGCATCGGGGGAAGCTTTTTATTTCTATTTTTAACCCATAAAAACATTCTGACCTTCTTTCACTCACAAACATCATTGCAAGTTGGCCCCATTTACTGGTGCCTCTCCCCAAAATTAAAGCAATGGTCAGTTTAGACAATAAGCCTAATTAAAAGACACTCCTGTGCTTTAAATCATTGCTAACCATTCATTGTGGTCAACAACCACCAAAGCATGAGTGGCTGGAGCTGGAGTCAGTGGGCCCGGGGTACAGGGTCAGTATATGGACAAATACACAAGCTGAAAAACAGGGAGAGAGGACCAGAGGGAGAGAGGGAGGGGGTTAGTGTGTGTTAGGCCCTACCGACTTTTAAAGTGAGTTCTACAAGTATTTCCTTCTTCCCTCCTATGTGTACAGCATCTAACTGTGAGGGAGAAACATGCCTGCGTATGATATACAGATGTGTGACATTCTGGAGCAGAGAAACATACGTCGCAAGGAACAACTGAGAAGATTTCTGAACCATCAATGCCTCCTCATCAGAAGGAATAACTACCCACTACAGGGAGTGTTCAGGGAGAGGCTATCGTTTGAAATGATGTCAGCGGAGTTATGTGTGAGGAAGTTGCGCTTCAGCAAAGAGGCAATCGGACGACTGTGTGACAAGTTGAGGGACAACCTTCAAACATGCCCCACGACCCACACTGCTTTGTCTGTGTCCATGAAGGGGACCACCGCATTGACCTTCTTTGCATCAGGGACATTTCAGATAGGCACCGGTGACCTTTCAAGCATCAGCCAGTGTGCTGCGAGGTCCTGCATTCACCAGGTAACGGACGCCATATTACGTCGGGGCGATCAGTTCATACGTTTTGACTTGTCTGCTCCACAGCAAAGGGAGGAGCGTGCCCTTGCTTTTTATAGAATTGCTGGCTTCCCAAAAGTGATTGCGGCCATCGATGGAACCCACGTTGCATTGAAGGCACCGAGTAGTAATGCTGTGAGATTCATCAAAAGGAAGGGGTATCATTCATTAAATGCAGTGATCGCCTGTGATGCGAAAATCAGGATCCTAAGCATGAACACAGGTCACTGTGGAAGTAGTCCTGACTCCTTTGTCCTCCAGCACTGCAACTTATATGACTGTCTCAACCAATTGCCTCCAGGATCCGCATGGATATTGGGCGACAAGGGCTACCCACTAAAAACGTGGCTGATGACACCATACCGCAGGACCAATAATGAGGCACGGGAGAGATACAACCAAGCACATGTGGGGACACGTCAAGTTGTCGAGAGGACAATCGGGGTTTTAAAATCACGCTTCCGGTGCCTGGACAAATCAGAGGGGGCATTGTAGTACAGTCCTGCAAAAGTGGCAAGGTTGTGGTGGCCTGTTGCACTTTGCACAACTTTGCCCTGAAACAAGGACTAACTCTTAACCCTTTAGATGAACTCCCTGCTGAAATGGAAGATCTTGAAAATGTCCCAGTGGGAAGGCGTGAAGGAGAGGAGCGAGCTGTTGCGAAAGCAGAGCTGTCAGGGAACAGCTAGTAGCCAACACGTTTACGAGGTGATGATACTGTCGCCTCCTCCCTCCCCTCCTGCCCCAGCCCAGCAAGGCACAGAAAAGAAGAAACAGAATTTTAAAGTGAAAAAGTAAAATTTTATTGCTTCAAAGTTTTTCATCTTTGTTAGATAATTGCTACTTTAAAACATTTTCAAAAATGATTAAAACATGTAAACAGTTTAAAGTAACTTCTTTGGATTCTTACTGTAATAAAGACTCACCAATAAGATGTAAACTTATTTGCTACTTTTCAAACAGATGTAACGTTTCGTTGGTTGTTAATAAAAAAGTTGAATCAAAATTTCAAGTGACTTCCGGCTACAAATATTAAATAAAATAGCGAAATACAAAATAGTGAAATACAAACACCAACAATCTTGGAGACACATAATTGTTGACTTTTTACAACTTAGAAGCAGTTCAAAGATAAATGTACACAAGCCCTTTTATTGAACCACAGCCATAAAACTTCACAATGAGCTCAGCTTACCAGATGTTTGAGTCAGTTAACACAGCACTTTTAAATTGGTTAAAACATTTAAAATTTCTTACAACTATAGAAACCTTAGCAGATCTCATCAAATAATTTTATTTCTTGCGCCATTGTTCCGCTGTCTGTAGAGCGGTGGAGTTGGCACTAACAACCATCGCAACTTCATTCCATGCTGCCATTTGTCCTTTCCGCGGTGGTTTCTGTGGTGTATGTAGCACACAAATCACTGACTCCACACGGTCTGGTGTAAATCTAACTGCTGTGACCTTCGTCCTTTATTGTTCATCTCCAGAGTGCCTCTCAGGTGTGGTGGTCAGCCTTATATAGTGCCTGTTGCAGGCACTTCCAGGTTTCCCACCACAACGCCCTCTGTGGTGTAGCATTGTGCTTACATTACATTGAAGGTACCAGGACGATACACACATCAATACATAACATCACACTTGTCCAACGGAAGGCAGGTAGGCATAGACAGTGCGTTAGTATGGTACATGTTATCTGGTACATTAACTAGTTATTGACTGGTAACGGATCCCTGATTTCCTTGTTAGCCTTTTCATTAAATGTACTTTATACCCATTATTTTACCCAAATACAGTGGCCATTCAGCATAAAAAAATAAATTCTTGTTATAAATTCGCCATCTCACATTAACATAGCTCATTTTAGACTTGCTCTGCCTTACAGAAGTCCTTTGTGGGGACCACCTCATGGTAAGGCCCTTTTAAGACTCCCGGGTGCATTTCCTTTTTAAGGCGCCATCTTTGATGCAGGAGGATTCCACGAGGCTTCTCCTTGGGTGCTGTCATCTTTGATGCTCTGCTGCTCTGGACACGATGCCGACGCCATCTTGCTCTCCGCCGCTCCGGAAGTCCTCTGCCATTGCAGCCTCCGCTGCCCTCCGCTGCCGCCTGACTTGCCGCTTCTCCTGCGGCCGTCGTCATCGCTTCTCCGGCGGCCACCGTAGCCGCCTCCCCTGTGGCGGTCGTGGCCTCTCCAGCGGCTGCACTTGCCGCCTCCCCCGCGGCCTCCGTAGCCCTCGACCTCCAGCTGCTGCCGCTGCCCGACTCTCCTTCGGCGGGGCCCCTCCAATCCGCCGGCCATCCTGGATCCCTCGCACCCCGCCGGCTCACCCCCCCGCCCACTAGGCCCCCCTCTGCAGGGCTGGTTGCCTGTGGGGGCTGAGGCTGCAGGATCACTGTGGCTTGAGGTCCGGGCCTGGGGCTTGCTCTGCTTGTCTGTGGGTGGATTGAGGCTGCAGCTCCATCTCGGTCGGCGCTGTTTTCTGGGGACCCGGGGCACGGCAGCACCCTGGGGAGCAGCAGCCTGTGGGGTGATGAAGTCTTCCCAGCTCCCACGGACCGTCCCCATCCACCTCCGGCCGAGGAATGTCGGCCCATCGCCTGCAATGACCCACAAAGGTAAACCGTGCGTCTTGTCCCCGTGGGATACCTGCACCATCGCTCTGCCAAGAACAGGTATTAGTTCCCTGGTGTAGGTACGCAGCTTCGCCGTGACCGGGGCCAGCTTGGGTCGTGCAGCTGGGTTAATCCACAGTTTATCAAAAGTTCTCCGACTCATCAACAACAGACCCGAGCCCGTGTCCACTTCCATACTCACAGGGACTCCGTTGATTTTTACTTCCCTTACCACTGGGGCGAATCGTCGGTACACGTGTACAGTCCCAACACCTCATCATCTTCTGCCTGCTCCTCGCTGGATGATGGATCATCCCCCATCTCCTCAGCCACATGGTGAGTCTGATTTCTTTTACACATACACTAAAGGTGGCCTTTAACATGGCAGGTATTGCACGTGTACTCCGCAAACCTGCACCGGTGAGCCCCATGGCTTCCTCCACAACGCCAGCATGGTGCTACTTGATTGGCCCCCCTCAGCGGACTCTGAGTTCCAGGACCCCGAGGTCCGTGCTTTCTGCCCTTATGCTTCTCTCTCATTGCGTCCGTGTCCTCCGTCAGGTCGTTTGCTGTGAAGTACTACTCGAGCCTTTCCATAAAGGCCTCCCAATCATTGCCCACGGTAAAATCCTTTAGCGAGCCCAGAGTAGCCATGGTTGCGTGGAGTTCGTCCGCTTCCAATCGCCAATGTGGTGCATGTAGCACACAAATCACTGACTCCACTGGTGTAAGTCTAACTGCTGTGACCTTCGTCCTTTATAGTTCATCTCTAGAGTGCCTCCCAGGTGTGGTGGTCAGCCTTATATAACGCCTGTTGCAGGCACTTCCAGGTTTCCCCCACAGCGCCCTCTGTGGTGTAGCATTGTGCTTACATTACATTTAAGGTACCAGGACGATACACACATCATTACATAACAGTTTCGACTTAGCGTTCGCAATGAGCTGGAGGCGTTTCGCCTCAACCTCATTGACGAGTGTTGTCAGATCACCGTCAGCGAAATTCTGGGCTCTTTTCATGATGACAACGTTAGATACATCCATTTTACTCATCTGTTAAACGATAATTATTACAAATTATTCAAGAGGTTTTTAAGTCTTTACATTGCTTTAATTATCTTTTAAAGTGTTTAAAACTATTAAAATGTTTAAAATAAATTAGACAATCTTTAAATTATTCTAAAAGATTAAAACATCATTGAAATAGCTTACCTTTCAAAGCTTTGTAGTGATCTCTATAGCTGCTGCAGCACTGAAGTCAAGACAGATTGGGGACATGGCCTATGTAGATGAGCTCCTTTTGACAGCTCCTGAGGGCGGGGGCAGTCTCCGAAGGGGGGCACAGGCTTCGCGCGCGCTGCGTTCCCGGGTGGCGTGATGTCATACGCTGCCCGGAAATAAGCTTCACAGAATCAGAAGCTGCGGAGGGCGCAGGAGAGAATGGTGGGTGCACATTTCTTTTCTATTTTTTACCCGATTGCCTGCGGGAAGACCCTCAGAGGAATTTCTGGGCCATTAAGAAAGAGAAGATAGACTATGAAAGTAAACTAGCACAAAATATAAAAACAGATAGCAAAAGTTTCTATTGGTACATAAAAAGGAAAAGAGTGGCTAAAGGAAATGTTGGTCCCTTAGAGGACGAGACCGGGGAATTCGTCATGAGGAACATGGAGATGGCAGAAACTCTGAACAAATATTTTGTATCAGTCTTTACGGTAGAGGATACTAACAATATTCCGACAGTGGACAGTCAAGGGGCTATAGGGGGGGAAGAACTTAACACAATCACAATCACTAAAGAGGTGGTACTCAGTAAGATAATGGGACTATAGGCAGATAAATCCCCTGGATTTGATGGCTTGCATCCTGGAGTCTTAAGAGAAGTAGTGGCAGGGATAGTGGATGCACTGGTTGTAATTTACCAAAATTCGATGGACTCTAGGGAGGTTCCAGCAGATTGGAAAACTGCAAATGTAATGGTCCTCTTTAAAAAAGGAGGCAACTATAGACCAGTTAGCCTAACATCTGTGGTTGGGAAAATGTTGGAGTCCATTATTAAAGAAGTAGTAGCAGGACATTTGGAAAAGCAAAATTCAGTCAGGCAGAGTCAGCATGGATTTATGAAGGGGAAATCATGTTTGACAAATTTGCTGGAATTCTTTGAGGATATAATGAAGAGAGTAGATAAAGGAGAATCAGTGGATGTGATGTATTTGGACTTCCAGAAGACATTTGACAAGGTGCCACATAAAAGATTACTGCACAAGATAAAAGTTCACGGGGTTGGGGGTAATATATTAGCATGGACAGAGGATTGGCTAACGAACAGAAAACAGAGAGTCTGGATAAATGGTTGATTCTCGGGTTGGCAATCAGTAACTAGTGGGGTGCCGCAGGGATCAGTGCTGGGACCCCAACTATTTACAATCTATATTAACGACTTGGAAGAAGGGACCGAGTGTAATGTAGCCAAGTTTGCTAACGATACAAAGATGGGAAGAAAAGCAATGTGTGAGGAGGACACAAAAAATCTGCAAAAGGACATAGACAGGCTAAGTGAGTGGGCAAAAATTTGGTAGATGGAGTATAATGTTGGAAAGTGTGAGGTCATGCACTTCGGCAGAAAAATAAATCAAAGAGCAGGTTATTATTTAAATGGAGAAAGATTGCAAAGTGCTGCAGTACAGTGGGACCTGGGGATACTTGTGCATGAAAGACAAAAGGTTAGTATGCAGGTACAGCAGGTGATCAGGAAGGCCAATGGAATCTTGGCCTTTATTGCAAAGGGGATGGAGTATAAAAGCAGGGAAGTCTTGCTCCAGCTATATTGGTGAGGCCACACCTGGAATACTGCATGCAGTTTTGGTTTCCATATTTACGAAAGGATATACTTGCTTTGGAAGCAGTTCAGAGATGGTTCACTAGGTTGATTCCAGAGATGAGGCGGTTGACTTATGAGGAAAGGTTGAGTAGCTTGGGCCTCTACTCATTGGAATTTAGAAGACAGAGGTGATCTTATCGAAACATATAAGATTATGAGGGGGCTTGACAAGGTGGATGCAGAGAGAATGTTTCCACTGATGGGGGAGACTAGAACTAGAGGGCATAATCTTAGGGGCTGCCCATTTAAAATTGAGATGAGGAGAAATATATTTTCTCAGTGGGTTGTGGATCTGTGGAATTCGCTGCCTCAGAGAGCTGTGGAAGCTGAGACATTGAATAAATTTAAGACAGAGATACAGTTTCTTCATCGATAAGAGAGAATAAGGGGTTAGGAGAGCGGGCAGGAAAGTGAAGCTGAGTCCATGATCGGATCAGCCAAGGTCGTATTAAATGGCGGAGCAGGCTCACGGGGCCGTATGGTCTACTCCTGCTCCTATTTCTTATGTTCTTATTATCTTATGAACTGTACTCTGTATCTAACATGTGCTGTACCTGCCCTGGGAGTGTTTGATGAGGCACTTTAGGGTTGTGCTTTATTCTTATCTAACTCGTGCTGTACCTGCCCTGGGTGTGTTTAATGGGTACTGTGTAGGGGGAGCTTTATTCTGTATCTTACATGGGTTGTACTTGCCGTGGGAGTGTTTGATGGGGCACTCTAAGGGGAACTTTACTCTGTATCTAACCCATGCTGTACCTGCCCTGGGTGTGTTTGATGGGACTGTGTAGACATGGTTCTGGTGACATGAATCATAGAAATTTACAGCACAGTAGGAGGCCATTTCGGACCATTGTGTCCGCTCTGGCCGGCCAAGAACTATCCAGCCTAATCCCACTTTCCAGCTCTTGGTCCGTAGTCCTGTAGGTTACGGAACTTCAAGTGCATATTCAAGTACCCTTTAAATGAGGTGAGGGTTTCTGCCTCTATCAGCCTTTCAGGCAGGGAGTTTCAGACCCCCACTACCCTCTGCATGAAGAAATTTCTCCTCAAATCCCACCTGAACCTCGTACCACTTACTTTAAATCTATGCCCCCTGGTTGTTGACCCTTCTGCTAAGGGAAACCGGTCTTTCCTATCCACTCTATCCAGGCCCCACATAATTTGCTACACCTCATTCAGGTCTCCCCTCAGCCTCCTCTGTTCCAAAGAATACAAAACCAGCCTCTCCATCCTGTGAGCGAGATGGTGCAACAGACAGTGCTATGGAACACCAGGGTGGAAGGTCCCACAGACATTCTCTCCGGGACCATTTCCTGTCGTGTAACTGCAGTGAAGCACTATTTTTAAATTGTCCAGACACTTTATCTACTGTTCGGAGAACTTGGCCTCCATTTTTGAACTTGGTATGTAATCTTCTTAGTGGGGCCAGAACATTCTATCCACCCAGCAGTAAAGGCTGTCCACCTGTGGAGTGACGCTCCACACACGTGTCTGTCCAAGCTCACCTGATCGCAGCCCTTGAATCTGGTTACCATGCGTTGCAGCAACTCATGCTGGCTATGCATCGCGCTGCCCACGTACCAGTCTGGGACCAGTGTCTGCGGGTCATGATGACCCGAATAGTCATTGCAAGTCTTGCAGAACTAGAACGAGTTAATTTAAAATCTCTAGCAAATGAAATTAGTTAAAAAAATGATTACCTGGTAATTGAAAAGTGAATATTGCTAATTGTACTTGTATTTAATTTTCCGATTCAGATCTCAGTTGGCTTGCAACAGCAATAGCCTTTGTGGGCAAACTAGGAATCACTATAAGCTTCGAAATGGTGATATTTGTAAATGCTGAATTATACCCAACATTTATAAGGTGCGTGCTGAATAGAAATGATTCTCTACATGGAACCAGCAGTCTTTTAATGAATCTTTTAACTAAATTATCGTTCTAGTGCCAGCTGTGGCTCAATGGGCAGCACTCTTGCCTCAGAATCAGAAGGTTGTGGGTTCAAATCCCACACCAGGAACTTGAGCACAAAAATCTCGGCTGACATTCCAGTACAGTGCTGAGGGAGTGCTGCAGTGCCGTCTTTCAGATGAGACATTAAACCGTGGCCCCTCTGCTCTCTCAGGTGATTGTAAAAGATCCCACAGCACTATTTCGAAGAAGAGCAGGGAAATTATCCCCAGTGTCCTGGCCAATATTTATTCTTCAATCAACAAAACAAAAAACAGATTATCTGATCATTATCACATCACGGTTTGTGGGAGCTTGCTGTACACAAATTGGCTGCTGCGTTTCCCACATTACAACAGTGACTACACTCCAAAAGTACTTCATTTGCTGTAAAGCGCTTTGAGACACCTGGTGGTCGTGAAAGGCGCTAAATAAATGCAAGTCTTTCTTTCTAATTCAGTTATTGATTACACATAGCATCTGGTCTAAGTCACCCATTGTCTTGAACTGTAACATAAAGAAGAAACCTGACTTGCTGGAAGTATTTCGTACTCGTGAAATGGAGAAGCTGCTTTGTGAGGAGGTAAAGGTGCATTTTCCTATATACAGGAATCTTGGTGTTGCTGTGTGATAAAATCGCAGGGATTGCTGCCCCATTCATCGTGTACAGGCTGGCAGATATCTGGATGGGAACATCTCATGTGGTTTTAGGTGAGGATCTTGTATTTCTTGCAATGCATTTAGCGAGTTTAATCATTTTATCATTTGCTGACACAACAAGACACACAACTATAACGATTGCAATTCTCAAAAGTCCCAATAAGTCCATAATGGGCAAACGAGCTCAGATTTCACACTCACTTAAAAGGAAACACTTCTTACATCACTGTCTCTATAATAATTTCTGGTCTCAAGAAAAGGACCAATTACATCCCTCCATTCAAGTGGGGAGATCAGACCGAGGGGGAATCAGACCGAGGGAGGAATCACACCGAGGGGGGAATCAGACATCGAGGGGTGGGGGGAATCAGACATCGAGGGGTGGGGGGAATCAGACACCGAGGGGGGGGGAATCAGACACTGAGGGGGGGGGGGAAATCAGATACCGGCGGGGGGGGGGGGGGGGGGGGGAACACTGAGGGGGGAAGGAATCAGACAAAAAGG
The DNA here is from genome assembly GCF_044704955.1 of Pristiophorus japonicus. Taxonomy (NCBI): domain Eukaryota; kingdom Metazoa; phylum Chordata; class Chondrichthyes; family Pristiophoridae; genus Pristiophorus; species Pristiophorus japonicus. The sequence goes on along the minus strand of NC_091991.1, from coordinate 127,023,983 downwards.
TACTGGTGCATTTTTTTCACCCCATAGACACATGCGAGTGCTTCCTTTTCAACCATTCCATATCCCCGTTCTGCCTGGGAGAGCGACCTGGAGGCATAAGCCATAGGTTGGAGTTGGCTCTCATCATTACTCTGCTGCAACACGCACCCAACCCCATAGGATGATGCATCACACGTTAAAACCAGTTCCTTACAGGGTTGGACAAGGTCAACAGCTTGTTAGAACAAAACAGGTTCCGCGCCCGATTGAAAGCCCGTTCTTGACAGTCGCCCAAAACCATTCGCAACACTTACGCAGGAGCACGTGTAGCGGCTCCAACAATGTGCTTAAGTTCGGCAGAAAGTTCCCGAAGTAGTTCAAGAGTCCCAGAAATGACCGCAACTCCGATATGTTGCCGGGCCTGGGCGCACGACGGATCGCCTCCGTTTTGGATTCGGTAGGCCAGATCCCGTCTGCGGCAACCCTCCTGCCCAAAAACTCGACCTCTGAGGCCAAGAACACATACTTGGACTTCTTTAGTCGCAAGCCTACCCGGTCTAGTCGGTGTAGCACCGCCTCCAGATTGTGGAGGTGTTCCTCGGTGTCTCGACCCATGATTAAGATGTCATCTTGGAATACGATTGTTCCAGGAATGGATTTAAGCAAGCTTTCCATGTTCCTCTGAAAGATAGCGACTGCTGAACGAATGCCAAACAGACACCTGTTGTAAACAAATAGCCTCTTGTGCGTAGTGATGGTGGTCAGAAGCTTGGATTCTTCTGCCAGTTCCTGGGTCATGTTGGCTGAAGTGATGTCCAACTTGGTGAACAGCTTGCCACCTGCCAGCGTGGCAAAAAGATCCTCCGCTCTCGGAAGCGGGTATTGGTCCTGTAGTGACACTCGGTTGATGGTGGCCTTGTAGTCGCCACAAATCCTGACCGAGCCATCCGCTTTAAGGACAGGGACGATGGGGCTTGCCCAGTCACTGAATTCAACAGGCGAAATTATGCCCTCTCTTAGCAGCCTGTCCAACTCACTCTCAATTCTCTCATGCATCACATGCGGCACAGCTCTGGCTTTGTGGTGCACTGGTCTGGCGTCCGGGGTGATGCGTATCACTACTTTGGTGCCCTTAAAAGTCCCAACACCTGGTTGAAAAAGTGACTCGAATTTCTGTAGGACCTGTGAGCATGAATTTCACTCCACAGATGAAATGATGTGCACATCCCCCCATTTCCAGTTCATCTCGGCTAACTAGCTCCTCCCCAAGAGCGCGGGACAATTCCCCGGGACAATCCAGAGTGGCAGCCGGTTCTCCGATCCGTTGTATGTGACCACCAAGTTTGCACTGCCTAGCACTGGGATGATCTCTCTGGTGTACGTCCGTAACTGCATGTCAATGTGTTCCAGTTTTGGCCTGTTAGCTTTGAGTGGCCATAGTTTTTCAAATTGTTGGGCACTCATAAGTGACTGGCTAGTTCCTGTGTCCAGCTCCATGCGTACCGGGATGCCATTTAATAGGACTTCCATCATCATAGGTGGCGTTTTGGTATACGAGCTGTGGATGTCTGCCACATGAACCCGCTGGACTTCAGCGTCCATAGCTTTGCCCCAAGCATCAACCTGCCTTGCAGACCCCTCGTCCGGTTCCTTTGCCTCGTAAATTAGTCTCGCTACGGGCTTTCTGCACATTCTGGCCAAATATCCACTGAAGTTACAGTTTCTACAGATAAATTGTTGAAACCTACAGGTTTTCGCAGCATGCCTGCCACCGCACCTCCAGCATGAGCTGAGATTGTTGTGAACAAAGGAACTGTTATCAGGCATTCCTCTCTGATTGTCTCTTTGATTACTCCTGAGCACTCTGTTGGTGAGTGTCAATGGTCCCATTCCGAGACGCATTGTCCCTTGTGATGGCATAAATTGCCGATCCCCCTGCCATTGTCTCTGTTGTTGGCCCACCCTAGAGTCTGTTGCTGCCCTTGCCTGCCTGCGGGGTTCTGAGTCGCGTTTACAATGTTAACTCCCTGGTCCATCGCCACGTTGGAACCAGGGCTGCGTGCGTAAATTATCTTGGTCTCCTCTTCCCCTGCCATGAAGGTCTGAGCTATCAACACTGCCCTTTCCAAAGTCAAGTCCTTGGTCTCAATAAGCTTCCTGAAAATCCCAGCATGACCAATGCCCTCAATGAAGAAATCTCTTAACATCTCTGCCCTGCAGGCGTCTGTGAACTTACAGAGGCTGGCCAAACGCCGAAGGTCCGCAACGAAGTCCGATATGCTTTGTCCTTCCCGACGCCGGTGTGTATAGAACCGATGCCGGGCCATGTGTATACTGCTTACCGGTTTGAGGTGCTCACCGATCAGTGTGCTGAGCTCTTCAAAGGACTTGTCCGCCGGCTTCTCGGATGCAAGCAGGTCTTTCATTAGCGCATACGTCTTGGATCCACAGCTGGTCAGTAGATGCGCCCTCCGCTTGTCAGCCGCTGTCTCTCCCAGCCAGTCCTTCGTGACAAAACTCTGCTGGAGCCTCTCAACGAAATCGTCCTAGTCCTCACCAACACAGTACCATTCCTCTGTGCTACCGGTGGCTATCCTCGTGGGTCGTTGATTCCCGCTTCTCGTCGCCAAATGTCGTGTCCTTACACCTATTATAGAATCACACGAGGCATGTACTGCAGACAAGGTCACTACATGACCTGAACCTTTATTCCCAGGACCAAGAAGTGCTGATCCTGCGTGGGACCTCCCTTTATATACCTGGATGCCCAGGTGAGGAGTGTCTCCCACAAGTTCACCCCCCTGTGGTCAAGGTGTGCATTTCTCACGTGTATACAGTGTACAGTGTTGTTACATTAAGGTTACAGTTATGTGAAGGTTACAAACATGACAGAGATAATGTATATGGAGATTTGCACTGTACCTAACCTATGTTGCACCTGCCCTGCTAGAGTTTGATGGGACAGTGGAGGGGGAGCTTTACTCTGTACCTTATATGGGCAGTACCTGTCCTGTGAGTGTTTGATGGGAAAATATAGAGGGAGCTTTACTCCGTATCTTACTCGTGCTGTGCCTGTCCTGGGAGAGATTGACAGGGCAGTGTAGGGGGAGCTTCACTTTGTATCTAACCCATGCAGTACCTGCCCTGGGAGGGTTTGATGGGACAGTGTAGAGGGAGCTTTACTCTGGAACACGGGCTATACCTGCCCTGGGAGTCTTTGATGGGACAGTTTAGAGGAACCTTTAATCTGTATTTAACCTGGGCTGTCCCTCCCCTGGGAGTGTTTGATGAGACAGTGTAGAGGGAGCTTTACTCTGTATCTAACCCGTGCTATACCTGCCCTGGGAGAGATTGATGGGACAGTGTAGAGGGAGCTTTAATCTGTATCTAACCCGTGCTGTACTTGCCCTGGTAGGGTTTGATGGGACAGTGTAGAAAAAGCTTTACTCTGTATCTAACCTGTACTGTACTTGCCCTGGGAGGGTTTGATGGGACAGTGTAGAGGAAGCTTTACTCTGTATCTTACATGGGCTGTACCTGCCCTGTGAGTCTTTGATGGGACAATGTAGAGAGAGCTTTAATCTGCAACTAACCCATGCTGTACCTGCCCTGGGAAGGTTTGATGGGACAAGGTAGAGGGAGCTTTACTCTGTTTTTAACACGTGCTGAACTGTAATGTATGTATGCCCGGGTTTACCTGCCACCAGGGGGACCGACCATTGAAAGTCATTGGGCCAAAGACACCCGTGCAGCCCTTGTATATAAAGAAAGCCTCCATGTTTAATCGTTTATTCGAAAGCTAATATAGTCGAGTCAGGTCACACCTGATTGAGTTCACAGTACTAAACCTATTGAGTTATTGCATACGCAACATGCACCTGCCCTGGGAGAATTTGATGAGACTGTTTAGCGGGAGCTTTACGCTGTATCTAATTTGTGCTGTACATGCCCTGAGAGTTAGATGGGACAAAGTAGAGGGAGCTTTCATCTGAATCTAGCCCCATGGTCTACCTACCCTAGGAGTGTTTGATGGGACAATTTAGAGGAATTTTTACTCTGTATTTAACGCATGCTGTACCTGCCCTTGGAGAGTTTGATGGGACAGTGTTGAGGAATCTTTGCTATGTATCTAACCCATGCTGTCCCTGCCCTGGGAGTGTTGATGGGACAGTGTAGAGGGAGCTTTACTCTGTATCTAACCCCGTGCTGTACCTGCCCTGGGAGTGTTTGATGGAAAGGTGTTCAAAGAGTTTCACTTTGTTTCAAAGCCATGCAGTACCTGCCCTGGGAGGGTTTGATGGGACACTGTAGAGGGAGCTTTACTCTGAAACCTGTGCTGTACCTGCCTTGGGAGGGTTTGATGGGACAGTGTAGAGGAAGCTTTAATCTGTATCTAACCTGGGCTGTCCTTCCCCTGGGTGTCTTTGATGGGACAGTGTAGAGGGAGATTTACTCTGTATCTAACCCGTGCTGCACCTGCCCTGGGAGAGTTGGATGGGACAGTGTCGAGGGACCGTTACTCTGTATCTAAACCCGTGGTGTACTTGAGCCGATAGCGTTTGATGGGACAGTGTGGAGGAATCTTTACTCTGAATCTAACCCGTGCTGTACCTGCCCTGGGAAAGATTGATGGCACAGTGAAGAGGGAGATTTACTCTGAATCTAACCCGTGCTGTACCTGCCCTGGGAAAGATTGATGGCACAGTGAAGAGGGAACTTTACTCTGTATCTAACCCCGTGCTGTACCTGTCCTGGGAGGATTTGATGGGACAGTGTAGAAAAAGCTTTACTCTGAATCTAACCCGTACTGTACTTGCCCTGGGAGCGTTTGATGGGGCAGCATAGAGGAAGCTTTACTCTGTATCTTACATGGGCTGTACCTGCCCTGTGACTCCTTGATGGGACAATGTAGCTGGTGCTTTAATCCTTATCTAACCCATATTGTACTTGCCCTGGGAGGGTTTGATGGGACAGTGTAGAGGAAGCTTTAGTCTGTATCTTACAGGGGCTGTACCTGACCTGTGGGTCTTTGATGGGCCAGTGTAAAGGGGGCTTTAACCTGTAACTAACCCTTGCTGTACCTGCTCTGGGCGGGTTTGATGGGACAGTGTAGCAGGAGTTTTATTCTGTATCTACTCTGTGCTGTGATTGCCCTGGGAGTATTTGATGGGACAATGTAGAGGGGGCTTTAATCTGTATCTAACCCATACTGTACCTGCCCTCGGAGTGTTTGATGGGACTGTGTAGTGGGAGCTGGGAGGGTTGGATGAGACAGCGTAGAGGGGGATTTACTCTGTATCTAACCCATATTGTACCTGCCCTGGGCGGGTTTGATGGGACAGCATAGCGGGAGCTTTACTCTCTATCTAACCTGTGCTGTGCCTGCCCTGGGAGGGTTTGATGGGACAAGGTAGAGCAAGCTTTACTCTGTTTTTAACACGTGCTGCACTGTAATGTATGTATGCCCGGCTTTACCTGCCACCAGGGGGACCGATCGTCGAAGGTCATTGGGCCAAAGACACACCCGTGCAGACATTGTATATGAAGAAAGCCTCCATGTTTAATTGTTTATTCGAGAGCTAATGTAGTAGAGTCAGGTCACACCTGATTGAGTTCACAGTAGAAACATAGAAACATAGAAAATAGGTGCAGGAGTAGGCCATTCGGCCCTTCTAGCCTGCACCGCCATTCAATGAGTTCATGGCTGAACATTCAACTTCAGTACCCCATTCCTGCTTTCTCGCCATACCCCTTGATCCCCCTAGCAGTAAGGACCTCATCTAACTCCTTTTTGAATATATTTAGTGAATTGGCCTCAACAACTTTCTGTGGTAGAGAATTCCACAGGTTCACCACTCTCTGGGTGAAGAAGTTCCTCCGCATCTCGGTCCTAAATGGCTTACCCCTTATCCTTAGACTGTGACCCCTGGTTCTGGACTTCCCCAACATTGGGAACATTCTTCCTGCATCTAACCTGTCTAACCCCGTCAGAATTTTATATGTTTCTATGAGGTCCCCTCTCATTCTTCTGAACTCCAGTGAATACAAGCCCAGTTGATCCAGTCTTTCTTGATAGGTCAGTCCCGCCATCCCGGGAATCAGTCTGGTGAACCTTCGCTGCATTCCCTCAATAGCAAGAATGTCCTTCCTCAGGTTAGGAGACCAAAACTGTACACAATACTCCAGGTGTGGCCTCACCAATGCCCTGTACAACTGTAGCAACACCTCCCTGCCCCTGTACTCAAATCCCCTTGCTATGAAGGCCAACATGCCATTTGCTTTCTTAACCGCCTGCTGCACCTGCATGCCAACCTATTGAGTTATTGCATACGCAACATGCACCTGCCCTGGGAGAGTTTGATGGGACTGTGTCGCGGGAGCTTTATGCTGTATCTAATTTGTGCTGTACATGCCCTGAGAGTTTAATGGGACAATGTAGAGGGAGCTTTCCTCTGAATCTAGCCCCATGGTGTACCTGCCCCAGGAGCGTTTGATGGGATACTTTAGAGGAATCTTTACTCTGTATTTAACGCATGCTGTGCCTGCCCTTGGAGAGTTTGATGGGACAGTGTTGAGGGAGCTTTACTCTGTATCTAACCCGTGCCGTAACTGCCCTGGGAATGTTGATGGGACAGTGCAGAGGGAGCTTTACTCTCTATCTAAACCCGTGCTTTACATGCCCTGGGATGTTTTGATGGGACAGTCTAAAATGAGCTTTACTCTGTATCTATCCCCGTGCTCTACCTACCCTTGGAGCGTTTGAAGGGACAGTGTTGGGGGAGCTTTACTCTCTATCTAACCCATGCTGTACCTGCCCTGGAAGTGTTGATGGGACAATGTAGAGAGAGCTTTCCTCAGTATCTAACCCCATGCTGTACCTGTCCTGGGAGGATTTGATGGACAGTGTAGAGGTAGCTTTACTCCGTATCTAACACGGTCTGTACCGGTCCTGAGAGGGTTTGATAAGACAGTGTAGAGGGAGCTTTCCTCTGTATCTAACCGGTGCTGTGCTTGCCCTGTGTGTGTTTGATGGGACACTGTAAGGGGTGCTTTACTCTGTATCTTACATGGGTTGTACCTGCCATGTGAGTGTTTGATGGGACAATGTGGAGGGAGCTTTACTCTGTATCTAACGCATACTGTACCTGCCCTGGGAGGCTTTGATGGGACTGTGTAGTGGGTGCTTTACTCTTTATCTAACATGGCTGTACCTGCCCCGGCAGTGTTTGTAGGGACAATGTATATGGAGATTTACACTGTACCTAACGTGTGCTGTACCTGCCCTGCGAGAGTTGAATGGGACAGTGGAGGGGGAGCTTTCCTGTGTATCTTACATGGGCTGTACCTGCCCTGGGAGAGATTGATGGGACAGTGTAGGGGGAGTTTTACTCTGTATCTAACCCCGTGCTGTACCTGTCCTGGGAGGATTTGATGGTACAGTGTAGAGGGAGCTTTATTCTGTATCTAACCCTTGCTGTACTTGCCCTGGGAAGGTTTAATGGGACAGTGTAGAAAAAGCTTTATTCTGTATCTAACCCGTACTGTACTTGCCCTGGGAGGGTTTGATGGGACAGTGTAGAGGAAGTTTTACTCTGTATCTTACATGGGCTGTACCTGCCTTGTGCGTCTTTGATGGGACAATGCAGAGGGGACTTTAATCTGTAACTAACCCATACGGTACCTGCCTGGCCGGGTTTGATGGGACAGAATAGCGGGACTTTTACTCTGTATCTAATCTGTGCTGTGCCCGCCCTGGGAGGGTTTGGTGGGACAAGGTAGAGGGAGCTTTACTCTGTTTTTAACACGTGCTGCACTGTAATGTATGTATGCCCGCTGTTGGGGGAAAACCCCGAAGTTGAAATAAACCTACTCCCACACTACGTTAGAGAGTTGAAAACACACACAGTTTATTAATACACGGTTCCAGGGGAGTTGTATGTAGGTCTCTCAACCAGGCAACAACTCAATTTGGGGTTACAAAAAATAAGTATTTAAAGTCATAAACCGCAAAGGTCACATGTCTCTGATCTACATCTGGCTTTGCAAAAGTGTCTACACAACGAGTTTTTTTTCGTCTTTGTCTGGCTTACTTCCTTATCTTCAGCCAGCGTCTGGTATGGTTGGTTTCTTTCTTGCTCAGCGTCTTGTGACCTTTTCGCAATTACTTATCTCATCCTGTCATACAGTACATTTTCTAAAGCACAGCAATTTTGCACTAACGCTATTAACCCTTCAATCCCTCATTTGGCTGAAATTTTTCACATACATAATTCTAGGCCTACGTATACCCAGTCTTCATGCAGAAATTGGTGATGTGATATGCCGGTTCCTGAGCCCCGGGGTCTCCACCCCGGGTTCCAGGTTCCCATCTCCTGTCGCATCTCATTCTGCTGCTTGTAAAACCTCATCATATCGGTGTTTTGAGCGTGTGTACGCCGCCTACTGAGACACCGCTAGGTTCTCGTAGTTTGAGGGTGGTTGGGTTACAGGTTTGCTCGATAGTAAAGATGACAGTGCTTTGCTTATACAACATTTAAGTAACATACATAGGCAATATAGCATTATTACCACCACCACAAAGGTAACCAGACCTTGGATTAGTGACGTTCCCATAGATCCTAACCACCCTGAGAACCAGTCTCACGACGTGGCGGCTGGTCATTGCTTAAGCTTTTTAACCGCTTCTTGGATATGCTCTGCCAGATTAGTAATTTCTTCTGAGCTATCCGGGATGTATGTACAACATTCAGCCCCGATGAGGGCACAGGTTCCCCCTTTTTCTGCCAACACATAGTCAAGGGCCATCCATTTTTGCAGAGCTACTGTGCGGAGGGCTACCATCTCTGCATTACCTTAACTAGGGCTTCAGCTGTATCATTGGCCACCTATTCCTGGACGGAAGCCATGTTAATGGATTCCCTTGCCAATTTACCCGCTCCATACCAGGGAAACGCAATGGCCCAGAATCTTTCAGTCTCCGTGATGGCTCGTCTGGCTCTCCGGTGGAGGTCCTTCAGAGAACCCAGGTGATACATGTAGAGTACGATATGTCAGATAACAAGAACCATTCTCGGGGCAACCAGGGGTAGGCCCTGTGACCGCACACAAAATGAGTCCCGTTGTAGCGCGTATACTTATTTATCGCTGGGGGTCCCATTGGACCGAACAGTCACCGTTTCCGTTTAATGACGGGAGTGTCACCCTACCCCCTTCAGGTAAGGTAAGGCTATATGTGCAGTTACTGTACTCTGCAATAGGATCTTCTGGTCGTCCCTGCCTTGTGAGACATAGCGCCCTTCCCTGTCCCTTCTTACACCTTGTTCTCAGGAATGGTGGTAGATAGGAATCATTATAGGTTGATCGTCTCCACCCACTACACTGTTCTGGATTATACCCATGACTTTTAAGTTTAATTATGGTGCTGCCATCTGCCTCTATGGCATAAGAGCCAACGTGTGTGGATCCTGTTCTAACTCCAAACATCCAGCTGGCCGTCTCATTATCACTAAATGGGATTGATTGTAGGGGGATTCCTCCCTCCGAGTGTATGGGGACATGGGCACAGACCCAACAGCTGGCAACATTGCCTTTCTTGGTATAGGTGTATGACATGTACAAAAAGGTGTTCACATACAACTCTGTCTTGGTCCGTGGGGGTACTCTGGCCTGAGTCCTCCCTAGGCTACATATTACAATTACACAAAAAAGCAAACTGCACATAATATCGTGTAACACATTCATCTTGGATCGTCTTTACTTCTTCCGGCATTTTCTGCTGATGCGTCCACCTTCAGTTTCCTAGAATGTGTATGAAGGCAGGGTTATTTGTTTTGTTCGCTTGTGCTGGGGTCGTTGGATTCATATTCTTTGAGCTGAGACCAATGTTTCCATCGGCCAACTCCACCCTTATCTATGCAGGCGCACGCATCTCCGCTAATTAAGACTTCAAATGGGCCAGACCAACGGGGAGCAAACCCCGTTCATCCTGGCAGACATTTTACCATTACCTTTGCGCCTATCTGCGGGACCTCCCCCGGTCCTCCAATTCCTTCTGTTCATCCCTGCCTGCTTGCCTTTCCCTCACTTCCTTCCTCAATTCCTTAAGTTGCTTACTCAGTCTCAAGACGTACTTTCTAATCCGATCCCTCAGGGGTTCTACGTCGGATCCCCCAGTTATGATTCCTTCCGGCAGACGCATCGCCCTGCCTGTCATCAACTCATATGGAGTTAATCCCGTCACTCGGTTAGGAATTGTCCTTTGTCTCATCAAGATTGTGGGTAGTAAATCTGCCCAAGCTTGTCCCGTCTCTTGGATGGCCTTTGCTAGGGTTGTTTTAAGTGTCCTGTTCTTACGTTCTACCATCCCAGAGCTTTGCAGGTGGTAGGGGATATGAAACTTCTGTCTAATACCCAACATAGCACACACCTCCTTCATTATTTGTCCAGTAAAATGGGTTCCCTGCTCGGAATCGATTTGGATAGGGACGCCCCAACGTGGGATTACTGCCTCTGCCAATATTCGGGCCACCATTATTGCGGTGCAGTTTCGCGTGGCGAACGCTTCTACCCACCGCGTAAACTGATCTATTATTACTAGACAGCATTTCTTGCCCCTTGAGGATGGTAAAGGTCCCGTGAAGTCTATCTGTATACACTCCCACAGCCCCCTTGGTCGTGGTTGGTGAACCATTCTAATCTTAACAGCCTTTCCTGGGTTGTGCTGGGCACACGTGACACATTGCTGACAGTACTTCGCTACGTCCCGTCCCATTCCTGGCCACCACCAATCGGCAGTTATGTTTGTTATCATAACGTTCCATCTGACATGACTGATGCCGTGGTGTAGTTCCATGAGCATTTGTCTAATACAAGCCGGGGCTATTACCTTCGCATCTTTACTCCATACGAAGTCGTCACCCTAGCTCCCTCCTTTTGTGCCCCAATCTTTCTTTTCTTCACCACTTACATCGGCATGTAATCTCACAATGTCTACATCTTCCCTGGTAATGATACTACATACAACTTCTTCCTGCACTTCTAAGGATATACTTGCTTCCTGTGCCACTTTATCCGTTGCTTCATTGCTCCGTTGGACATTGTTTACTACTTTCTGGTGAGCCTTAACCTTGATCACTGCTGCCTCTGCGGGTTTACTGGCGGCGTCTAATAGTAGTCTGATTTGGCCCTCATGTTTGATAGTCTCCCCGCCCGAAGTGACGAATCCTCTCCTTGCCCAGGCAGTCATGTAGTCATGGACTACCCCGAAGGCATAGCCGCTATCCGTATATATATTTGCCCGCCGGCCTTCGGCCAGTTGGAGGGCTTCAGTCAGGGCAGTAAGTTCAGCTACTTGGGCCGACAGTCCTCCGTATAACCTTCACTTTCGGATAGTGTTTAGCGCTTCGTCTACCACCACCCATCCCGTATGCGGGGTCCCCTGAATATATTTCCGGGACCCATCCATGTAAAGGATCAGCTCGGGGTTTTCAAGGGGAATCTCACTTATGTGTCCCGGTGAGTCCTCCCATTCTTGTGACTGGCGCTCATGAGGCTCACCCACGGATAAGAGGCCCTCTGCCGTGTTCTCCCCCGTGTCTCGCACAATTTTTATGGACCCATCTAAGGGAAGTAATACTGCTTCCCATTTGGCCCAGCGAACATTGGACAAGGAGCGCAATTTCCCGGTGTTGAGCATTTCCACCAAGGTATGTTTGGTATGTAGTAAAACCTCCCCTGTCATTACTACTGGCTCACTACAAGGCTGCTACACATCTTGATAGACCTCCTGCCACGGGCGACTGTTGAATGGAATAGTACGCTACTGGGCGGGCTCGGTCTCCATGCATTTGAGTAACTACTGCTCCGTAAAACCTGCCCTCGTTTTCACAATGAATGTGAAACGGTGCATTCATATTTGGCAGTCCTCGGCCTGGTGCCGACATCAGGGCTTCCTTTATCTGGCCGCATGTTGTTTTTTGCTCCGGGCCCCAATCCACACTGTCGAGAGCTGGTTTTCCTCCCTTAACTAGTCTCTGTATAGGTTCCGCGATTGCCGCGAAGTTGGCTATAAAGTTTCTACAGTAGTTAAAGAGCCCTAATACTTTACGCACTCCTCGGACCGTTTTCAGTCGGGGCATAATGCGAATTGCTTCCTTTCTGTCATGGGGCATTGTTTTTGTCCAAAGTACTGTACCTCCTTCAATCCGATCTGAGCTTTCTTGGGGTTTACCTTAAATCCCACTTTCTTTAAGGCTTCTAGGGTTTCTATTAGAGCCCCCATATGTCCTCTCTCGTCCTCCGAGGCAATCAACAGATCGTCCGCATATTGGAGGATGGTACTTCGGTAGGGGGCTAAATCTCCAAGGCTCGACTCATAGTTCGGTGAAATATGGCTGGACTGTTGTGAGAACCCTGGGGCACTCGTGTCCAAGTGTACTGCCTATCCCCGACCGTGAATGCGAATTTATCTTGGGACGCCTGGGCTAATGGTATGGACCAAAATCCATTAGCTATATCTAAGACCATGAATATTTTATGTTCTGGTTTCAGTCCATTAAATATGGTCGTTGGGCTTGCTACGATGGGGTGCTGGCAGGGAGTTACTTTATTTAATGCCATATAGTCTATGGTCAATCGATATGACCCATCTGGTTTCTTTACGGTCCAGGTTGGCGAGTTCGTAGTGCTTTCGGCTTCCCGAAGGACACCACTCTGCAAGAAGTCCTGCTCTATTTGTTTTACGGCCTCTTGGGCTTCAGGTTTAATGGGGTATTGCTTATGAGGAGGGTGTTCGGGCCCAGGAATGACCACTGGCTTGGTCTTTACCAGCCCACAATCCTTCTTTGATTGAGCCCACTCTTCCCTCATTTGTTCGCATAATGGGCCGTAGTCTCCTGCTGTATCCCAATCTCGGGTGAGAAGTTGCACACTTCCGACATTTGCGTGATTGTGCAAATTAGTCTGTTCCCCATACGTCGTGATTTTGCGTCCTCCCTTATTTCTCCAAACTATTCTCTTATTCTGTGGGTCTATTATTGCCCCTAATTGTTCCAGGAGGTCGATCCCCAATATGGTCCCTTCTGCATTTGGGCATACATAAAAGTGTGCCGGGATCAGAATACCGACTATCTCCAATAGAATTATTTCACTCTGGTGGGCTTTGGTGGCAAATCCTCCCACGTCAGTTATATGGACTACATGTTTAGTTGTGGATAAGGGAATATCTGTCATAGATACCGATGCTCCGGTATCCACTAACATATCACACTGCCGGCCCCCTAACAGCGCTGTTATGTGAATACGGGGATCCTCCCACTGCCTCACGGGGGCCGCTGGCCTTCAGTCTCTTCCTAAGACCCTCAGCACTGTGATTAGCTGCTGTCGGTTCATCTCCTCTACTCTAAGGCCTGACTGACTATTTCTTTTCTTCTTGGACGCCCAACATTTATCAGTGGCATGTCCCTTTTTCCCGCAATTGTCACATCGGATGGTTGGTTTTTTGGGGCTCCTACAGTCGGCGACAAAATGACCCGTCTTGCCACAGTTGTAGCATTTCCCTTGCTACACCTGTACTACACCTGTATTACATCCAGTTCTAGTCGCCAAGAAATGAGGACTGCATTCAAGCATGGGAGGCAGTACAGAGAAGATTCACTTGGCTGATCCCATCGTGTTAGGGGTCTGAGTTATGAGAAAAGATTGGGGACCCTTGGACATTTCAGTTTGGAAGGAAGAGTCTAAGGTGATCTTTTAAAGGTATATAAGATAATAAATGGCATGGACAATGTTAATCCATTTGAGGTTGTGGAAGGAGGAGAAGGGGACACAGGTTCAAACTAGTAGCAGGTAACGGTAGGATTGGTATCCGAAGGTTTATCTTCACACAGCGAGCGTGAATGAACTTCGAGCAGAGTAGCAGAGGCGAAAACTGTAAAATCATTTCAGAAACAAGTAAATGCAGCAATGGGGGACTGAAGAGTTGTTCTGGATGGATGGATTCATTTTTCCAAATGGTCTTACTCATCTATACGGATCTTGTGAGATCATCAGATAGAAACAGAGGGAGGTTCTGGTCCAGATGGGTAGCTAATATATACACTCACATGAGGACATGGCTTTGAATTAGCTTAAAATTAACTCGAACAGTCATAGAAATGTAGTTTGATAATGGCTGACGAGGCCTGAAGGCATGTTGGTAGTCAAAAAGTCTGTGGCCTGCCTGGCAGTTAGACAATGGGATCTGGCTATCCATGAAAGAGTTAGGGATCATTTAATATTAACATCTTTTTGGTCATATCTGTCTGGTAATTTTTCATTCAATGACAAGTAATGTCCAAAGCACCACTGAGGTCCTGATAATAAAGACAAGGCCAGGATGCTGCATCTAAGTACTGGTACATGTTATCCCGGGCATGCACTGTGGCCTGTGTAGTATTTTTACTGTCCTGACACCATGTAGTAAAAACCGGTCAGGGAGAGATGTGGACACTTTCATTGCGTCTTTCTGCTTTGAATTTTAAATCCCAGAGGTGAATGTGAGTTTTTGAAATCAATGCATGATCCAGTTCCCTTAAAAAAAAGACAAAGTAGTACCACAATATTTCCTTATAGTTTTGCTCAATGTGAAAAACTTAAGAAAACATGAGCACTTTGAGATCTGTTTGAGAGCTGGAAGCCTGAGATGTGCAAAGGTCATTCACTGCGTGATGCAGGGTTTTGAAGACAGAACATAGAAAAGGTGGATTTATTTATAGGCCTGCAACTCAGCATTGGAAAACGAGCACCGCGTGTTTGTGACACGATTTTCACATCATTGTCTGGAGCCTATTCACACAAAACACCTGATGTGTCTGAGTAATCGTCTGTAAAACAAAATGCAGTTTCAACCCACAGTATGTGATGCAAATGACAAATGAATGTTATAACCTCCCTACTATCACTTGCACCTGTTTTTGGCAGTTATCTGGTTGAAACTGTGCTATGTTGTTTTATGAGCTGTCAGTGCCTTTCAGATATATAAAACACAGGAATAAAAGGATCCTTGTATTATGTGACCGGTATTGTGACTCACTTTGTTTATTAGACTAACTAGTCTTCCGTTTATTTTCAAAACCAGGAGAAATACCTGTTGCCCATCGAAAATTCCGACCAACTAAAGATTCTGGTAATAAAAGATAAACCAACCAATCACAATGCGCCTGCAACAATATCCGTTAACCTTTCACAAGCAGCTATGGAGTCACTGAGAAATGTTGTCAAAAATGTATCACTATAATTGTGAAGTGTGCACTATTTATGCTAACAGACTGAAAGGAAAATGCGAGCACACTGTTTAATGACCAGTCACTTAGTGCACTGCACAGCACGCCCAGATAGCCCTGCAGAAGGAGCACTTGTTGCCCCCTGTACATGTGAGGCCTTCCATGACCAGCAGGGACTGTAGGGCATACCGGACATGAGGTGTAATATTATTATTTAATTTTATAAGTTTCTTTTGTTTTACAGTGTCAGCTGTGGCTCAGTGGGTAGCACAGTCGTCTCTGAGTCAGAAAGCTGCAGATTCAAGTCCCACTACAGGAACTTGAGCACATAAATCTAGGCTGACACTCCAGTGCAGTGCTGAGGGAGTGCGGCACTGTCGGGGGTGCCGTCTTTCGGATGAGACGTTAAACCGAGATCCCGTCTGCCCTCTCAGGTGGACGTAAAAGATCCCATGGCACTATTTCGAAGAAGAGCAGGGGAGTTATCCCCGGTGTCCTCGCCAATATATAATCCCTCAATCAACATAACAAAAACAAATAGATTATCTGGCCATTATCACATTGCTGCACAGGCTCCCACCAGTTCCAACCTAAAATAGCAGTCAGGGTCTTAATTATATCAAAGGACGCACTTTCCATATTAAAGGGGCCTATTTCCTGAAACAGGCAGGCGCTTTGGATACCAAAGTGGTAGGCCCCATTCAAAATGGAGCCCACTGCATCGCAGTATTAACGGGGCAGTAACGCGACCGACCCCATTTTGAGGCCATTAACATCAGACGAAAGCAGTCCAAATAATCCCCATTGACTTATTTTGTGCTTGCAGTGATACTTCAAAATCTTTCCTTTCATTAAGTCCACTAATGCTAGGTTAGACTTTATGGGGGATAAATTGGATAGCACGATTATCCAGTGCCCGTTGATTGAAATGCAGGAAGCACGCCAACTTCGTGCTGCCTGCTAATTATAATGATTTCTGCCGGCAGCCAGTGCTCCTCGCACTGTTCATTGGCTGCACACAACAATCTCTTATCAATCAGGACTCATACCTCACAATCATAGCTTCACCTCACCTTCACACACTTACCACTGCTGCAAGCCTCACACCCACATCTCACAGCTTGCATACACTGCCAGCTATTCAACCATGGCAGCTACATCACTCAAACAGATTGTACGATGCTCATTGTCACACTTCTCCCTCCCTTGCAGGACAGTGCCCTTGCTGATGCCTGTCAGCCAGCCAGCCCAGATTGCTGCCGTCCATGCCGAGGTGATACAGTCTGCGGCCGGGCCTTCTAGGGCCCAGAGCTGATCGAGGTCGTCCTCCAAGACCTTGTGCAGTCTCTCCCACTGAAAGTCAACAGCCTTCCACCAGCCATGCTGCAGCTACTGGGGTAGCACTGCCTAGCAACACTCGGACAGGCAAAGGCACATGGAAAACAGGCACTAAGGGAATGCACAAGAGTGATTGGTTGACTTTTGTATGCAATATGGCAGGATTTAATTTATAAATTTTGTTTGGAATGTTTATTTTGTGACATTTTATTTTTGCCTTATGGCCAAGTGGACATTGCGATGATCAGTGAGAGAGGGAAGGTAAGGTGTGGGACTGTTGGTGAATGGGGAGTTGGGGTTTCAGTTACTGGTAGTGCTGTTGAATTCGTTCTTCATGGACAGCCAATGAAGTACTTTTGGAGTGTAGTCACAGTTGTAATGTGGGAAACGCGGCAGCCAATTTGCGCACAGCAAGCTCCCACACACAGCACCGTGATAATGACCAGATAATCTGTTTTTTTTGTTTTGTTGTGTTGATTGAGGGATAAATATTGGCCAGGACACCGGGGATAACTCTGCTGCTCTTCTCAACAATAGTGCCATGGCATCTTTTATGTCCACCTAAGAGGGCAGACGGGGCCTTGGTTTAATGTCTCATCCGAAAGACGGCACCTCCAACAGTGTGGCACTCCATCAGCACTGCACTGGAGCGTGTCAGCCTAGATTATCCACTTGTGTTGGAAGTGCCACTACCGGCAATGAGTTACAACAGATTTGCTCAGAGGGATGATTCCACCACCCAGTGCTACCAATGAGGAGTGTGCTTTAGGAAACCGCAACCATGCAACCGACGAATGGACAGAAAGTCACGAGCCGCGTGCCTCTGATCTGCTCAGAAGTGCTCCCCTTGAGCACCACACCCTACAGGTTACAGCACATCTGCTTTAGTTGAAATACACAAAATATCCATATTTTCTTTACAACATGAGTGCATTCCTGTCTAGTTTTTGTTTTGCGCTTTTATTTTGATTTGATTTTGTTTTAAGAGTTAAAGGAATGGAGAGAATTATTTCTAAAGAGTTCCGTTAATTGTGCAGCAGAATAATGTAGGTGAAGCGATAGGTTTTTTTACCTCAGTATCCTTTTCTCACCTCCTGGAAGTGTTGTGCCTTGTTCAACTCATTCACCCCTCTAATATCATACCTGAGTGTCCATTCCCTACAGACCAGAGATGCCTGCTATTCAACTGTAGACAGCAGCACAACTGAATTTGATCCTGTTCTCATCTGTGTTAATGTGTGATCAGGAGAAATACATTTATAGAGATACATACATAGAAATTACAACGTTCGACCCGACCATTCATGAAATATAACTGACTATCAATAATTATTCTATCACCAAATAAACATGAGAAATAGTTGCAATTCCCATGAAAAAATTTACAAGAAATTATTCATTTAAAAGTTCATTTATTTGCACCTATTCTGCAGTTTTCTATTACTCATTATACAATAATCTTTTCTATTATTCAATCTAGATGAATCCGGCTCTTCAGCTGGACACCTGACCATTGCGGCTGTAGAACTGGTGATTTTGCCCAAAATGCCTTGCAGGATGGGCAAGTACTAGTGCCCCCTAGTGGTAACACACTCACCTTGAGTCCGAAGATTGTGGGTTCAAGTCGCACTCCAGGGACTTGAGCACATAAATCTAGGCTAACGCTCCAGTGCAGTGCTGTGAGGCTGTGAGCCAATGCTCCCTCTTATTATTTGAGGGGAGCACGGCCTCTTTAAGGGGTTGCGCAGCCCATTCACAGTATCGCACATGCAAAACTTAACATTGAAAAAGTTGGACCCAGGCAGAGAGCTGTGCGGTCACGCCGCTCGCATCTTATAGGACAGGTTGCTGTAAGCCTCAGATTTAACCATGGCCGGCCGGGTTTCCCAGGCTTCGGGAAACACGGCAGCTCAAGGGAGACAAGGACAGCTTCAGAGAGAAGGTAAGTGCCTTTACAAAACTGTTCGTGGTCCAGGAGGAGCAGGAGTGCTTCCCTCTTCCCCCCAGGCTCCCCCCCGCCCCATACAAAGACACCCGACATCGGGGAACAGATCCCCCCCGCATCCCCCAGGGTCAGGGATCAGGCCCACTTGGGAGGCTCCCTACCTGGGGCTGTGAACTGCAATATTCCCCTCCCGACTGGAAGCCAATTCTGTCAATCAGGCTGACTTCTGGGTGGGAATCCCAGCAAGGAAAAAAAGTCCACAGTTAAAACTCCATGGCGAGCAGAGAAACCCGGACTCCGCCCCCCGCCTACGCAGCCCACCCCAGTCAATGTCAGGACCTTTATGATTGACTGATGTTCAAGAAAGTTGCACAGTTGAACACGAGCAGAAATGGCAAAAAGTGTCAACTGATTAAAAATTGTCATGAAAAATTGTTTTAAGAATATATATGTTTTATTCAGTCTATGCATAAATGTGCAATAATGAGAAACAGTTCCATGCAATTAATTTGTAAATCTGGGAGAAGTTCTCATCTGTCGACCATGTTGCGCTAGCGGCAATGAACTTTTTTGTTTAATTTATCAGGTAATGTTCAGCAAATGTTAGCTACACATGATACACAGTGACAGGCCCTCCCCTGGGGACTAAAGGAAATTTCTGTCATTTTGAATTAATGATGGCAAAGACAAGCTATTTATCATTTTATTCCAGCTGGAAGTATTCAAAATTGCATTTGTACATTTAGATTAAGTTCTTGCTATCGATGTACGGGAAAAAATAACATTTACTTTTTACAGTTTACTGAAAATCCTATATTAAAAACTAAAAATATTTCTCTACATTGACGATACATACTGAATTATTGTCAAGATCACACTTGCTTACGTCCTTTTATTTGAGTGGCAGAAATATCACTCTCTTAAATATTGCTACAATGAGAAATTAAACATAATTTGAAGAGAATTTCAGGAACAAATACTGAATCTGAGCCACAAATCTCTATACAACATATTAGTGCATTTCAGTGCAGAATATACATATTTAATTAAGCTAATATCATATAATTGTCATATTACAATATAATTGTCATTTTGCAAAACGATTCTCAACATGTAGACTGTTTTCATGGGATGACATTCTGCCCATTGAAATCATAACAGCAAATTAGCATATAAGGTCAAAGGTAAAGGAATGGGGGTGAAATTGCCCCTCACCCCAATTGAGGGCAGTAATCTTCAGGGGCCGGGACTTCTATCGCCCGGCCCAGAAGTCCCGCCCCCGACATGGAATTGGGCCGTGAGCCCCTCAAAGGGGGTGGTGTGCCAAATCTGCCACCAAGCTCATGGTCTACAGGGCTGTAGTGATACCTGCCCTCCTGATTGGCTCAGCGACGTGGACCATGTACAGCAGACACCTCAAATCGCTGATGAAATACCACGAACGATGGCTCCGCAAGATCCTGCAAATCCCCTGGGAGGATAGACGCACTAACGTCAGTGTTCTCATTCAGGTCGAAGCACCAACCACACTCGACCAGCCCTGTTGGGTGGGCCACATTGTTCGCATGCCTGACACAAGACCCTCAAAGCAAGCGCTCTACTCTGAACTCCTACATGGCAAACGATCCTCAGGTGGGCAGAGGAAACAGTTCAAAGACACCCTCAAAGCCTCCTTGATCAAGTGCAACATCCCCACTGGCACCTGGGAATCCCTGGCGAAAGACCGCCCTAAGTGGAGGAAGAGTATCCAGGAGGGCGTTGAGCACCTAGAGTCTCGTCGCCAAAAGCATGCAGAAACCAAGCGCGGGCAGCGGAAGGAGCGTTTGGAAAACTAGACTACCCACCCACCCTTTCCTACAATGACTGTCTGTCCCACCTGTGACAGAGACTGTAATTCCGGTATTGGACTGTATAGTCACCTGAGAACTCACTTTTAGAAGGACTGCCGATGATGATGATGCACGTGGCGCTGAGGCCAGCACCACGCAGATGCTTCATATCGCACTGACACACGACAACACCCCTTCCCTTCCATTAAAGGGGAGGGCCGCTGCACACTCTGCCATCAGCATTTGTAAATAAGTGCTCCTTCTCCTTGCCATTCTTCTTATGGTTGTTGAGGCAGTTGCACACCCAAAATTGCTGAGAATGAGGTGCTGCAGCATCAATGGACCTCCCCTTTAAATGGTGTAAACAGCCAGTGGCAATCTTTACTTACGTTTATACTACACCCAATATTGGTCCATCTTTTCAGTGTAACGCCAATGAGCTTGGGTTTTAGACTAGATTTATGGCTCCAATCATTTTAATGAGGAGTGAGGACGAATTTTGCGTGCAATGTAGACGATTTTCAACTGGCGCTAATTCACCATTTTTAGTCAAAAACTGCCCATTCCTTGGCTATAATGAATTTCTAACCCAAAGTGCATGTAACAGTCAAAAATAAGTTTAAGATTAGTGCAGCGAAAGGTACTAAAAGATTATGGTTAGAATGATTCCATCTGGTGTCTGATTACAATAAATTATAGTTTCATTTCTGGCTTGCAACCAAATCTAGATTAAATGAATGTGACCAGATGACTACATGAATTTCTTAATTTCCCCCTTAGGAATTTGCATGGGCATCTAAATAATATAACCAGTGCTCCGTTTTAATTCAGTTGGCACGGTGACAGCTGGTGCATTTTTGATGCATCTGTGGCTCCATTGGGTTATTCTTAATCTGTAGATGCTACAATGTGGTCCATAAGCACATTTATATTGTCATTGCACGTGCTATGTAATTGTGGATAATCAGTGTGTGCACAATATTTATATTATACAAATCACAGTACCGTAGGTATAAGTACTTCTACAATACTCTCCAATTTCTGCTACCCAACATGTTTCTAATCCCTCCATCCCAAATACATGGGGCTGGATCTTGTCTTTGTGCGATTGTGTAAAACAGGTGATAGCGAGCCGGCAGCCCGCTTTACATCGCTCGCGATTTTTATTTGTATGAACCCAGTGAGCATTACAGCACGGGAATGTAGCGAGTTTGATCTCTGGTCTTTGCTGGGCCACTTATATCAGCAGGGAGGTCACTGAAGCACTACAATTGATTTAAATGGATCTGGGCTATGGAAAGGTAAAGTTAATCAGGGTTCGGTTCCTGATTACTACTCAATGAGCCCCTTATTGGAGATCAGTGTTTCTCGACTACGGGCGGAACGTTCCCGGTGCCGAGTGTGCGGATTTGGGAGTGGGTCGGCGGTTCAGAGCGCTGAAATTGACAACGTGTCGGGAACCCGCCATCATCCTGCCTTTCACTGGGATGCTGGGGTGCGATTCGAGGCCTGTGAAGTGGAGGCGGGAGCTCAATGGCCATTGTGCAAATTCATTAACTGACAGCTGGAAAATACATAAATACTCACACATTACACCCGCCTCCTTGCCCATTGCCCAGTTTGTGCAAAAATTTAGCTGTCAGGAGTTTGTACGTGATTTCTGTAACCATAGCAGCCACTCTCACTCCATTGCTAGTCACTCTCAGTACATTGGAAGATTGGGCCTCTGATCTTCACTTTACCTGGCATCTATTAGATCAGCATGGGTGCCGCTTATGCTGTCTCACCTTGGACCTCAGATTTGGACCAAAATGAGGCCCACTACCTACAACTCCAGGCACACCAGCAATAGCAGCAGCTGCCTTCTCCTCACTGACCTCATGCTCCACAGGAGAGAGGGATCAGCACAAGGCTGCACTGCGCCAGAGGCGATACCCCCAACACAGAGTACACAGGCAAAGGATGAGCTTCCTGGACATGACGGAGCAGCAGTGCTTCAGGAAGCTCAGGCTATCACGCCAGGTCATCGCAGACATTTGTAGCTTGCTGGAAGAAGATCTGTTGCCCAGAGGTCCTGGTGGACACGTCTTTCCAGTGGCTGTCAAAGCCACCACCGCCCTCAACTTCTTCGGTTCAGGCTCTTTCCAGGGATCTGCAGCAGACATTTGTGGCATCTCGCAGTCGGCCACCCACCGATGCATCACCCAGGTAACTGATGCCATGTTTCACAGGTCAGCTACTTATGTACACTTTGCCACTGGTAAAGCCAGTCATACAGAGCAGGCGCTCAGCTTTGCAGCTCTGGCTGGCTTCCCATAGGTGTAGGGTATCATTGACTGCACACATGTGGCCATCAGGGCACCCCACATCACTCAGGAGTGTTTGTGAACCGCAAGGGCTTCCACTCCCTCAATGTGCAGCTCGTGTACAACCATTTGTGCACACCAAATTCCCTGGCAGCTGTCATGACTCTTTCATCCTGCGCCAGTCCACCCACCCTGAGCTCTTCGCTCCTCAACAGACTTACCGGCTGGCTGCTTGGAGACAAGGGTTATCCACTAAAGATGTGGCTCATGACACCATTGAGGATGCCAAGTACTGAGGCCAAAGGGAGATATAATGACAGTCACATGACCAAGCCATTCCTGTCAACCAAACCCCCCCCATTGCTCGAGGTTAAGTAATGTCTCACCATTCACCCCAATTGACAAAGCCATTTCCCAAGTAGCAGACAAAAATGGACAAGATGGGAAAGTAGTGCAAAGAAATAAATGATGTGCGTCATAAATAGAACTGAAACTTAACACAAACATTTTGACAAACACCCATGTGCGTACGTTTGTACATCCACGATTGTGTCTTTTACCTTCTCCTTGTGCTTCTACGAGGTGCAACCCCTGTGGCTTCAGCAGAGTTAGAGGAAGACTGCTCACTTCCCTGCTGCGACTGCTTTGACATTTTTTGGTGGATGTCCTGTGGGTTTTAAGGCCTGCCAAAGATTGCTCTTCCTGTAACTGTGCAGGGGCAAATTTAGCCATCGCGATCTGAGGAATCATCTGGGGCTCTGAATGAGGGAGGAGGCAATGGGAAAGAAGTGTGAGCGCTTTGAGAGGAGCTCCAACTTCCCTCTCCCCTCTCACCATCATACCTCTCCCCTCTCACCATCATACCTCTCATGGGCCACCCGCACTTCCCTGCTAGCAAGGAGCTGGAGAGCACCTTGCTGCACAACAATGGAGTGATGAACACCCAAGTCTACGTTGGTATCCCTCCTAGAGATGAGGTCTATGAGTGTCTGTAGTCTGTTATCCACAGCTAGCATGTTCTCGTTGGACTGGCACATTTGCTGCTCCATGCAGGTGGCCATCCTTTCCATGGAACAGCACCTCGTCGCCATCACCTGCAACATGGTGCTGCTCATGTTAGAGATGGACTCCTCCACCCTCTCTGCAATTGCACACATCGTGGCTGGAAAAGCTGCCAGAGCCTCGTGCATGTGTTGCTGCTCCTCCAAGATCAACCTTTTTGTCGACGGGCCCAGAGGTTCAGTATCTGCATGCAGCTGAGCAGAGCATGGAGCATACTGCTCCCTCCAGTGAGGAGCTTCCACTGCTGGCCCTGTCAACACTGCTCTTGCTCACTTGTGTGTTGTGAGACACCAGGTGACAATACTACTCTGTGTCTTGTTAGACCTACCGAGGTGTGTGTATCGGCGCTGGTGCTGAGTTTGGTTACGGTGCGCCTTCAGAGAATGGAGCTTCGTCTGAGGAGTGTTCATCCTCCCCTGGCTGGACAGTGGTGGGGGGAGGTGCAGCACTTGATATGATAAGAATGTGCAATATTACCATAATGCACATGATGGCATTTCACTGGATGCTGACATCAGTCACCATGAATGACTGCTGTATGCCATGTGGCTGTATGATATTTAATTCTATCACCAGGTTGCTGAGGGGTCCTCCTCTCTCCGTCTCCCACTACCAACAACTCTGCAACTCTACTGATTTGCAGAATCTCCTTTGCTGGAGTCAAGTTGGTGTAAATTGAAGGGCCACCTCTGGTTCTCTCCCTCTCCTTGTGGGTTCTCTTCTCGTGCAAGGAGGGAAAGAAGAGAACTTTGAGAGAGAGAGATAGAATGAGCGCAAGGTATGGATGAGCTACATCTGTAGGGTGACTATAAGGGAGTGGTGTGAGATTGTCAAATGGCCTCTTTCTGTGGCTTTACTTCCTATGATTGCATTAGGACGAGGGCGAGTAACCATGGTGATTAGCCTGAAGGGGATGTGAGTAGGTGCAGAGACAGAGAGGGATGGGTACACCTTGCGAGGTAGCTTGGTGTGAGGAGTGACGTGCAGGAGTAGGCCTGGGAAGGCAAAGTGATGGGGTTGGAGTGACACGCACATCAGGATGTAGTTGAATGTGGCATTTGCACTCTCCTTTCCTGACCTCATGAGATCATTGAATTTTTTCCACCACTGGAGTCAGGACCAGCTGGATATATCCCTGCTGCTGATCTCCGTGTTTTCCAACCACACCATCTTGGTCCCACTGGAAGGTCTCTTCGCCCATCCTTACAGAACAGACTGTCCCTGCGTGCTCGATCGCCCTGGAGCAGTACTTCCAGGGAGGAGTCAGAAAATCTGCGCGCTGCCTTCTGCCGTTGGAACTGCATGCTTCCCTCAAGCCTCAGATCGAAAATCTTTAGTTTCACTACAACCACACCCCTCCCAAAGACCTGTGATCCTCCTCCAACAACCACACCCCTCGCAAAGACCTGTGACCCTCCTCCAACAACCTTCAAGTGTGATGTGTGAAAGACCCCTTTAAATATCTGAACTCAAGGCGAGTTATCGATGATGTCATCAGACCCTCTCAATTTAATTGGCTGGGAAACCCCAGGCCTAACTGAATTTAATCTAATTGAGTTAAAGACAAAGTGGACAGCGGCTGCCGAGTGCTACTTGAGGCCGACCCACTACGCAGTCACCCCACCACCCCCCCGCCCCCATCCGACTCACCTCACAAGTAAAAATTCTGATCAATGGGTGAGACTGGATTGAACTTCCCGCAACGGGGATGACCACATATGCAGGAAGTGTCTCTGGCTCCTCCAACTCGAGCGCCGAGTCTCGGAGCTTGAGCGAGGACTGGAGGCACTGAGGAGCATCTGAAAGAATGTGAGGTACGTGGATAGTTCGTTTCAGGCGTTGGTCACCCCACAGATTAAAAGAGTACAGGAGGATAGGGAATGGGTGAATGTCGCACACAAGAGTATGGCGAGGCAGGTAGTGCAGGAGTCCCCTGAGGCTATCCCGCTCTCCAACCGGTACTCTATTCTGACTACTGGCGAGGGCAGTGATGCCTCTGGGGAGTGCAGCCAGGGCCAAGTCCACAGCACCGTGGGTGGCTCAGCTGCACATGGGGGGAGGAAGAAGACAGGAAGGGCTATACTGATAGGAGATTCAATAGTTAGGGGAGCAGATAGGCGCTTCTGAGGCAGCAAAAGTGACATCAGGATGGTGTGTTGTCTCCCTGGTGCAAGGGTCAATGATGTCACTGAGCAACTGCAGGGAATTCTGGAGAGGGAAGGGGAACAGCCAGTGGTCGTGGTCCACATTGGTACCAACGACATAGGTAGAAAGAGGGGTGAGGTCCTGAAAGCTGAGTTTAGGGAGCTAGGAGTAAGATTGAAAGCCAGGACCTCAAAGTTGGTAATGTCGGGATTACTGCCAGTGCCACGTACTAGTGAGGGTAGAAATAGGAAGGCTAGTCAGATAAATACGTGGCTGGGGCATTGGTGTAGAAGGGAGGGTTTTAGTTTCCTGAACAATTGGGACCGCTTCTGGGGTAGGTGGGACCTGTACAAGCCGGACAGGATACACCTCAACAGAGATGGGACCAATGTTCTCGCGGGTGGTTTTGATAGTGCAGTTGGGAGGGCTTTAAATTAGCTTGGCAGGGGGATGGGAACCCAGGAGAGGTCTCTGAGCTAGTTAGAGTGGGTGAGAGCTCAGATGAACAGAACCCCAAGAAAGGATGCAAAAGGCAGGAGGCAACAGAGCAGATTAGCACTGGGGTAAGTGTAAACCACAAGGTGATAGGAAGGAACAATATGTATGAATATAAAGGGGCTGCAGGAGGGGTCAAAACTAAAAATCATGGTTTTAAAACTAGTATTAAAACACTTTACCTAAACGCATGCAGCATTTGAAACAAAGTAAATGAGTTGACGGCACATATCATTACAAATGGGTATGATTTGGTGGCCATTACAGAAACGTGGTTGCAGGGTGACCAAGACTTGGAATTAAACATACAGGGGTATCTGACAATTCGGAAAGATAGACAAGAAGGGAAAGGAGGTGGGGTAGCTCTGTTAATAAAGGATGATATCAGGGCAGTTGTGAGAGACGATATTGGCTCTAATGAACAAAATGTTGAATCATTGTGGGTGGACATTAGAGGTAGTAAGGGGAAAAAGTCACTGGTGGGCGTAGTTTATAGGCCCCCAAATAATAACTTCACGGTGGGGCAGACAATAATCAAGGGAATAATGGAAGCATGTGAAAAAGGAACGGCAGTAATAATGGGGATTTTAACCTGCATATCGATTGGTCAAATCAATTCGCACGGGATAGCCTTGAGGAGGAATTCATAGAATGCATACGGGATTGTTTCTTGGAACAGTATGTTACAGAGCCTACAAGGGAGCAAGCTATCTTAGATCTGGTCCTGTGTAATGAGATAGGGAATAATAAACGATTTCCTTGTAAAAGATCCTCTCGGAATGAGTGATCACAGTATGGTTGAATTTGTAATACAGATTGAGGGTGCGGAAGTAATGTCTCAAACGAGCATACTATGCTTAAACAAAGGGGACTATAGTGGGATGAGGGCAGAGTTGGCTAAAGTAGACTGGGAACACAGACTAAACGGTGGCACAATTGAGGAACAATGGAGGACTTTTAAGGAGCTCTTTCATAGTGCTCAACAAAAATATATTCCAGTGAAAAAGAAGGGCGGTAAGAGAAGGGATAACCAGCCGTGGATAACCAAGGAAATAAAAGAGAGTATCAAATTAAAAACCAATGCGTATAAGGTGGCCAAGGTTAGTGGGAAACTAGCAGATTGGGAAAATTTTAAACGACAGCAAAGAATGACTAAGAAAGCAATAAAGAAAGGAAAGATAGATTACGAAAGTAAACTTGCGCAAAACATAAAAACAGATAGTAATAGCTTTTACCGATATATAAAACGGAAAAGAGTGACTAAAGTAAATGTTGGTCCCCGAGAAGATGAGAAGGGGGATTTAATAATGGGAAATGTGGAAATGGCTGAGACCTTAAACAATTATTTTGCTTCGGTCTTCACAGTGGAAGACACAAAAACCATGCCAAAAATTGCTGGTCATGGGAATGTGGGAAGGGAGAATCTTGAGACAATCACTATCACTTGGGGGGTAGTGCTGGACAGGCTAATGGATCTCAAGGTAGACAAGTCCCCTGGTCCTGATGAAATGCATCCCAGGGTATTAAAAGAGATGGCGGAAGTTATAGCAGATGCATTCGTTATAATCTACCAAAATTCTCTGGACTCTGGGGAGGTACCAGCAGATTGGAAAGCATATAATGTAACGCCTCTGTTTAAAAAAGGGGGCAGACAAAAGGCAGGTAACTATAGGCCGATTAGTTTAACATCTGTAGTGGGGAAAATGCTTGAAGCTATCATTAAGGAAGAAATAGCGGGATATCTAGATAGGAATAGTGCAATCAAGCAGACGCAACATGGATTCATGAAGGGGAAATCATGTTTAACTAATTTACTGGAATTCTTTGAGGATATAACGAGCATGATGGATAGAGGTGTACCGATGGATGTGGTGTATTTAGATTTCCAAAAGGCATTCGATAAGGTGCCACACAAAATGTTACTGCAGAAGATAAAGGTACGTGGAGTCAAAGGAAATGTATTAGCATGGATAGAGAATTGGCTGGCTAACAGAAAGCAGAGAGTCGGGATAAATGGGTCCTTTTTGGGTTGGAAATCGGTGGTTAGTGGTGTGCCACAGGGATCGGTGCTGGGACCACAACTGTTTACAATATACATAGATGACCTGGAAGAGGGGACAGAGTGTAGTGTAACAAAATTTGCAGATGACACAAAGATTAGTGGGAAAGCGTGTTGTGTCGAGGACATAGAGAGGCTGCATAGAGATTTAGATAGGTTAAGCGAATGGGCTAAGGTTTGGCAGATGGAATACAATGTTGGAAAATGTGAGGTCATCCACCTCGGAAAAAAAAACAGTAAAAGAGAATATTATTTGAATGGGGAGAAATTACAACATACTGCGGTGCAGAGGGACCTGGGGGTCCTTGTGCATGAACCCCAAAAAGTTAATTTGCAGGTGCAGCAGGTAATCATGAAGGCGAATGGAATATTGGCCTTCATTGCGAGAGGGATGGAGTACAAAAGCAGGGAGGTCCTGCTGCAACTGTACAGGGTATTGGTGAGGCCGCACCTGGAGTACTGCATGTAGTTTTGGTCACCTTAATTAAGGAAGGATATACTAGCTTTGGAGGGGGTACAGAGACGATTCACTCGGCTGATCCTGGAGATGAGGGGGTTACCTTATGATGATAGATTGAGTAGCTGGGTTTTTACTCATTGGAGTTCAGAAGGATGAGGGGTGATCTTACAGAAACATTTAAAATAATGAAAGGGATAGACAAGATAGAGGCAGAGAGGTTGTTTCCACTGGTCGGGGAGACTAAAACTAGGGGGCACAGCCTCAAAATACAGGGGAGCCAATTTAAAACCAAGTTGAGAAGGAATTTCTTCTCCCAGAGGGTTGTGAATCTGTGGAATTCTCTGCCCAGGGAAGCAGTTGAGGCTAGCTCATTGAATGTATTCAAATCAGAGATAGATAGATTTTTAACCAATACTGGAATTAAGGGTTATGGGGAGCGGGCGGGTAAGTGGAGCTGGGTCCACGGCCAGATCAGCCATGGTCTTGTTGAGTAGCGGAGCAGGATCAAGGGGCTAGATGGCCTACTCCTGTTCCTAATTCTTATGTTCTTCTGAACTTGATTGAATTCCAGTCCTACAATGCTCCAAGATCTCTGCGCTTCTCCAATTCTGCATCTTGCGCATCCCCGATTTTAATCCCTCCACCATTTGGGGACTGTGCCTTCAGCTGCTGAGGCCCTATGCTCTGGAATTCCTTCCCTAAACCTCTCCACCTCTCTACCTCTCGCTCCTCCTTTAAGACACTCTTTAAAACCTACCCATCTGCCCTAATATCTCCCTGTGTGGCCTGGTGTCAAATTATGTTTGATAATCACTCCTGTAATGCGCCTTGGGACATTTTATGACATTAAAGGCGCTATGTAAATGTTGTTGTTATTGTGTGATGGTTTAAAGGTTGAATAGTGTGCCAACACTCAACATATAGGCTCACAGAGGATGGGCACTTGGAGTGAGGCATCACAGGCTGACTGACATTCATGGAGCAGTTCTACAACATGGGTCATCTCTTTTAGGAGAAGAGCGGAGAACATTTGGAAAGAAAGTTCCCATGGTAGCATTTGGGTACTAGTCCCTATTGGGGCAAGATTCAAGCCAATTGTTTCACAACTTGGGAGAATGTTTTATAAAAGGGGCATACTCCACCAGCCTGTCCTCACCACACAGCACTGCCCCCCAGACATCAAGATCCATGGCGTGGTAATGAACAACGTGGACCACTTCCTCTATCTCGGGAGCCTCCTATCAACAAGAGCAGGCATTGACGACAAGATCCAACACTGCCTCCAATGCACCAGTGCAGCCTTCGGCCGCCTGAGGAAAAGAGTGTTTGAAGACCAGTCCCTCAAAACTGACACCAAGCTCATGGTCTACAGGGCCATAGTAATACCCACCCTCCTGTATGGCTCAGAAATGTGGACCATGTATAGTAGACACCTCAAGTCGCTGGAGAAATACACCAGCGATGTCTCCGCAAGATCCTGCAAATCCCCTGGGAGGACTGATGTACAAACATTAGCGTTCTCGTCCAGGCCAGCATCCCCAACAGTGAAGCACTGACCACACTTGGTCAGCTCTGCTGGGCAGGCTGTATAGTTCGCATGCCAGACATGAGACTCCCAAAGCAAATGCTCTACTCGAACTCGTCCATGGCAAACGAGCCAAAGGCAGGCAGAGGAAACGTTACAAGGACACCCTCAAAGCCTCCCTGATAAAGTGCTACATCCACACTGACACCTGGGAGTTCCTGGCCATAGACCGCCCTAAGTGGAGGAAGTGCATTCGGGAGGGCGCTGAGCTCCTCGTGTATTGTCGCCAAGAGCATACAGAAATCAAACGTAGGCAGCGGAAGGAGCGTGTGGAAAACCAGGCTCCCTGCCCACCCTTTCCCTCAATGACTATCTGTCCCACCTGTGACAGAGACTGTGCTTCTCGTATTGGACTGTACAGCTACCTAAGAACTCATGCTAAGAGTGGAAGCAAGTCTTCCTCGCTTATGATAGGAACCGTGCGATAGCAGCTGTGTGCCGCCACTTATTATGGGCCTATTATTGTCCCATCATAAAACCTATCATGTAGTCAGGCACTTTACTGTTACTCCCACTTTTCCCAGTCAAATGAACTTCAAAAAAGAAATCCATCAAATAGCACATCTACTTTAGGAGTAAAGTGATAAAATACAGTTCAATGCAGAACAACTCTGAAAACCCTAAAAAATGAAAAGAATATTCCTAAACAATAAAAAATGCTGAATGAGTACTTGCCAAGGAAGAGCAGAAATGGTTATAATGATAAGTGTAGTGTGAGGGAATTGAAGGCTCTGCTGAACATAATGGTTTCTAAGCTTCTGAAATCACAAAATGCTACTTGAAAAGAGAGCAATTAATCTTGGATGAATAATTTAGGTTGCAAGGTTAGCTGAGGATTCTGGAGTTTTACTTAATTCACTTGTTGGGGAAAAACTTTACAGAATCTTTCCTCAGATTAGCTTGGGTCGAGCAGAATCTAAATGTGACAATTACTTTCCTTTGCGTCCATTTATTGTCTATGCGGCTACTTTATCTTTGCGCTCTTCTTTTTCCTTTTCGACTTGTCTTCCTTGTAAAGGTGATTGGCATCATCAGACAAGATTAAACCTCAAAAAGGCAATCGGCCAATCAGCTGCCAACATGGAGCAACAGTAATAAGCTGCCCAATCAAAGTTCTCGGATCTTTTTGCTTTCTCTTTACTAACTTTGAACAAAACAAAGGCAATCTTACAAAACTAAATTATAATATTATTCCCGATGTCCAGAAAACACACCAGTCCTTTGGTACAGAAGATCAGAAGATGCATTAGGAACTGGTTCCTTTGTCTCCCTGTGGGTCACTGCCACTTACTCTGTTGCCATTCAACAAAAAATTGATCACTCCACAGCTGGATTAACAGTTTTTTAACATTTATGACAAATGGCTCATTAACTGTTCAAGAATTATTAATACAACAATTTTATGGATATAATGTCATTGCTTTTTTAAATGCTTCTATGGCAGAAAAATTGGTCCCCTTAGCGCCTCCCGTTAGTGGCAGTAGATGGCGCTAATAGGGTGCTAGACCAGTATCACCGGGGCGAGGTGAATTCAGCGCCATACGCCAAATCCAGCTCCTCCCCGTAGCACCGGCAATAAGAGATATTGCCGTGCTCATCAACACCAGGTAGATCGTGATGTCAGTGAATGTGGTCTGAACATCTTACTGTTATAGGGTAAGTGATTGGCTAAGTGATAGGAAACAGACTAGTGGTGGCAGGTATGCAGTGGTGGTCCCCAGGGGTCAGTTCTAGGACCACTGCTTTTCTTGATCTATATTAATGACTCGGACTTGGGTGTACAGGGCACAATTTCAAAATTTGCAGATGACACAAAACTTAGAAGTATAGTGAACAGTGAGGAGAATAGTGATAGACTTCAAGAAGACATAGACAGGCTACTGGAATAGGTGGACACGTGGCAAATTAAGTTTAACGCAGAAAATTGCAAAGTGATAGGAAGAATGAGGAGAGGCAATATATAAAGGGTACAATTCCAAAGGGGGTGCATGAACAGAGAGAGCTGGAGGTATATGTGCACAAATCATTGAAGGTGGCAGGACAGGTTGAGAAAGTCGTTTAAAAAGCATACAGGATCCTGGGCTTTAGAAATAGAGGAATAGAGTACAAAAGCAAGGAAGTTATGATGAACCTTTATAAAACACTGGTTCAGTCTCAACTCAAGTATTGTGTCCAATTCGGACACCTCACGTTAGGAAGGATGTGAAGGCTTTAGAGAGGGTGCAGAAAAGATTTACAAGAATGGTTCCAGGGATGAGGCACCTCAGCTACATGGATAGACTGCAGAAGCTGGGGTTGTTCTCCTTAGAGCAGAAAAGGTTGAGAGGAGATTTGATAGAGGTGTTCAAAATCTTGAGGGGTCTAAACAGAGAGAAACTGTTCCCATTGGTGGAAGGGTCGAGAACCAGAGGACACAGATTTAAGATGATTGGCAGAAGAACCAAAGGCGACATGAGGAAAAACTTTTTTACGCAGCGAGTTGTTAGGATCTGGAATGCACTGCCTGAAAGGGTGGTGGAGGCAAACTCAATCGTGGTTTTCAAAAGGGAATTGGATAAGTACCTGAAGAAGAAAAAATTACAGGGCTACAGGGAAAGGGCGGGCAAGTGGGACTAGCTGAAGTGCTCTTACAGAGAGCCGGCACGGGCTCGACGGGCCGAATGGTCTCCTTCTCTGCTGTAATCATTCTATAATTCTATGGTTCTGAAGGAGTTAAATCACCTACCTTTATAAACCCTTCCTCATGGACAGACTGAGGGCAAAGGCTTTGTCAACACAACAGGTAAGAGGCATTTTTCTAATTACCCAGACAAGCTAATGAATCATTTGTTTAGTCTCTGGGAAAACAACTTCCATTTCATGTATTAACCACCCTTTGGATGGATGCCTTTTTAATCCCCTGAAAATGCACATTGCTTTTTAAAAAAACAGCATTAAAAGTAACTCCTTTTTGAAATTCCTTTCAGTGGAAAATGATCAAAAAATCCTGAAAAACGCTAACCATTACTGTACCTAAGCTAACGCAGGGCTTATACTAACTGGTCCTGTTGTTTTCAGCCCTCTGTTTAGGCCAAGCCACAGTCACTGACTAACTTCATGAGTGGTAAAAAGATTGTGGCCGTGAAATTCAACCCCGTAGGTGCTGGTAATTCTGGCCACTTAATAAAAAAATGGCGTCCGCCTCACTTTGGCCCACTCCCAGCGTGGCCCATGCTATTTGCCATCTTGGTGAGGGCAATAGCGCAGGCGGTACGTGCATGTGTTGGCAATGTGCAGAGTAGGCGGATTGTGATGTCAGTCAGCGTGTAATGCTTATTTGACGTGCGACCGGCTATTTTCAATGTCGCCGCCCCATTCAACGCCCTCTCCAGGCATGCACAGCTGAATGTGCGTTCAGCTGCACGGGGACTGCCTCTCTACTTGCAGTCCTCCTTGCAGTGCAGCATGACGGGGAGAAGGAGCAGAGGCAGCAACGACAAGCTTCTCACAGAGAGAGGAGGAAGACGAGGGTTCTCAGCAGAGGCCTTACCCACACAGGTTCTTCAGGAAGCACTTCTCCTACCTGCACAAGCCAGGAACAGAGAACTCCAAGGCTTTGTTTCTCCAAGGAGGTGGTCATGTAAATCTGCCACCTCATGGGCCAGACCTGTAGCCTCAGAGCAGGGCATTGATGGCACTGCCAGTGGCCTTCAAGGTGACAGTGGCCTTGAATTATTTTGCTACGGATCCTTCCAAGCGACATAGCTAACATCTCGCTGTTCGCCATCCATCACTGCATCTGGGAGGTCACATAGGCTCTGTATTCTAGCAGAGGGAACTTCATTGTCTTCTCTCTAAACAGGCAGGAGGCACGCACATGCTATTTGCCACAATATCGGGCGTCCCCATGGTGCAGGGCACCATCGACTGCACTCACGTGGCTTTACAAGTGCCGCATCTCAATGCTGAGATGTTCTGTAACCACAAAGGGTCCACTCATTAATGTGCAGTTGCTATGCAACCCCCCCCGCCCCCAGCACATCATGCTGGTGAATGCCACGTATCCTGGCAGCAATCATGATGCCTTCATAGATATGTAAAGAGAAAAAGGTTAGTAAAGACAAACATAGGTCCCCTGCAGTCAGAATCAAGGGAAGTCATAACGGGGAACAAAGAAATGGCAGACCAATTGAACAAGTACTTTGGTTCGGTATTCACTAAGGAGGACACAAACAACCTTCTGGATATAAAAGGGGTCAGAGGGTCTAGTAAGAAGGAGGAACTGAGGGAAATCCTTATTAGTCAGGAAATTGTGTTGGGGAAATTGATGGGATTGAAGGCCGATAAATCCCCAGGGCCTGATGGACTGCATCCCAGAGTACTTATGGAGGTGGCCTTGGAAATAGCGGATGCATTGACAGTCATTTTCCAACATTCCATAGACTCTGGATCAGTTCCTATGGAGTGGAGGGTAGCCAATGTAACCCCACTTTTAAAAAAAGTAGGGAGAGAGAAAACAGGGAATTATAGACCGGTCAGCCTGACATCGGTAGTGGGTAAAATGTTGGAATCAATTATTAAGGATATCATAGGAGCGCATTTGGAAAGAGGTGATATGATAGGTCCAAGTCAGCATGGATTTGTGAAAGGGAAATCATGCTTGACAAATCTTCTGGAATTTTTTGAGGATGCTTCCAGTAGAGTGGACAAGGGAGAACCAGTTGATGTGGTATATTTGGACTTTCAGAAGGCCTTCGACAAGGTCCCACACAAGAGATTAATGTGCAAAGTTAAAGCACATGGGATTGGGGGTAGTGTGCTGACGTGGATTGAAAACTGGTTGGCAGACAGGAAGCAAAGAGTAGGAGTAAATGGGTACTTTTCAGAATGGCAGGCAGTGACTAGTGGGGTACCGCAAGGTTCTGTGCTGGGGCCCCAGCTGTTTACATTGTACATTAATGATTTAGACGAGGGGATTAAATGTAGTATCTCCAAATTTGCGGATGACACTAAGTTGGGTGGCAGTATGAGCTGTGAGGAGCATGCTATGAGGCTGCAGAGTGATTTGGATAGGTTAGGTGAGTGGGCAAATGCATGGCAGATGAAGTATAATGTGGATAAATGTGAGGTTATCCACTTTGGTGGTAAAAACAGAGAGACAGACTATTATCTGAACGGTGACAGATTAGGAAATGGAGAGGTGCAACGAGATCTGGGTGTTATGTTACATCAGTCATTGAAGGTTGGCATGCAGGTACAGCAGGCGGTTAAGAAAGCAAATGGAATGTTGGTCTTCATAGCGAGAGGATTTGAGTACAGGGGCAGGGAGGTGTTACTACAGTTGTACAGGGCCTTGGTGAGGCCACACCTGGAGTATTGTGTACAGTTTTGGTCTCCTAACTTGAGGAAGGACATTCTTGCTATTGAGGGAGTGCAGCGAAGGTTCACCAGACTAATTCCCGGGATGGCGGGACTGACCTATCAAGAAAGATTGGATCAACTGGGCTTGTATTCACTGGAGTTCAGAAGAATGAGAGGGGATCTCATAGAAACATTTAAAATTCTGTTGGGTTTAGACAGGTTAGATGCAGGAAAAATGTTCCCAATGTTGGGGAAGCCCAGAACCAGGGGTCACAGTCTAAGGATAAGGGGTAAGCCATTTAGGACCGAGATGAGGAGAAACTTCTTCACCCAGAGAGTGGTGAACCTGTGGAATTCTCTATCACAGGAAGTTGTTGAGGCCAATTCACTAAATATATTCAAAAGGGAGTTAGATGTAGTCCTTCACTACGAGGGGGATCAAGGGGTACGGCGAGAAAGCAGGAATAGGGTACTGAAGTTGCATGTTCAGCCATGAACTCATTGAATGGCGGTGCAGGCTCGAAGGGCCGAATGGCCTACTCCTGCACCTATTTCCTATGATTCTATGTTTCATCCTGCGCCAGTCTGCTGTGAGGGTGGCTGCTTGGTGACAAGGGCTATCCACTCTACACCGGGCTGATGACCCCCCTCTGCAACCCCAGCACTCATGACCCGCACTCATACAATAAGAGCCATGCTGCCACCAGGAACATCATCGAATTGACCATCGGGGTGCTGAAACAATGGTTCCGCTCGGGAGGAGTCCTCCAGTACTCGTTGGAGCGGGTTTCTCAATTCGTGATGTTCTGCTGCGTCGCCCACAACTTGGCTATTATGAGGGCACACCACTTGCTGCCATAGGTTCTGCGACCACCTCAAGAGGAGGAGGAGGAATTTGGGAGGGTGTAGCCTTCACATCCATGATCCCGATGGGCTGTCCGACTGCGCATCATCAGACTCCGCTTCCCCTGAATGAAACCCCAGATCCCCGTTGCTTAACACTTCCCCACCTTACCGTTCCTCTGTCACAGAACATCACAGCATCCTCTTGGCCACAATGCTGAAATGAAAGCCACCATAAAATGAACATTACAAACCACATTTATTAATCATTCAATCTAATATTACATAACAAAGTCAACCAATCGCCCTTGTGGATTCTCTTAGTGTCTGTCTTCTGTGTGCCTTTGCCTGTTCTAGTGCTCCTACACAGTGCTACCCCAGTGTCTGCAGCATGGCTAGTGGAAGGCTGCTGACTTTCAGTGGGGGAGACTGTAGATGGCCTTGCAGGAGGCACTCGAGTACCTCTGGGCCCACAAGGCCCAGCTGTAGACTGCAACACCTCGGCATGGGCAGCAGCAGTCTGGGCTGGCTGACAGGCAATAGTAAGAGCACTGGTGAAGTGTCAATGGTGGGATTAGGAATGCTGTCATACTGAGAGAGGACAGCAGGTTTGAGCTCCACAAAGCCACTGTCACTCCCCCGGGGCGGCACCTCAGCATTCCGAGTAATCTGTTGGAGGACAGATTGCTGAACTGCTGTGTGACCCGGCCAGCCCCTATCCACACTGGTAAACACAGCCACGATGGCAGCAAGCTGAGCCTGCACGACTGAAGTCTGAGCTTCCACTGCAGCACTCAGACATTGGGTCGCTTCCACATGCTGCAAAGAAAGCTGAGACATCGCCCATCATACTCAGCATTATGGTTGGGCCCACAAGTGCTCTAATGGAGTTTCCCATCATTTCCACACTGGAAATCATGGGCTCCAAGCTCTGCGTGAAGCCCTGCGCAAGGTTGGAGCCAGACCCCTCCATGCTCCTTGACAGAGCCGACAGGCTCTCTGGCAGGCCTGCCAATGCACCAAGCAGTTCTGTGTGCATTTCCATCACTCTCCTTCTGAAGGTCACCCCATTGAAGTCCTCAACTGAGTCCTGTGCAGCACAACCCGTGTGCGACCTCACCCTCCGGGGAGCTGGCACATGCATTACCCTTTCCCCCTGTCCTGGCTGCAGACCACTCGTGCCTGATGACTCACCACATGCAGATCCTGCCTTGATACTACCCTCTAAACTACACGCAGTGCCCGTTTCCGAGTCAGTGCCTGCGAGTGTGAGATCGAGTGATGATGTCTCTCTTCTCCATCATTCTCCTCAT
The DNA here is from genome assembly GCF_044704955.1 of Pristiophorus japonicus. NCBI lineage: Eukaryota > Metazoa > Chordata > Chondrichthyes > Pristiophoridae > Pristiophorus > Pristiophorus japonicus. Next base: position 126,986,024 of record NC_091991.1, on the reverse strand, counting down.
GCTCTTCCTGCACTGGCTTGGATGCTTGGAGTTCTTGGGTGTCTGAAAGGAGTAAGGCACAAGGGTCGGGTCATGGTGAGGGGGGGGGGGGCAAGTAACAGGTGCATGCTTACACTATCAGCAGCTTGTAAATGAGAAGAAATTGTGGAATGAGGGGGAAGTGGGATGTGAGAAGGAGGATCAGGTATGAGCATACTGTCACCTACAATGGTTTCAGCCTCGCCAATCGCGACAGCCTCTGTGACGGCCCCTCCAGCAATATCGAGCATGGTCTCCTCCAACTGGGTCAGGATATGTAGACTTGCCCGACCCCCGCCAGTTAGCTCTCTGCGGTCATGAGCCACCTTGCCCTGCAAGAGAAAGGGAAGTGTGTCAGTGAGTGTGGTGCAATGTGTTTGTGTGATGTGCCTTTCATGGTAGAATAGCTGGCAGTGTGTGCAATGTGTGCGATGTGGATGTGAGACCTGAAGTAGCATAAGTGTGTGAGGGTGAGGTGAGGGCGAGGCTATGATTGTGAAGCATGAGTCATAATTGATCGAGATTGTTGGTAGGTGAGTGATGGGGTATGTTGCATTGAGCAGTGTGTGAGGCTAGTGGTTGGGATATGGCATTTGATGATGAATTCACTCACCTTGACCACTCAAGTGCACTCATTGAATGTCCTTCGACACTCGATCCAGGTCCACAGGGCAAAACTGCTTATTAATAATAGTAATAATAACTTTTATTTATATGGCACATTTAACGTAGTAAAATGTCTCAAGGCACTTCACAGCAGTGTTACAATTCAAAACAGATAAATTTGACACCGAGAAGAAGAAATTAAGGCAGATAACCAAAAGCTTGTTTAAAGAGGTAGGTTTTAAGGAGTGTCTTAAAGGAGGAAAGAGAGGTAGAGAGACGGAGAGGTTTAGGGAGGGAGTTCCAGAGCTGAGGGCCCATTCAGCTGAAGGCACGGCCACCGATGGTTGAGCAGTTATAATGAGGGATGTTCAAGAGGCCAGAATTTGAGGAGCGCAGACATCTTGTGGGGTTGTGAGGCTGAAAATGATTACAGAGATAGGAAGGGGTGAGGCCATGGAGTGATTTATAAACAAGGATGAGAATTTTGAAATTGAGGCGTTGTTTAAGCGGGAGCCAATGTAGGTCAGAAAGCACAGGGGTGATGGGTGATCGTGACTTGGTGCGAGTTAGTACACGAGCTGCTGAGTTCTGGATAACCTCAAGTTTATGTAGTGTAGAATGTGGGAGGCCAGCCAGGATCGAGTTGCAGTAGACAAGTCTAGAGGTAACTGATACGTCCTTACTACACAGTATAAATGCACACGAGGCCCATGCTTGAGAGAAGGTCAGTCTATGACCTGTCCTTTATTCCTTAGCACTCAAGTGCAGGAAGTGGGTGGAGCTTCCCCTTTTATATCTGAAGGTCCAGGTTAGGAGTGTCTCCCACAAGTTCACCACCTAGTGGTCATTGTTCTCACAGTGTACAACTTAGGTCAGATTATACATGGGTTACATTGCTGGTTGAATACATGACATCACCTCCGCCCCCAAAGTCTTATTGGGATCACAGGTTAAGTCTCTCTGGTGGTTTACGCTCTCTTATGGAGCGCCTGAGTTGTGGCTCCGGTTGTTGGGTGCTGGCCTGAGTGTCTGCTGTTTGTGGTGCCTCAGGCCTATCCGGACTGCCCACAGTGACTGGGCTCTCCTCCCTTTGGTCCCTGTGTTCGGTCACCTGTGGAGGAGTGAACTCTATCTCGTGTTCTTCCTCTGCTTCTTCTATGGGGTTGCTGAACCTCCTTTTTGTTTGATCCACATGTTTGTGGCAGATTTGTCCATTGGTAAGTTTAACTACCAGAATCCTATTCACCTCTTTGGCAATCACAGTGCCTGTGAGCTATTTGGGCCCTGCAGCGTAGTTGAGGACAAAAACAGGGTCATTTACATCAATACATCATGCCCTTGCATTCCTGTCATGGTAGTCATATTGTGCCTGGCGCCTGCCCTCAACAATTTCTTTCATGGTGGGGTGTATAAGGGATAACCGTGTTTTGAGCGTCCTTTTCATTAGTAGCTCTGCGGGTGGAACCCCTGTGAGCGAGTGTGGTCGGGATCTATTGGCCATAAGGAAGCGTGATAAGCGGCTTTGTAGGGAACCCCCTTGGATTCTGAGCATCACCTATTTGATTATCTGCACTGCTCGTTCTGCCTGGCCGTTTGAGGTCAGCTTGAATGGTGCCGTTCTGACATGGTTAATTCCATTGCCTGCCATGAAGTCCTGGAATTCAGTGCTTGTGAAGCATGGGCCATTGTCGCTGACCAAGATGTCCAGTAGACCGTGGGCAGCGAACATTGCCCGTAGACTTTCTACCGTGGCAGAGGATGTGCTTGAATTTAAAATGTCACACTCGATCCATTTGGAGTAGACGTCTACTACAGCCAAAAACATTTTTCCCATGAAAGGACCTGCGTAGTCCACATGGATGCGTGACCAAGGCTTGGCGGGCCATGGCCAGGGGCTAAGGGGAGCTTCCCTGGGCGCATTGCCCAGCTGGGCACACATGTTGCACCTGCGACCTGGCCACCAAATGTGTGACCTGGCAATTGCCTTCATTATGACAATGCCCGTGTACTCATTGTGGAGTTCTCTGATGAACATCTCTCTGCCCATCTGGGGCATGACTACGCGGTTTCCCCACAGTAGACAATCGGCCTGAATCGAGAGTTCATCCTTGCGCCTGTGAAATGGTTTAAATTCCTCAGGGCATGCCCTGTACGTGGTTGCCCAGTCCACATTCAGGACACATTTCTTGACTAGAGACAATAGCGGGTCTCTATTTGTCCAGACTTTAATCTGACGGGCTGTCACGGGTGAGCCTTCGCTTCCGAAAGCTTCAACAGCCATGACCATCTCAGCAGCATGCTCGGTAGCCCCCTCAGTGGTGGCTAGTGGGAGCCTGCTGAGTGCATCGGCGCAGTTTTCGGTGCCCGGTCTGTGCCGAATTGTGTAGTCATAAGCGGCTAACGTGAGTGCCCACCTCTGTATGCTGACCGATGCGTTTGCATTTATGGCCTTGTTGTCGGCCAAAAGGGACGTTAGGGGTTTGTGATCTGTCTCCAGCTCAAATTTCCTGCCAAACAGGTATTGGTGCATTTTCTTTACCTCATATACACATGCAAGCGCCTCCTTTTCTATCATCCCGTAGCCCCTTTCTGCCTGGGACAGACTTCTGGAGGCATAAGCTACCGGCTGTAATTGACCCTTGGCATTGACATGCTGCAACACACACCCGAAACCATAGGATGACGCATCGCACGTTAACACAAGTTTCTTACATGGGTCACATAGCGTTAACAGATTGTTGGAACATAACAAATTGCGTGCTCTATTAAAAGCCCTTTCCTGGCTGTCCCCCCAGACCTATTCGCGACCTTTGCGTAGGAGCACATGTAGCGGCTCTAACAGCGTGCTCAATTTGGGAAGAAAGTTACCAAAATAGTTCAGGAGCCCCAGGAACGAACGCAGCTCCGTCGTGTTACGGGGTCTGGGTGCTCTCTGGATTGTTTCCGTCTTGGACGCAGTATGGCTGATCCCGTCTGCTCCTACCCACATCCCCAGGAATTCTACCTCTGGAGCAAGGAAGACGCACTTCGCCTTTTTCAGTTGCAGCCCTACCCGGTCCAGTCTGCATAGCACCTCCTCCAGGTTGTTCTTCAGTATCGTAACCCGTGTTGAGGATGTCGTCCTGAAAAACCACCGTCCCTGGAATCGACTTGAGGAGGCTTTCCATATTTCGTTGGAAGATCGCGGCGGCCGAGCGAATCCCGAACGGACATCTGTTGTACTCAAACAACCCCTTGTGTGTCATGATGGTGGTCAGCTTCTTCGACTCACTTGCCAGCTCCTGGGTCATGTAAGCTGAGGTCAGGTCCAATTTTGAAAAAAGTTTGCCACCGGATAGCGTCGCAAAGAGGTCCTCCGCTCTCGGTAGCGGGCACTGGTCTTGGAGTGACACCCGATTGATGGTGGCCTTGTAATCACCACATATCCTGACCGACCGATCCGCCTTGAGCACCGGCACAATCGGGCTCGCCCAGTCACTGAATTTGACTGGCGAGATGATGCCTTCTCTCAGCAGGCGGTCCAATTCACCTTCTATCTTTTCCCGCATCACGTACGGCACCGCCCTGGTCTTGTGGTGTACTGGCCTGGCATCTGGGTTTATGTGAATCACTACCTTGGCCCCCATGAAAGTGGCAATGCCGGGTTGAAATAATGAGTCAAATTTGTCCAGGATCTGTGAGCATGATACTCGCTCCGCAGAGGAAATTGCATTGACATCGCCCCATTTCCAGTTCATGACAGCAAGCCAACTCCTCCCCAGTAGTGCGGGACCATCCCCTGGGACAACCCAGAGTGGCAACCTGTTCTCCGAATCTTTGTGGGTCACGACTCCCGTGGCGCTGCCTAGCACTGGAATGATCTCCTTTGTGTATGTCTGTAGCTGTGCGTCAATCGGCGATAATTTTGGCCTCCTGGCCTTGGACGCCCACAACTTTTCAAACTGTTTGATACCCATCAGGGACTGGTTGGCCCCCGTGTCTAGCTCCATTGATACTGGGATGCCATTGAGGAGCACTTTCATCATTATCGGTGGGGTTCTGGTGTATGAACTGTATACGTGCTCCACATGAACTCGCTGAACTTCAGCTTCCAGCGATTTCCCCCAGCGTTCATTTCTGCAGGTATTTTGCTCATCTCTGCAAACTCCGGCTGAGTATGTGCCTCCATGCCTCCAAAATGAGCTGCTTGTTGGAAACAAAAGGGCCCTTGCCAGTCGATCGTCCCTTACTGCGCCTGTTATTGTCCTTGAGTGCACCATTAACAGGTGTTGATGGCCCCATTACTGGCCGCATTGTCCCTTGCAATGGCGTGAATCGCCATTCAGCTTGCCATTGTCTCTGTCGAACTCTCTCTCTGGATTCGACTACATGTTGGGGCATGCCTGACTGCCCTTGTCTGCCTGGAGAACTGTGTGCTGCTTTAACAATGTTGAATCTCTGTCCCAACCATTCCTTAACACAGTACCTCTCGTTTGTTCTGCTAGTGGCCATGCTCGCATGGTTTAAATGCCAGTTTCTCGTCGCCATTGATACGTCCTTACTATACAGTATAAATGCACACGAGGCTCATGCTTGAGAGAAGGTCAGTCTGTGACCTGTCCTCTATTCCTTAGCACTCAAGTGCAGGAAGTGGGTGGAGCTTCCCCTTCTATATCTGAAGGTCCAGGTTAGGAGTGTCTCCCACAAGTTCACCACCTAGTGGTCATTGTTTTCACAGTGTACAGCTTAGGTCAGATTATATATGGGTTACATTGCTGGTTGAATACATGACAGTAACAAAGGCATGAATGAGGGTTTCAGCAGCAGAAGAGCTGAGGCAGAGGTGGAGACGGGCAATGTTATGGAGGTGGAAATAGGCGGTTTTAGTTATGCTGCGGATATGTGGCTGGAATCTCATTTCAGGGTCAAATATGACACCTAGGTTGCGAACAGTCTTGTTCACCCTCAGATTGATGCTAGGGAGCGGGATGGAGTCAGTGGTTAGGTAACCCAGTTTATGGCGGGGAGCAAAGATAATGGCTTCGGTCTTCACGATATTTAATTGAAGAACAATTCTGCTCATCCAGTACTGGATGTCGGACAAGCAATCTGACAATTTAGATACCAAGCAAGGGTCGAGAGAAGTGGTGGAGAGGTAAGCAGGGGTTATGCTGGCAGTGACCACTCGGCTATCTGCTGCCCTTGCCTTCTGACTGAGTGTCTGGAGGGCCTCCAGGCCCCCTGTAGGTAGTGGACCTATCTCCTCCATTCTACCCCTGCACTCAGGCCTCTATTACTGTGTTGGATAACCTTGGTGCTCTTTCTCTGCTCTGTCTAGCCATTACTGAGTTACAGTTGCCTTGACAAGCACTTCCAGCTGCTGCTGAATGCAGAATGTACCTCACCTTTAAGAGGTGCAGACTGCCTTTAAAAGTGCAGGGTGGCTTTAAATAGAGCTAGCCTCGCACGAGCTTGGGCTCAGCCACTTAGCAGCACACTCAGCACTGGGTAGCATGTATCAAAAGTTGCGTGCTGCCTGCATTACTTTCACTAGACACCGGCCGATTGTACATCACGGGCCGATTGCGCATTACGATTCCCGCGCCCGTTTTTGGGCTTAATCGAAATTTTAGCCACTGTGTTTCTTATTGCGGTAATAAAAATAAATGTGGAATCTACTTTTATCCTTTGTTGGGATAACCATCTGGAAAAGGTGGCAAGATGCCTGCAATTCATTCATCATTACTAACAAGACCTGTCTGATGCATTGTCATATTAAGTGTGTTGCTAAGGACTTGACTCAACATGGTGGGCATGAATAAGTTGTGTTGCAATATTAATGATTCTGATTATGGGATTGCTGACCGCAGCTAAATGTACTGAACTGCTTTTGAATGTACTGTACAAATTTTTATATGAATAAAGTATATTTTGAAATTTAAAAACAATTAATGATTCTGATGAATTAGTCAACTGAATTGAACAATTGTAAGTTTGCATACATTTATGTGTCCGCTTGGGAACAAGTTCATCGAGATGTGAATAATTACTTTTCACAGCCGATTATAAATAATGGAGGTTCCTGAAAATTCTCAGTGGGAAAGGGTTAATAGGGTTGAAGTGTAAGACTTTTGAAGTTCATTATCAAGTCAGTATTTAATGAAATGTTACACAAGGTTAAAAAAAGAAATTAAATTGTGCATTTTAAAGTAGGGCATTTAGTGGTTTAATAGCTAGGCTATTACAGACATCTAAAGCACAAAAGAATGATTTCTAAATCCATATCCTCATTACATGGATTGTAGAATTAGCCGACTTTTCCAAAGCTCAGCAGAAATATTCTGCCAGCTCTGCACCGACTTTGTACTAAGTTAGTTGTTTAGCCCTCTATGCTTTACACTTAATTTGATTATTCTTTTAAAGCTGTCATATCTCTAAAACCAGATTTAAAAAAAATGAATGCCTGTTGTCAGGAAGGCAACATATAGCAGAAAGCTCATTTCCCTGCACTGAAATTCTGCTTTTTTCTTTCCCAGTCTACATGGTAATACTGAACGTTCAGCTATTAATCAGGAGCTCAATCTTATCAGACTCCAGTTTCGAAATACAACAGGCACCAATGTTCCTTGTGGAGGAGTGGCACCTGACAGTACCTGGAACAATTGCTGTTAATTTAAAAAAGAAAGACTTTCATTTATATAGCACCTTTCACAACCACTTAATGTCTCAAAGCACTTTACAGTCAATGAAGTATTTTTGGAGTGTAGTCACTGTGGCAGCCAATTTGCGCACAGCAAACTCCCACAAACAGCCATGTGATAATGACCAGATAATCTGTTTTTTTGATTGAGGGATCAATATTGGCCAGGACACCAGGGATAACTCCCCTATTCTTCATCACAATAGTGCCATGGGATCTTTTAGGTCCACCTGAGAGAGCAGACGGGACCTAGGTTTAATATCCCATCTGAAAGACGGCACCTCCAACAGTGCAGCACTCCCTCAGTACTGCACTGGAATGTCAGCCTAGATTTTTGTGCTCAAGTCTCTGGAGTGGGACTTGAACCCACAACCTTCTAACTCAGAGGTGAGAGTGCTACCCACTGAGCCACAGCTGACAGCTCTGTTCTACTGTTGCTACACTAATAGGCCAGATATACTACATTTTGCACCATTACAGATTTTTGTTAATTTGTGTGTTCATTTGTGTGTTTACCGAAAGTACAATTAGATGAGATAATGAAACGTTCGACGATCGTAATTAACGAACTAACAATCAAAGAATCATATAATCACACATCACAGAAGGAGGCGTTGACCCATTTGACCCACTGTGCCTGTGCCAGCTCTTTGAAAGAGATATGCGATTAGTCGTGCTCTCCTCCTTCTCTATAACCCTGCAATTTTCTCCCCTTCAAGTATTCATCCAATTACCTTTTGAAATCTGCTACTGAATCTGCTTCCACCATCCATTCAGGCAGTGTATTTCAGGCCACTCGCTGCGTTAAAAAAATTCTTCTTATCTCACCTCTGGCTCTTCTGCTAATTACAATTTGCTAATTCCTATATTACATCAGTGACTATACTCCAAAAGTACTTCATTGGCTGTAAAGCGCATTCAGTCGTCCGGTGGTCATGAAAGGCGCTAAATAAATCCAGGTCTTTCTTTCTTTACATTAAATCTGTGTCCTCTGGTTACCGACCCTACTGCCAGTGGAAATGCTTTCTCCTTGTTTATACAACAAACCCCCTCATGATTTTGAATACCTCTATTAAATTTCCTCTTAAACTTCTTTGCTCTAAGAAGAACAATCCCAGCTTCTCTAGTCTCTCCACGTACCTGAAGTAACAAGTGACCCTGAGATGAGCTTCCAACCACATATCCTCTCCATCACCTAGACTGCCTACTTCCACCTCAATAGCATTGTCCAACTCCGCCCTTGCTTCAGCTCATCTGCTGCTGAAGCCCTCGTCCATGCCTTTGTTATCCCGAGGCTTGACATTTCCGATGATTTAATGGCCACCCTCCCACCTTCCACCCTACATAAACTTGAATACATCTAAAATTCTGCTGCTCGTATCTTAACTCGCAGCAAGTCCTGTTCATCCATTACCCACGTCTTTGCTGACTTACATTAGCTCCCAGAATGGCAACACCTCAAATTTAAGATTCTCATCCTTGTTTTTAAATTCCTCCACAGCCTTGCTCCTCCCTATCTTTGTAACCTCCTCCAGCCCTACAACCCTCTGAGATCCCTGTGCTGCTCCAATTCTGGCCTCTTGCACATCCCCCATTTTAATTGTCCTTGTACAACAGGATCTTGGTGACATATGCAGTTTTCAATAAACATTAATCTACATAAACAAACAGTACCTCATAAAATATTGATTATTTGTGCAGTTTCCAAGTTTTTATATCAAAAATTATCATCTCAATATCGGCTCAGGGAAATTGTTTTAATTGAATATATGCAACCAAGGGTGAAATTGACTGGAAAAAAAAAATTCTCTACAAACAATCTGTTTTCTTTCCACAGTAACTGTTTAACCCCTTGCAACCTGTATCACACTACCACCAGTGGGCCTACCTGTTGGAGTCCCAAGGGATCCCAGCATCCCTTGGGAGCACGGTATATAAGCAGGTCACCCACGAGGTACCTGCACTCTGGAGTCTTATTAAAGGAGCTAAGGTCACACTTGCTCATTGTACATAGTACTCAGTTTCATCCTTTATTGGCGACAAGGTAACGAACAACCGCGCGAAAATGCAAAGAACAGTTGGTATCCTGGAGAAGTTCTCAGAAGGGGACAATTGGGAGGTCTTCGTGGAGAGACTCGACCAATACTTTCTAGCTAACAAGCTGGAAGGGGACGAGAATGCTGCCAAACAAAGGGCGATCCTCCTAACTGTGGGGCAACAACCTGTGGCCTCATGAAGAATCTCCTAGCTCCGGTAAAACCAATAGCATATTCCTATGAAGAATTGTGTACGCTAAATCCTATGGAAAGCGTTTTGATAGCGAGATATCGGTTCGGTTGGAGGGCCAGGAAATGGCGAGCTATGTCGCCGAAATAAGGCGCCTCGCAGGACATTGCGAATTTGAGGGATTCCTAGAACAAATGCTGAGAGACTTTTTTGTACTGGGCATTGGCCATGAGGTAATCCTTCGCAAACTGTTGACTGTTGAAATTCAGAATCTAAGTAAAGCCATAACGATAGCCCAGGCATTTATGTCCACCAGCGACAACACCAAACAGATTTCGCAGAGTAAAGAAATTTCGGCCAGTACTGTGCACGTCGTTTTATACAGGAATATACATGACAGAACGTACCCGCCGGCTGCTACTGCATGGCCTCAGATGACCCAGAGTCCACCATCAATCGTTAATGCGAGGCAGTTAACCCCTTGCTGTTGCTGTGGAGGTGGTCATCGGCCCCATCAATGCTGCTTCAAGCTCTATGCGTGTAACAGTTGCAGAACAATGGGACACCTCCAGCGAATGTGCAGGCGAGCTGCAAACCCTGCAAACCCTGCAAACGAACACGTTGAAGAGGAAGATCGATCCACTGTGGATCAGGCTGAATTGGAAACTCGTACCAAGGAGGCAGAAGTGTACGGGGTACATACAATCACCATGAAATGTCCACCAATAATGTTGAAAGTTGAACTGAACGGAATTCCGGTATCTATAGAATTGGACACAGGTGCAAGTCAGTCCATAATGAGTAGAAAGGCCTTCAACAGGCTGTAGGGCAACAAAGCACACAGGCCCAAACTCAGCCCCATTCACACCAAACTAAGGAACTAATCCCTGAAATTGGCAGTGCAGAAGTCAGAGTCTCCTATGATGGAGCAGTACATGAACTCCCACTGTGGATTGTGCCAGGGGATGGCTCCACTTTGTTTGGCAGAAGCTGACTGGGAAAAATCCGCTGGAACTGAGGTAACATTCAAGTGCTTTCGTCCGTCGACGACGCCTCATGTGCCCAGGTTCCGAGCAGGTTTCCATCGTTGTTCAAGCCAGGCATTGGAAGCTTCTTGGGGGTGAAAGTGCAGATCCATTTGGTTCCTGGTATGCGACCCATCCACCACAAGGCACGGGCAGTACCATATATGATGCATGAGAAAGTGGAAATTGAGCTGGACAGGCTGCAGCAAGAAGGCAACATCGCACCGGTGGAATTCAATGAGTGGGTCAGTCCGATTGTCCCGGTACTTAAAGAGGACGGCACGGTCAGAATTTGTGGGGACTATAAAGTAACGATTAACCGTTTTTCGCTACAGGACCAGTACCCGCTACCCAAGGCAGACTTCCTATTTGCGACCCTGGCTGGAGGGAAGACGTTCACCAAGCTGGACCTGCCTCGGCTTACATGATGCAGGAGCTGGAGGAGTCTTCGAAAGGCCTCACCTGCATCAACATGCACAAAGGTCTGTTTATCTACAACTGGTGCCCGTTCGGGATTCACTCAGCCGCGGCAATCTTCCAACAGAACATGGAGAGCCTGCTAAAGTCGGTTCCTTGCACCGTGGTTTTCCAGGACGATATACTGGTTACAGGTCAGGACACCATTGAGCACTTAAAGAATCTGGAAGAGGTTCTTAGTCGGTTGGATTGCGTGGGACTCAGTTTGAAACGCTCGAAGTATGCTTACCTGGCGCAGGAGGTCGAGTTTTTGGGAAGAAGAATCGCAGCAGACTGCATCAGACCCACCGACGCCAAGACGGAGGCCATCAAGAACGTAACGGAGTGGTCGCTCCTGGGACTCCTTAACTATTTCGGTAATTTCCTACCTGGGTTAAGCACCCTGCTGGAACCCCTACATGTGCTACTGCGCAAGGGAGATGACTGGGTATGGGGGAATTCACAAGAGGCTGCCTTTGAGAAAGCCAAGAATCTGTTGTGTTCAAACAAACTGCTTGTCATGTATCACCCTTGTAAAAGATTAGTGCTAGCTTGCAATGCGTCGTCATATGGGGTTGGGTGTGTGTTACAACAGGCTAATGAATCAAGGGTTTTGCAACCGGTCGCTTATCGTCCAGGAGTTTGTCCAAGGCCGAAAGGGCCTACAGCATGCTTGAAAAAGAGGCTCTGGCGTGTGTTTACGGGGTAAAGAAAATGCACCAGTACTTATTTGGCCTCAAATTTGAGTTTGAAACGCACCACAAGCCGCTCATATCGCTGTTCTCTGAGAGCAAAGGGATTAACACTAATGCCTCTGCCCGCATCCAAAGATGGGCGCTCACGCTGTCAGCATACAACTATGTAATCCGCCACAGACCGGGCACAGAGAACTGCCATGATGCTCTCATTCGGCTGCCATTGCCCACCACCAGGGTGGAAATGGCACAGCCTGCGGACTTGCTCATGGTAATGAATGCATTCAAAAATGAAAAGTCCCCTGTTACGGCCCGCCAGATCAGGACCTGGACCAGCCAGGGTCCTTTACTGTCGTTGGTAAAAAAAACTGTGTCCACCATGGGAGCTGGTCCAGCATCCCAGCGGAGATGCAGGAGGCAATTAAGCCGTTCCACAGGCGCAGACGAAATTTCCCGCAGGCGGACTGTCTGTTGTGGGGCAATCACTTGGTCTTGCCCAAGAAAGGCAGAGATATGTTAATTTGTGAACTGCACAGCACCCGCCCAGGCATTGTAATGATGAAAGCCATAGCCAGATCCCATGTGTGGTGGCCCGGCATCGACTCAGATTTAGTCATGCGGGTGCCAGTGCAACACTTGCTCTCAGTTGAGCAATGCACCCAGAGAGGCACCGCTAAGTTTGTGGCCGTGGCCCTCCAAACCATGGTGCGGACCCATTTCTAGGCAAAATGTTCTTGGTTGTCGTGGATGCTTACTCAAAATGGATTGAATGTGCAATAATGTCTGTAAGCACGTCCACAGCCACTATTGAAAGCCTACGAGCCATGTTTGCCACCCACGGCCTGCCTGATGTCCTTGTCAGCGACAATGGGCCATACTTCACCAGTCCTGAATTCAAGGAATTCATGACCCACAATGGGATCAAGCACGTCACATCTGCCCCGTTCAAGCCCGCATCCATCGGCCAGGTAGAACGGGCAGTTCAGACCATCAAGCAAAGCTTGGAACGCGTGTCGGAAGGCTCCCTGCAGACCCGACTGTCCCGAGTGTTGCTCAGCTACCGCACCAGACCACACTCACTCACCGGCGTTCCCCCAGCCGAGCTGCTCATGAAAAGGGCGCT